>NW_023998433.1:254784-323866 GCF_014805625.2 Glossina fuscipes | reverse complement strand
AATAAGAAACTATTTAAGAGGTTCACAAGGCGAGCTACACAACGTGTGTATCTTTATTATCAAAGTTAATATTTTATGTGTGTTGCTTGCCATAAGCCCACGTATAACAATTTAAGAAGCCTTAAGTAAGGAAATTAATATTTAATTTATTACTAACGGAAAATCTTTTAGCCTTATTTGTAAGACATTAACTAAGACAAATATATTCTATTATGTAAAACATTTTATTATGTAACAAACAAATAGCAATAAATAAAATATGAAGGAAAATGAAAACATGTTTTTACTAAAAACGTTACTTATGCTAGCGTACTACTTTTAATTAATTTGTATACTATACGCACGTAGATATATCTATCTATCTCATATAATCAATTATATTTTGTTTTTTTTTTTCGAAAGCCAATTATGAAACTATAATTAATTTGTTTTTGCTTTTATGGAAAAACTCTTCGTATAGTTATTACTTTCGTATTCCGAATACTTTATCTTTTTTTGGAAACGATTACCTACCTATATAGCTTAAAATGCGATAGTTTCAGCAAGGCAAAGAAGTGCCAATAAGTCTGTTTGAAATTCTTTTAAATATTGCATGAACTTTTGGTACTGAAAACAAGTCTAAAGAATAAAGAAGTGGGAAAAATTATGATTTGTAAAAACAACAGAGATTCAACGAAAACATATTTTTCGTATAAAGTATAGGAGAACAAATACCTGCATTATACATCTATTACATGCAAAGGTAAAGAGAGTGAGTGTTAAACTTCTTCTAACAAAGGTCGATGATAGGCTTGACCGATTCATCTCGGCTACAAATTAAGCTTCTTCAGGTTTGTTCTAAAATTAACTGTTTTACTGAGCTCACGTTAACGTGGATTGTCCTCCCAAGCTGGTTTAATTTGCGCTGTGAAAGGTAAATGAAATGACTCTTATCACCTACTCCGTTTGCTTCATTAACCTACTGACGTAAATTATATCAAACGAAAGTTTCTTTTCGACTGCATCTTTACGCTTACACATATGTCAAACGCATGAAGCATTGTACGTTAAGTGAAAGCCGAAATTCGTGGTGAAATCCTGAGTAAGTCTTCATGATATTATGAAAAGAATAGACAATATTTTAAACCAGAATTTGCGAAATGAAAATATGCGCTTTCTGAAAGGGGATCGAACTTTTGAATAAAAACGTATCAAATTATTTTTTGATTTCAAATGTAAAGTTAAAGGGATAAAGTAATTATTATAGGGAAATTAATTTTTTTACGACCAGTCGCTCGAAGCATCTCTCCTCTAAGCGCAATAGGGTCCCGGTCAGAAAGAAATTAAAATTATCTTTATGCCTAACCCTCTCACAGCTGCTTATGGCTGCTTGCTTATTTTGGACCTGTTTAGCAGATTACACTTATTTTTTCACGGCAGTTGTAACTATTAGGTCGTCAAGGATGAAATTTTGTAAAAAAGTGCAAAGTTTGCTGATAACTTATAAATATAAGCAAATATTTTATTGATTAAAGCATGCGCCCAAATTGTCTGCACACTTTTGCTATTTAAGCGGCCGGTTGTTCAGGCCGGTGGTATAAAACCCTGGCGGACGAGAGTCTACGAATTCTTGGAAGGTCAACTTTGCCGCAATATTTTGATTTGAAATTTTTTTCGAGCAGGAAGTTGTCCAAGTTACGAAAGAAGTGGTAATTAGTGTGAGCTAGAATTGGGGAGTACAGAGGATGATGAAAAAGTTCCAACTTCAACTCCTGTAGTTTTGCCGCGGGTATTAGCGCAGTTCGTTGTCTGGCATTGTTTTACAATAAGATAAGAGTCAGTCTGTCGACCAAATTGGGCTGTTTTTCTTTAAGTTTCAGCTCATTTTATCTAGTTAGTTACAATATATTTCTGCTGTGATCGATAAGCCTGGTTTCATGAAATCGTAATGAGCCACAATTGCACTGGACCACCAACCACTCACCATCAGCTTTTCCTATGTTTTGATAATTCATCGTTGTTTAATCACTACGTTGAACGATTGCGATTGTTATATTGAATCCATCCATCATCACAGGTGATTATTCAATTAAAAAAAGGATTGGATTTGTGACGAGAAAGCAACATCAACGGGGCTTCCAAACATTTTTGTTTTTCGTTCAATTCATGGAGAACCCACTTATCTAACTTTTTCACTTTCCCGATTTGAGCATTTTGCGATTGGTCAAACTCATTATTGACCTTGTACTCTGGGCGACCGCGTAGATGATTTGTGTGGTTAAAGTTATCAATTTGAGACTTGGCAAACCAATTTGATACTGCCTGCTGCGTAGTCACACTAAAACCAAATAAAATATGTTTCGAGCGATTTGCGATGCCATACTTTCACCTACGAACTCGTACTTTATGAAAACACGAATTTCCGACCCATCCATTGTCAAAAAAAAAAAAAAAGTACGAAAGTCATATTCGGCGGGTGTCGAATTTCGCATACCCATCACTATGGTTTTCGCATTCTACGCTCCAAATTCTTGCATTGAATAGCCATTTCGCTGATGTTATTAAGAAATAATTAGTCGTAGTGTTTACCAAATTCATTTGAGAATTAACCCATCTTTAGGCAGATAATATATCCTCCTTTGACTACTAAATAGTTTTAAACATTCTGCCATTGGGGTCTTCTGCCCCGAGTAATTTGACCCATTTCCAATACCAAACCGCGTGCAAACACTTCCGATGTTTCTACCAGATTGGAACTCAATATCTTCATTTTTGCGACCAGCAAAGTCCCAACAACAAGCACCACACAGATAAGCAGACGGACAGACATGGTTTAATAGGATCTGCCAAGCTTCCGTTTGGATGTTACATATATTATGAAAAAAAAAAAAAAAAAAATAAAATGAGTATACCACCCCCATCCTTCAGTGGTGACTACGAAAACAGTTTTTAAAAAAAGTTTGTAATATTTTCTAGAGCTTGAAATAATGTATTTCTACGAGGAATATCTGTAACTTCTTAACAAAAACAACTGAACGATGAAATATTAAGTCATTGTTAAATAACAAGCTGCTAAAGTTGTCTTTTACGACCTGATAGTTCTCGTAAACGTACGTAAGACGCGTTCGTCCAAGATCTGCCATAACTAGCAAATTGGGACAATTTCTTGTTGTAGATTGTATTTTGTGTTGTTCGCACATCTTCAAACTCGTCCCATCTTCGCCAACTAAAATTATGTTTGCCACGTCTCAATTTTCTTTATCAATATATGTAAACAGGAGCAAAAAATGATGTTTTCTGATTTTTTTTAGTTCTGCACATGGGATTGTAGGTATATGTCTCAATAAAAATGGTATATTAGTGTGCTCACACCCATAATTTTGCGTTTTTACGGTGGGGCGACGCGATGGTATTAAGGCTGTAAAAACGTATTTTGAACGCTGATTTTCGAAATATTTTCGGACAACCGAGATACTTTTCGTCTTTGGTGATACGCAACTAACGTGATGTCGATTGAAAATTCCGACTGACGGAAATGTGACGGCTAAAAAACAGAATATCCTAGCCTCTACATTGACCTATTAGTTACATACGACATATTTTGAATTTGAAATATTAGTTGATTACCGCCTTGAATTTATTTACAAGTCTAATGACATGAATTTTACGATTGTCGTTAAAAATACGCTTCCATTTGTGGTCCTGCGTAGCTAAGCATGCATTCCCGGTGCGATCTTTCGGGAAATCACCTAAAACGTACAATGGAAAATCGTAAAAAAAAAAAAAAAACCTAAATGAAACCTGTTCTGGATTTTTGCAAACATTCTCTATTTTATAAACTTGCTAATGTGTGCATTTAGGTAAAACAGGCGGCAGTATATTTTTGTCGCTTAACATTGCTTATAAAAATATCCAGAAGTCATAAAATCCATGTAGTATTTGGCATTGCCCGTATGGAAAAAATCTGTTGCACAGCATCGATTTTTCTTTTGTTTTTACATAAAATTGGTGGCTATAAAAGATTCGAGCTTTGCCAAATATAATTCCCTTACATGCTTCGTATTCGCTGTAAAAACTTGTGGGCGGCATTCACTAGATAAGCAGAACACCTGCAATCATTTGTATATATATATATGTTATCAAAACAATCTTATTGGCCCTATTAATTAAATTAATTTTTTTTATTCGTCCTAGGGCGCGTTTACCTAATTTGGTTGTCATCTCCGCCAGTGAATATGTAAACTACGATAATTTTGCCATTACTGTTGCCTGCGCAGATATACAATTCAAAGGCAATGAATATATCAATAATTGGCGAAATATAAAATTTCTTCTATGAGATTATGTTATCTCTTCGTAGCCAATATAAATGGCGATTGACGCCTTGATTCGCTTGTCACAATTGAAGAGAAGCTGACTGCATTAAAGTGAATAGCAATTTGCTATAACGTTTCCCCAAACCCGGTGCAAACGGAAAAATACTGCATATGATAAAATATTGGTTTCAATAATTACGATCAATTCGCAACAAAAGTTGGTCTCATGTACGACAAAAATATTTATAAAAGCTCTCTCAAAATTTTCAATTATATTTGCTGAAAAGTGAAGGTCGCTATATGGTCGCTTTAACGTGCACATGAATTTTTTACTTAATTTTTGTTAAATATATTTACAAAATTTTTTCCAGAAATTAAGGAAACTTTGATATTTTTCAAGCGTACGTAATGAGTTTGAAAAGTGAGCAGAGACGGAAAAACTGTAATAGTGTGTGCGCGGGGGCGAAAATTTGCGAAAAACTGTGTGTATAATTAGTGTTATAAATACTAATTAGATGTATGTACAATACGCGTTGAGTATGTATGTTGTGAAAATGTATGAATCCTAGGTGAATACGTATGTACGGTAACTTATGATTTTTCAAAAGTAGTGTCGGAAATTCATTGCTAGAAAAGCGGATTTTTTAGTTTTGGATTCTATGCAATAATGAAATAAATTTTTTGGTATTATTTTTTTTCCTTTTTCAGTGGAGAAGAATTTAATTTCTCGCGAATTCAATTCAAAAATGCTTTTTAAAAAATAATATATTGTACTGTATATAATTTACCGTTAATGCAATGGCACGTGATCCAGTTTACAAAGAATGCGGGAATCGCTCATTGAAAACATTTTGCGAGGAAAGATGACTGAATGTCTTTTTCTTACTTTAGTTGAACGGTATTTGCCTTTTTAGAGAAGTTTCTGATTAAAAACAATGTCAAATTGCAAATGAAAAATAAAACCGAATTTACCCTCAAGCAAGTTGAACGTGACAGCTGTATGGTTTTTTACGTAAATGACGATTTGTTACCACAAAAATGCAACTTGAAACTTTCAATAAAATGAAAAAAAAAAACATAGAACAAATCAGCACATTACAATCATTTTGCAGCAAAGCTCAGATATCAGTCATCTCAAGGATATACAAAAAAATAGCGAAAACCTTTTCTTTTTTTTCATTAATTTGTAACTTAACTTGCAATTACTTTTCCATTCAGATATAGATTGAGTATATTAGATGTCATACATTAAACGTAATGTGAACTTTGGGTCCATGCGTTAGGAAAATATTAAGAGAAAACAGCGTGACGTATGTGCAAACTTAATTAAGGTTTGCTTATGGGAAGAATTTGAAAATACGAAAGTACATGACAAACATGTATGTATACAAAAATATGCGGCTGTAAGCAGAAAATGTGGTAAGCGTAACTGTACCTAAGCAGTGTGAAGCTTTAAGCTGCCATCGCGGGCAGGTGATATTATCTGTTTTCAGATTTTCTTGTTAAAATATCAGCTATTATGGAGGTCCAACATTCAGATCTGTGGCTATTGAGGGGGCCGCTGATTGGATGCAAGGAATTACTGGCCAGTATTTCTGTCTGGACATTAAAAATCGATGACGAAAACGTTGAAAGCTGGAATGCTGCGCAATTCTGATTACCCAAAGGTATTATAGTTCGAATTGTGTGGATGGCAGGGGAGGCGAACTATGCGGTCTCTTGGGCGAACATAGATGTGCCAAAACCCTCATCTTTTCGTGGTATTTCCTCTAGACGTTGACTGCTGCTTTTACAGGTCTCACTTTCGAGAGTCGCACGGCAAAGAACGGTTTAAGTTTTGCTATCTATAGCCTGGAAGCCTAAGAGGCATATCGGAAGAGAGCTCTCTTTTCTAATGAAAAAAGAGCATTTTTTATGGAGGTTGGGTGTGTGCTGCGTGACGACAACCGTAGAAGCATTATTTGCTCGAGAAAGGATAGTGTTTGAATGGCCTGCCGGGACGTGTGGAGAGTCCGAAGGCAAGAGTGGCTACGGCTGCGTGCAGTAAGAGATCACTCAAACCTGCATAGCATGGCTTCAGTTCTATACGATTGAACGATGAGCCATGAACTTAATGGTTGTCCACGGGGGTTAGGGTATCCAAAAGTGTAATTACTTCTGGCAAGAAGAAGTAATATACTTCCAACTGTCGGGACGAATGCCGTCTTATCTGACTGCTAGGTATCGCCACTCGGGGAGTATTCATAGAGGCTATGGTTACCCTGAAGTTTCGTGGGTAACTATGTAAGGGGTATTTAGATAGTTCTCGACGCAAACCAGTAAGCGAAAAATTGGTCCACATCCATTCTTTATTACAGTACCTCGCGTTAGTAAGGCTTCTTTCAATAGGGATTGTCTTAGTCCTTGGGTGTCTTACATTGAACTAGACAAATTGCATATGATTCTACGGAACCTGTCTGATTAAGGCCAGATGCGGACGTTAAACCCCCGAAAGGCATCTGTGGGGATGAAAGGATGCTCGCTAAGTCGCAAAGCCGCATAAAATTTTCAACGCGTACGACAGGTTTTATTGGAGGCACGGAGCTCTTCGCAGCTGTGTTCGGGAACACCCTGGCGGTTGTGATTACGCAAAATCGCGTGGGCATTTCATAATTAGAGGGAGTAATAGGGCTCGACTTGTATAGAGGAAAGAATTTGGCTCAAAGCCGATCTCTCCTATCTGGTATTCCGGCTTGGGATAGGACCTCTTAGTGCTGTAGGTTTGTCTTCAACGCTGAGAAACGCAGGTTATTGCTTTCATATAAATCTTTCTGTCGTCTAGTCAAGATTTAATGAGAGGTGTAAACGTTAAATTGTAAAGGTAACTGACCAAGTTCTATTTTCCGGTCGATGGCAAAGTCTCCATACAGCAGCCAAGAAAAGTATTGGGAAAGTTTCTTCTTTTTCAAGAATACTTCAATTTTTATACGGTCACACCGCTACGGAGATTCGCGGAATGAGAAGGTTAACATATCCTTAGATGCTATGTGAATAAGAAGCAGTGGCTTAGCTAAGAACATGGCTGCATCCTCGAAAATATTGAAATTATATGGGGAGATCCGAAGACAAGTGTAACTACCTGCTATCTAATACATTTCTCTGTCATTTTAGAAAAATCTGCTAGGTAGTCTACACGTTTTCATGTCCACCGGAGATTCTCTCTGCTCTCTCTCTCTCTCTCTCTGTCCTTTGGGGATTTTCGCGGTACCACTAAATGTTGAGATGCTAGATAAGCTTAGTTCAGGTGGAAGGGCGTGATACAGGGACACAAATTCGGTACGGTACTTTAAGAGTAATGGCGGGGATAGGTGGAGCGCCGTGCTAGTTCACATTTCCTCCTAAGTATGTGTATTGTCGGTTACCCTGCAATTAACTATACACTGCAGGTATCATGTTAAGCTCTAGAGACCAGTGACTGCTAGCACTAATTAAATTAAGTATTTAATCGACAGTGATTGGTGTACGATTTTAATACTTTTTGTAAGAATAAAAATTACGGGAAACAGAAGTACCTCCAAAACTCCTAACTGCAAAGAGCGTTTACCAATTTTCAAGGAACTTAAGTGTCGGTATGATTTCATCTTATAATATTATATGTATAAAAAACATGAAATACAAATTTTATAGCAAAAAAAAAAATCCGAAAAATCCTTCGTATTAAGGGATACGGGTATAATTTAATATAGAAAACGATTAATTTTACACTTACTTGACAAACATATATGAAACGCGCACACCTCATACATTGTATGTATGCCTTAATTGTAAGTCGAGAACTTTGGCTGTTATCCTTTCTTCAACAGCATATTAAATGCATCGCAGCTTTTCTATAGCTGTTTGATGCTATTTACACGGCAACGGTTTCTCTCTATCTAGATGATGCATTTTATAAATCATACTGTGAATGTAAGTATGTATATAGATGTGTATATATATATATACATAGGCGCGCATATATGAAGATGCATGTATATATATATATATATATATATATATATATATATATGTGTGCGTATTTTATACTTGTGTATATATGTGCATGCGTGCGTGCACGCGTTGAGTGTGTTAACGTTAAACAAAGGTTACCAACGAGCCGCAACGCAATGAAATCAACGCGTTGCATGCTTTACAATTTCAATTAGGCACCATGGCATACCAGACCATTATTGTTGTCGTTGTTGTTGTTGTTGTTGTGCAGTAAGCATCATAAAAGCCACATCTCAATATACAATAGTGTGGACTTTATAAACGCTGAAAATGAATTTTAACATAACGTTCATGTGTAAAATGAAAAAGCAATAACATTAGTGCTTAAGGAGCATATGTGTGGGAAAAAGTGTTGTTAACCAAAAATCAAATTTAAATTAAAAAATATTTCGTAAAAAATTGCTTTAAATTTGAAGGTAAGCTCGTTTAAATTTTTGCAATATTGATGTCAGCTAGTATTCTCATTCGATATGACGGTAAAATTATGCATGTCGTGATTGCTTTTTCTGCCTTCGTACACGTATCGAGAACGAGGTTCTCCTATATTAATACTACTCGGGTATGTAACTTCGTACACAACGTATTATTTTGAGTATAAGCATGCATAAAGATCAAAGTTGTTTTCATGTTTGTTTTAATTTTTGTTTTGTATTTATATGCGTTTTAAAAATATAAAAAGTACATATATTGGCTTAATTCATCTTTTTTAACAGACAAAAAAACGCGTTCCATGTGCACTTTATAGTGTTTAGTATAAGTTTATATCCAACAATGAAATTTAACATTCATTCCTATTGTTAAGTTAATTGCGACTATGAATAAAGACCCGTTGCAATCTGCGTGGCACGGAAACCATCAAGTTTCTCAAACTGGTCATATCAATCTTCTCGAATTCCGGCTATTTGAACGTTATATTCCGGTCCAATAGTTCATCTTAATTTCTTTAAGCGTAGAATACTGCTTAGACTGTGAAGTTAGTCGGTTTGAGACAAGGACTCATGGTTGGTCATTGCAGTGACGTTGTATTGCGTGATCGGAAAATATCCTTTGCAAACCGTGCGACATAGATGGGAGGGTTTTCTTCTTGGAACGTCCAATTGTCACCTTCATATTCCATTAAATTGTTCTCTAACAAGTCAACTTATGCCTCACAGATTATACTTATCACTTTCCTTGTCTTCCAAATGAAGTTCATACTATATGAGATCCACCATCATGGTTGCGCTTGTACTGCATCAGCTGCGGATGTCCTACATCCCTCTAATGCTTATTCTGACCATGAGGTCCGCCAAAATTAGACTTTTTTTTTTATCATTTTCGAACGCTTCCTTCCAAAATTTATATATGTCGGCAATTGTAACACGGGCATTTTTATGGCGCTGGGATAAGCTCGGTTTGGCAATTTTATGTAGATATCAAAGACATATATCGTCCTTAAGAAATTGCTGTATATATACACTGTCTCGTTACATTTAACGTTAACTCATTCATATTTTCATTATCATCATATGCCATTTGGTCCTCTGATCTATGGTTGGGATGCATTCATTGCGCTTAATACAACCATAGTTACCGGGGTCTTTGTAAAAATTTGAGACCATTTTGCGGTAGCGAATTATCACAATCTGCTCTCTCGTCAATTTTATTGTCACCAAGTCTCATTCCTTCAATTTTTCCGCACCCCTCATCCGATAGTTGACATCGTGCGGCAATTTCAATAAGAGTACATCTTTTCTTTAAAATATACTGAAAATGCGTTACTTTTTTCCCTACGAGGAGGTATTTTTCAAAACGAGTTAGAAAATGATATTCGGTTGCGATCGAATCTTTTATAAGTATCGCTGTTAACTTATAAGAGATTGGAAAAATTAGAAATATAAATTTGCATACTCTATAATATTGGATGGATGCGGCTGTTTTTTTCTATTTTTCTTAATAATATTGTGGAAATTTATATCGTGTATCTTTCGTAGTTTATCATCACCGAGAAAAAGACACGTAAAGCAAAGGTGTCTTCAGTTTTGATTGCATAGACGTGTGGGCGTTCCAGCTATGAGTTTTGAGCTGTTTAGTATAGTTTTAGGCTCTTTTAGGAATTTGCAGAGGATATTTTCATTTTTGCGAACTGAAGAATGTTTGCCGCACAAACTATATACTTGGGCAGCCGGATAGATGGATAGACAAAAAGAGGCAAATGCTTAGGTGTATTCCGAATCTGTAATCGGGCCAAAATTTATATAACTAATGGGATTTTTGGAGGTTGCCTCGCTGCGTTAGAAAATTGACAATAAAATTTAATTTTGATATGCTATAACGTTGCGCGGTAAATTTTTCCTAGTTTCTATACTATGCCATCGCCCAAAGAATATACTTTCCAATTTTTTGTTGTAGTATCTGCTGTAGCTTATGAGTAATGAGCAAAAAACTAATTTTTTGTACCTTATGATATTTTATATAAAACTGTAAGCATGTCCGTCGAGCGGTTTGGCCCACTTTCAATACCAACTTGCGTGCAAGAACTTCTAATGTTTTCTGCCAGATTTGAAGTGAACAGCTTCATTTTTGCGGCAATTAGAATGTGTACCAAAGATGGACATACGGGCATGCTTTAATCGATTCAGAATTTGGACCACAGTTAAAGAAGAACGAAGAAGCAGGTACTTGATAAAGGGAGAGTATATATACATAAAAGTATGTAAACCCAAAAATAATTTATGATGGAATAAATAATATTTTGGAGGAAATAAATCAAACTACGTTTGCACATATAGTTATTGGTTTGTTGTTGTTAGAGATGTAATTTTGTTTTTCTTAAAAAGCTTTAAATAAGTCGAACATAATTGCTAAAATCATATTGCAGCGTTTCCTACGAAACTAGAAACCTTTTTGCTTTTGATTTGCTTTATTACGCTTTATTCTTTTTAAGACTATTCTACTCATGTTTTTAATGGTAAAAGTAGCAGTTTTCAGTTTACGAGTGCATATCTCATCGATCAGAATGAAAAAGAATTTATTTTGTTCTTGTATCTTTTCAAGTGATTGATTGTCTTTGGACATCTGTTGTCTGGATGTTACTATTAACATTAACATAAAACTACTTCAACGTTTTGTTTTTAATTAACGGATACATGCATCACATGCATAATTGAGAACACAAGTTGTGACTCATAAACAATTTCACAGAAATTTACTTACATTCTCATTCATATTAAGTATATATATACATCTATAAGTGTATATATATACATATATACGTAAGCGTATATATATACATATATCTATATATATATATATATATGTAGATAGTATAAATCTATACAGACATTTATAGTATTGTTTGTTTATAAGCATATTCATATGATGGGCATATGGGCAAAATTGCTGCATGCATTCCTTACAATTGCAAAAGAAGAATAAAAAGTTCAATAACAAACATGTTGTTTATAACTGAATGACTGACACTGAATGTTATCTGCAATTTATTTTTCTTTTGTGTTTGTTTTTTTGTTCCTTTCTTCTTAAAATGTTTTTCATTTTTGCTTGTGTTCGCTCTTGCATTTTAATCAACGGATATTGTAGACGTTTAAGGAATATTTATCTCCACGTTTACTTTATATGATGTACTCATATAGGCATCTCTATGTCGTAAATTAAGTAGCTCAAGTCTTTGAGTTCAATTTAAAGCGTAAATTAAAATTCAATTTAAAAACGTATTAACTGTAATGAGCATAGTATTTTTTCTTTTAATTGTTATTATTATTATTATTAAACTGAAAACTTATGTGTTTCTATTGTTTTTATTTTATATACAGAGATATAAGCATATATATATATATATATATGTATATATATATATATATGTATATATATATATATTCTATATTTATTCTATATTTTACGTATATTTTATAACAGCATATAGCAAGCATATACATATCTATATATATATATATATATGAATATATGTAAGCATATGTTTATGGAGACATATGTTTATGGAGACAAAACAAGATAATAGCTGACATAAGGAGGAGAAAATATTTTTTTGGATGTTCACTTGTCGACGGTTTATTGCACGTTTTATAATAAAACGAATCGATATATGCAATATAGTGCATGAAAAGACATAAAAGTTAAATTCAAACATACAATGGGACCCGAAAGTTTCCAAGATTTAACAATATATATATTCTTGAGCAGCTTCAAATTCTGAATCGATTTAACCATGTCTGTCCGCCCGTCTTTTTAATGTCTGTTGTAAACGTCCTCTTGGTCAGTTAAGCTATCGATCTCAAATTTCGCAGAAACGTTTCGAATTTTCGCGCGCAGAACGGTTTTGAAAATCAGCCAAATCTTTCGAAGGTCACGTTTATACTATCACGTGAAATGAGCCTCTTTTGTTTCAAAGGAATAAAAAGCTATTGTTTTCTCATTACTCAACACATAAATACAAAACAAAATGTAAACGTATTTTCTATGGGTAACATTGCACATAATATTATAGTGTATCGAAATGTAATTTTTTTTAAAGTATATTTGTAGCAGGCAGAAGAGAACTTCAATAATTCCATAAAGTATATAAATTTTTGGCCAATCTCGAATTCGGAATGTCTCTAAATAAGTCTCTCAGACCATCTGTTTGTATCTGTGGTAAGCATCCTCCTGTTTGAAAAATGAAGATATCGTTTGCAAACTTGGAACAGAATTTAAAAATGACCTAACCCGGTTAGAGGACATGCTTAAAATGCTCACACAGCGGTGCAACAAAAACTAAGAACACCTTTGCTTTCTGTGTTACTTGGTTGTTACTTACAAAGTAAAACACATAAGAAATTTTTCACTTTTTCTTTTTTTTTAAATAGAAAAAATCAGTGACGCCCAGCCAATGCCGTAAGGTGTGAAAATTTATTTCTTTTCGTTTCTTCGTCGTCTTTTTTAGAATCACGTTGATGAGTATAAAAGATGCGGTCACGATTGAATATAATTTTCTTACTTGCTTATGTTAACGAACACATTACAGATTTTGAGGAGAATTGGGCGTGATTTAAAAAAAATGAATTCCTTTTCTCATGATTACCTTTTGTTTCAATGTTTGCGTGATAAAAAAGGGCTCAACTGATCAGGTCTTCACACAGACCTTTGGGTGCATTTGTAGTTATGATGAATTTAAAAATAAACTTAGTAGCATTGAAAGGATAACGAACGAAATTTAACATTTTTATCATGTTATGCAGAATAGATTGAACAATTGAAGCATATGAGCTTTCATATATATCTGCACATAATTGAATGTTTATATGGTTTTACAAATACGCACAGGGGTACATGCAGTACAGTATGATAAAATATATGTTGACTTAAACAAAAAAAAAAAAAAAAACCAAGCAAAGAATGTTAACAGTTTAATAATAAATGCATTTCAGTTAGAAAAGTTTTTACAGCAATGGTTCTTATTGTTCTTCCTTTATTTGTTATACATAGGGACTGATGGAGTTACCGTAGCCATTGCTTGTACTACTACTTACAGATATATCCAAATGCGTATATTAACAATACACACTGCATGCGAAGCGTAGTATTTTCATTTCGAGGCAATAACAGTCAACAAACTGTCGCCTGTTAGTGATTTATTAAATATAAAATAGTTCGAAAACAAAGCGTAAAATCACAAAATAGTATGAAAGAGAAAATACATAGTAAAAGGAAGTAACAGCCAAAAAGTACGAGTTAGTGCTATATTTTGTTGCTTCTGTTTTCCTCTCAACAAAGTAATATGTATATGTGTATGTATGCTTGTAAGTACACATATATCTATATGTACATATATGTATTCATGTATGCATGCATGCAGATGATGATGCGACGATTGCAAATTTTCCATACAAAAATTATTATGTTTTCATGGAAAAGCGCAAGGCAGCTTGAGATTTTTACAAAATCTGAAATTTGGTTTCAGAAGAGGTTCAATTATTTTGCCTTCTACTGTTTATCTCCTAAAAATAAATACTTGCTTAAGGAAAAACAAAAAAAAAAAAAACCAAAAATATGAATATTTATTTATTTATATAAAAACATTTTGTAAACTTGGAAAAATTCAACGTAAATTCTATTCGAAAAGCTCAGAAAGTTTTATCAGCTTCGAGTGAAATATTTAGTAACTACGATCTCAAAATAACACATAAAAATTGAAAAGGATGGAATAGTGACGTGTTCAACAATCGGGACCATCAAATTTAATCTGCAACCGAGTGTAACTGAAAGGACATTTTCCAAGTTGTAGCTTTTTATCTCGCCTTGGATATTGCAATAACAGAACAGGTTGAAAGCCAGGAGTAAGACGTACAGGCAGGCGGACTTGGCTAACGATTCAGATATTTAAGCGACCGTATTGTTGGATATCACAAAAGAGAAAACTAATCCAGCATATTAACATGTTTCAGCATGATTACGACAAAGCAGTAAAAGCTGTTGGATTGAATTGAATCGAAACGATTGTTTGTTCTTTCACTATGTTTGTTCAAGTCAGAAAGTGAATTGTCATATCATTTAATGTCATGTTTTATTCGCTCGTATATTTCACTTACCTCTTCTACTACATTCGATAAAGCTATTAGCAAAAACTAGTATGACTATCGCTCGCTTTTCACGACAAAAGATGTCTAGATGTCAGGGGACATTATCAACAGCCAAAAAAATGTGAACTGCTAAAAAGTTCAAATGTTTTCATAAATATTAAAAAAGAAAAGAAAAATTTAATTGAAGTATATTTCATCAGACATTACTTTTCATTTCGCCGTTACTAGAAGCACTCTTACTTAGTGACTTATCAACAGGAAGTGCTATTTAAAAGTTTCCACCTACTATAGCTATTGCTTCCCGGGCTCTGTGATAGGTGACGGCGTCGCCTACTACTACCATATCAATTTCTGGCCAAAAAACTCAATCGAGACATTGGGTAAGGCATCCACTAGCTGTCACGTTCAAAGTAGTATTTCTTCCGTAATAGTATGGCTTAATCACCCCACCAGCCCGAAAAGCATCTGAAGGTCGTTGATTAGTCGTTGTGGTTGGAAACGTTTATTCGACTGTTTCTTTTGGGTTTCTGAGACCACAGATGCGGCAATTGTGCACGCCCGCAATTGTAACCTACCACAACAGACTATTTTCGTTCAAAAAGTCACAATTTTTGCCCTTTTCCTCCTAGTTTTTACGTGTTAAGTGTTCTTCCAATAATTGTTGATGGTGCAAAAATGAAGCAAAATATGAAATGGCACCTTTTATTGAATGAATCTATATAAGTAGGTTGTCTGAATTGTCTCCAGCCTGAACATCAAGACGGCAGCGATTGTCAATTCAAATTAGAAGGTATGTTTGTGTAAACCGAACTGCTAAACTTTAAAAATATATAGCAAATATTAATTTTAAATAAGCGTATTGTTCCAAAGAAGAAAATTTGGATCAAATGTTGTGGCAATCTGGAGATTGAAGCGCAGCTTGAAAGTCTTCGCAAATAGGGCTATAAAAATAAGATACTGAAACCGATTGCATTATTCTTGAAAGTAACTGCGTTTGTGAATGAAGTTGAAATTTGCAAAAAAAAAAAAAAAACCAAACGTTTTATCCTTACTTAAGACGGAAACTTTTCAGCCAATACATTATATATTAGAGGACGGCAAACAGTGTTTTGTCTTAAAATTCGGCTCTCGCAAGTGTTTCCAAAAATGGCTTTAAGACTCAATGGTTGCTATCAAAATTTAATCTCCACAACTTTTTCCTTAAGAAAAAGAGGCAATTTTGTTTTAAAAAAAAGTCCTTCCAGAAAGGATATACGGGTATATATATATTCTCACAATGAATATCAAACCCCCAATGCGAATCTCGTACACCTAATCTGGGTCTTTTTATCAAACAAATCCCGTTTAGACTATACGATTATTTCTACTATAAGGTAAAGTCCATCATGCGTTGAACACATTCGTGATTCGTCATCGTGCATTTCTCTATACATTTCTGTTTATCCGTCTTTTCTTTCAGTATTTTTTACATGTTCTTTCGTGCAGCGTTTTTCATTAATATTTGAAAAGTTCAAAAATTTAAAACAAAAAGGTTTTAAGATAAAGATAATTTTAAAATTTAAGATAAAGCTAGAAAAGGAATTCTCTTACAAAGGCCATAGAATAGAATACAGCTTCGACTGATTGAAGTTGGTGATGCAATACAAAAATTTTCGCGGGTGCAGAATTCTTAACATTGAACCACTTATACTTATTAAAAAAATTAATCAAAATGAAAACATTCTGGTCAGACAAATCCGAAAATCCACGTAAAAGTACGCTTTTTGTAGGAGGAGACGCAAAACATGAACTAATATGATGCAAATTTATAAAAATTTACTTTCTTCTCAATGAGTTCATTATTCTTTACATTTCTCTTATAAAGAACGAAAGAGTAAACTTTGTTGCCATAAAAAGGCTCACTTTTCATGAGCACCGTTGCAGGGGGTGGGATGGGAAAATGAGACCCACGTGGAACAAATTTGGTGCAACGCATTTTGATGCTAAATTACTTTTATGAGCCAATTTTTATCATAAAATATTAAAACTTACACCTTTTTACCATATAAAACATAATACATTCTAAGAACGATTACATGGGAGGAGCTTTAAAGATGTGGCCCATCTAATTCAAAATTTTCATATTAATTTATGATGCCGAAAATCAAGTATTCAGCGATTATTGTCACGAAATTTCTCAAATTTAAAATTTCTACAATATAACGACTTTTTCAAAAGAAAGCCTGGTATAGGTAGTGGTTGAAAAAATGGTTTAATCCAATACATATTTAATAGCGCTCGCCCATGAGTCAAAACATCTCCCTGTATCGAATTTTAATGAAAAATTGCGACCTGCACATAGACAGATTTTACACAGGCGGAAGGGTAGATAGACAAACAAACTTAAGTAGATTTAGAAAATGATTCTGAATTGAATGACATAATGGAAGACGGATTCCTTATAAGTGCTTATGAATGTTACATATATTTGTACAAACTTATCATACCCTGCATCACCAATTGTGAAGGCTATAAAATCCACAGATATAAACATCTGTTTTTGTAGTGTTTATAAAATATTTTCAACATTTTGAAAAATATTTTTGTTTTCTTAACATTTTTTAAAATGCATTTTCATTTCTCCAATACAGCCACTTTTACGTGGGTGAAAAAGTGCATACGTTAATTACAAAATAGAAACAATATTGTTGTATATATACATATATATAAAATCTATATCGATTTGATTTCAAAAAACCAATAAGTTTTTGAAAGTTTGCTAGTGGAAACGTATTCGTTTTTGTTAATGTAACGCAATTTCACAATTTAAATGCATTCTTCTGTTTTGCGCACCGCTAAAAGTTTGCGGTATATTGAGTTCACCGTTTCATTTGTTAAATTCATTACCGAGGGTCTTATCCTTATATATCGCATGCTCGTGTTCGTGTTCGTGCGCGTTGCGAAGGTAGGTGCGAATATCGACAAAAGGCGGTCTTTTGTGTTATTTTGTCGGGAAGTTTTTTAGGAGGATTTGTTAGAAATTATAATAATTTGGATCTACAAGAATCAATAAACAAAGAATAACAAAAAATATTTGTGTTGTTTATTACCGATTTCAAAATAAACATCAATGTATTAAAATAGTTTGACTTTTAAATTTATTTGATTTAGATTGGAAGGGAATACATTTGATATTTTCTTCGATTTTTGAGCAATTTACGAACTTACTCTATGCTCTAGAAACGCACGGATTTTAAATTGAAAAAAATTTAGAACAAAAAGAATTTATGAATATGTATATTAATGATTTGCAAATAGTGATAAATATCGTACGTAAATTTAAGAGAGAAATCTGTGGCAAAAATAATAAACTGTTTACTGAACTCACCATAGACAAAAAATGCAGTAGTTTCCTTTTTTTTAATCTGACTTTCACATTAAAGTGAATATGTTTTCATTTTGTTGTTCATTTTTCTTTATGCGTATGTATATCTTTATGGACACGCTTGAATAGTTGAGCATTTGTACCGTATGTTTATAATGATCATACACATCTGAATGCAGTCGAGAATTTTTTATTATTTTTTCATGAACTGGCATTATATTCCGTTCCAGATAGTTGGTGGAAACACAGTTCTATTGGCAAAAGTTGTTTATTATTTTGTTTTTATTTATTTATATTTTTATTTTATAAAGTCAATAGTTCTTTTTTTATTTTTATTAAAAGCAGAAGTGAAAGAGTCAGCACATATTTAATATTAGACATCGACAGCATCGACAATTTTTTCAAATTTTCGTCTATAACTTTCTAATTGGAACCATTTCTGAATCGATCATGGAAGTGATACATGAATGAACATCTGGATCACAGGTTTTCAAAAAAATATCTGTATGGAATCGAAAGTTATACATGAAAATATGAAAAAAATTAGTTTCTAATTTACTGGTAATTGGGTGAAGGAAATGCTAATGTGCGTTAGATTAAACTAAATTAATTAAGCTAGACTTGAAATTTTCTCATTAATTGTGGACGTGATCAATTGAGATCATTTTTGGGCTAAAGATACAGATGGTTCTGGCGAACATTCGGCTTCTAGCATTTTTACAAATATATTCGCGGGATCGAAAGTTCCTTTTTCAAATTTATTCAAATTTTTTCAAATTTTTGTTGTCTTTCTTCTGAATCTTCAAATTTTTTTTACATCTGTGGGCGCTCATGTGAATATATCACGCCCATATTTTGACCACGCACAAGTTATCTTGATTTTTGCGAGTGTGACAATTCACAAAATTTACCTGTCAAAACAGGTATACCATATCTACAAATAGCAAAGTGCAGGTGTAACACATAAAATCATTAAAAACCAATATATACAGTTCGTTATGCAGATTTTTTGAGCCTAAAAACACCAAATTGAAAAGGCGGTAAATCTCCTGTTAATTAATTTTTTTTTTATTCGATTAGAAAAAGTGTAAAAAATTTTAGATCCTTTGCCGTTCTATATAACAGATCCCTGGCATGAAATCTACTGCAAGGGTTCGATTTAATTATTAGTTATTAAATATATGAATTTTATCATTGGTCATCGTTCATTGTAATATCTTGTTGTTGCTTAAAAATCAAATAAAAACAACATTGAGATTTGTACATACCCAGCATACATACCATTCATACCTTCATTAAGGTGGATAAGGTTTAAATACTTGTAATGTTAATGATCATTGATCCATTGATCCATTAGTTTCATATTTAGGTCTAGCTTTCAAAAAATGAGAAGGAAAATTGATCTTTTCTGGCTGAAATCTTTCTCATATTACAACATATATATTTATAAATTAGATACACTTATAAACATATATCTAAATATATAATATATTCCAAAATGTTGTTAGTGGATAACCATGATAATAAAATCCTTTACATAATCTCATTAGTGTATATTAGTCATAAAATGTGAGAATTAGTTTGCATTAGCATTGCGAGGTAAACACAAGGAGTGTGATGTGGACAGCTTTGTTATCCATTCACTCTTACAAGTCGTGCAATTGATTCTATGTGGTGGATTTAAAAAGAAAAAAAATTTATAATTTGGGAAATAAATAAGCTCTTAAGCAATGAACGAAGAAAAATGAGTTAATTAATTAAAAATATGAATTATTTCTTCTATATATATCTATATATATTTATATATATATATATATATATATATATATAAGCGTTGATTGTTTTAGTATATCTCCAATTTTCTCCGCCCTGTTTGCCTTTCTTGATTCGTTCACTTCGCATTAAAATGATATCTAAATTGGTCGCTTAGGGCCTTTGCAGTAGTAAGATAAGTTATTAAGTATAATTAGGAAAGCTCTGATTTAATGCATACGGTGGATATATAAATAATTCGCAAATTCCACCGCTTCACAATTACAAAAACATCTCTGGTGTGGTGTACTGTCGTAATGAAAAATTATGCGTTCTTTCGTTAAATCAGGGTTCATTTTTCTTGCCGAATTTTCATATTCCATTTATTTATACGCTTTAAGTTTCTCCACAAGGTAGATTCATGAATTAGAAAAATCATTTTCTATCCTCCACCACTTATGATACAAACGTATATTAAGTTTGTGAGGGGGTACAGACCACTCAGAAGGACTTGAGATAGACACAGCTTTTGTTACCGAAAATGATTATAAATCGATTTATGCTTGTATGTCTGTCTGCCGGCCGCAACTTTTCAAATATATTGAAGAAATTTTGTACATTGACGTGCTTTGGGCCAAGGTCGAACACTATTAAAAATGACTCACATCGGGGCATTCTTTCGAACACTTTCCTTATTTTGTGTTGAGTTTGAAAAGTCATTATATGGATAACTGTAGGGCGGTGTAGCGTCTTTAATGGCGTACTACTATAACGATTTTGATTGTTTAAATTTAAAAAAAGCTGAAACCAAAAGTTTCTTCAACGTTTTTGGCAGTTTTAAGTCCTTTAGAATCAAAATAATAGCGCGGAGCACAAGGCCGCCTTCATGCGACAGCGTTTCTTATCAGAAGGCGACGACTTATCAAGAACTTTCTTTTATATAATTGATTAAATGAGACTTATTCAATTTGGATGCTTGTACCCTCAATTAAGGCAAATCCAATTAATGAGTAGTCTTTTAATAAATAAATCTAAAAATGCTGATCGTCAAATAATGTTTCATATTTGGAATGATTAATGGTTTCAGACATATTGAACATTGATCATTGTTGATAACGCCACAATACGGTTTTTGCCATGTGAAGGCGCACCATCTACATTTCATTCACCAAAAACTTCTTTCCCGTCTAATTTCGTTTAAATAAATGTTCAATCAGTGCATCATTGCTTAAAACGTCCATTTTCTTTGACGTGGAAGATACCACAAACTATTGATATTCTTGATTAGTGCGAAAAGCGAAATTGTCTCGCGGGCAATCTGTTGTAGCCACGATTAATTTTGTCCAGAATACGAAGCAGGGTCTTAAATTCTTGGTATTCACTCTTGAAGTTGAACCGAAAAGAGGTTATATGTCCTATACATCGTTTTAGATAGAACATTTTAATACCCACCAATGACTTGTTTTAATATATATTATTATTATTATTATTATTATTATTATTATTATTATTATTATTATAAGTTTAGACTAATGAAAAAATTCTTGGATTAAAAAGAAAGACATTGGGCACTAGGAACACAGGCTAATTCATAAAAGTACATTAGATATTGAGCCTAGTGGTTTTGATAAAGTACCATATTGTATTGATATTCTGTTCTGTAGCTGATTGTAGAATGTCCATAGGGTTAATCGCTCCAAATGCAATACTTTTAGCCAAGGTAAAGTTAAGGCAGTCACAGAGAATGTGTTTTAGAGTGAGAATTTGTCCACAATTGCAGATTGGGGAGGAAGACTTCTTCAAGAGCCTTTGGTGAATTGCAATTGTATGACCGAGACGAATTCTCGAAAATGTTTGGATTTTGATTTTCTCAACACTTGTTGGATACAAAGGTGCAGTTGATTGAGGGTTAATAAAAGAGTAGTGCTGATGATGGTATTGTACATTACCTTCTGCAATTTTTCTTTAACTTTTCCTCCAATGTATCTTTGAAGATCCAACTTTTCCATGACAACCTCCATAATTAGAGGTGTGATATGACTAGATACCCATAACATTTTATTTTTTTCGCCGGGTGTTGTAATGGTATTCCTTAATTTGTTGATGGTGCTTCATCTCGAAGTCGAAGGATTCCGTACAGCTCTTAATACAGACAAATTGCCAGTAACAATGACGGCTTTGAGTTTGTTTTTATGGAAAAAATTCGCAACGTGAGCAATAGCTTAGGCTTCGGTTGTGAAAGTTGAAGAACTTTCGTGAAATATGTGATTAAGAAGAACCTCTCCTGAACGCCTGTCTACCACGGTACCAGCAAATGGCAGACCAGAAGATTTTGAGCCGTCTGTGCAGAAAAGATTCCAACCGTAATTTTCCAGTATTTGGGTTTTTTCAGTTATTAGATTCCTGAAAACTCAATTTGGAGTATCTTCTTTCTTGTGCACAGACAGCGAAATTTCAAAAGAGCAGTCTTCCAAAATCCATGGAGATTTAACACCAAAGTAGTGGGAAAACTTTTCAGGGAATTTTCAATTCCTTTGCGACGTACAAACAATAGTCAATTGTAGATGGGGACTTTCGAATTTTCTTGGCAATAATAATCTTTCTCACGTCTTTACCAAGAATAGATTTGTTTGAATTAAGAAGCTTTGAGGGCTATCTTAGATTTTAACTCATAAAGTTTACTTTTTAAAGCTGGGAGACCAGATTCAATTATATTATTTATGGGCGTCGTCCGAAAAGCATAACAACTTGCTCTGAAAGCTTGTTGATAGACCGGTTTGAGGATGTTGATACTAGATTTGCAGCTATTACCATATATTATGAAAGCATAGTTAATCTTGCTTAAAACAAGCATAAGATAAGCAATAGTGTAAGTCATTAATATCAATTAGTAGATTTCCTGCATCGCATATCTGCTTTCAATAAATGTGCTTTTTTTTGATTTTTGTATAGAAATTTTAGCCTCTGACGAGTTTGCCCAGGTGGAGATCTCCCGTCCAATAGATTCGAGAATGTTGATTGCCTGCGTGCTATCTTTTTCTTTTGTAGAAATGTATACATTGTCTGCGTAGAGGCAATGTTCTACTCTTGGTACACGGCAAAGAATTTTGCTAATTTCGTTGAAAGCGATCTGGAAAAGCGTGACAGAAAGAGGAGATCTTTGCGGAATGCCATTTATTCGCGGAAAGAAATCAGAGACATGATTGTTGATTCTAACTTTAAATGCTGAAGCGACATGAATGATTTGATGTAGTTGAAGAATTTGGGTCCAACATTCCATTATTTCAAGAGTCTTAAAATAAGATGGAGACCAACTCTGTCAAATATTTTTTCGAAATCAATTGAGAGAATTATTACATTCCGTTCGGGAATTGCTTTGCTTGTAAAATAATTAATATGTAAAAGACCGTCGAAGCACACTCTACCCCGCTTGAAACCAACTTGTTGCTTTGTAATCAGGTTCTTGGACTCAAGAAGCCAAGATAATCTAGATGCCAAAATCTTTTCTAATGCTTTTGAGACGCAAGATAAAAGAGAGAGAATAAATTGCAGACTCTTTGTTGAGAAAACGATTGCGAAGGTGGGATATAGAGCGAAAGCACTGTAAATTTTATGTTTAAAATTATTTGTATCGCTACGGCTTGTATGTATGACCTTAAATTTATGCGTGTGTGAGGTATACTTGATTTTATAAAAACAACAACTCCTTGTTTGGAATACGAATTTTGATCAGCATTCGTGAAGTATCCAGGATATGATTTGGGTGGAATAGGATAACAAGTTTCTACAATGGGTCTCTTGAAGAGATATAAAGGTTGGATTAAAACCACTTATGAGTGTACGGTGTTCATCAAAATTGTTAATAAGTCCTTTAATGTTCCATTATAGCATTTTAAAACTTTATTTAATTGTAGTGACATGGAAACGGAGTGGTAGGTGGGTTAAGTTGACATGTCAGCGTCCCCGTCGAAAAGGTCGCTATAGGAATTATTCGTGAATAATTTGTTCGTACTAATTTGTCTGTACTTAGGTGGTTGCGTACATTTGAAGTGTAACGAGTGAGCGCACGTGAATAATTTGAAATTGAAGATTGATTAAGAAATGAAAGATTGGATTCATTACAACTTGTAGTTTGTTGACTAGAGTTGGGAGCTATTGATTCCACGGAATTTAGTATATTAGATTTTAGGATACGTGTTATTGTTTTAGTTATATTATCTTTGGCGGATAGTGGAACTGGTTTCGCAATATAATATTTAGTTGATGATAGAACAGGTTTTTCGTAGGAAGGAGGTGAAGTTAAAGGCTTATTAGGCTCGATTTGCGAGACAACAGCAGCTTAGTTATTACTTTTGTTAATTCTTTGGGTTCCAGATGGATTTATTTCCCAGTACTTACGTCACGCTTGGCGAATATAGCACATAAATTAGCTAATGATTTCGACTTTATGAGGCTTTCACTTGCACGGGGGGACAAGTAAATTCCCATCGTGTAGAATCGAGATAGAGTCTGTATATGTTGTAATGCCATCTAGAACTTTTTTTTTAGAGAAAGTTTAGTTTCTGAAATGGTTATGCTAGCATCAGTTGAAGAAATAACAACATATTTTTTGTCAGTAGGAGTGATGTTATTGATTGGCAACACGGGAAAGTCCGGACTTTTAATTTCTTTTCTTTGGGAGGATATGTCCGCTAAAACATAAAGTCTACTTTAGTTTTTATCTGGCGGCCCCGGGGCCATTATACCGTATGGGTGTCTATTATTTAGTAATTTGGGAAAAGGCCACTTACTCGAAAAAGATTGGAAACTACAAAGGAAAATGTCAATTGTTTTCTATTTTTTATTTTTTGTTTTTTTTTTTATTTTTTTTCTTATATATAGAGGAAACAAAAGCACACACGATATCCGCGTTAACCAGTTTTAGCAAAAACACTGAAAAGACACGAGCTAAATACACAAAATCACTGGAAACAGTTAAAAAATCACAGAAAAGAAAAGAAAAGACTCTCTACACAAAACACAAGTTGACTTCGAATGTTTTACGATGTGAGGAATTGATGTTATCTCTAATGAAAAATTCATATTAATTTTTGAGTGACACTTGGAAAAGTTTCAATATCAATTTGATTAAATTTTTATAAGCTATAGTGCATTTAGTGGCGCTATTTTTGTTTTTTCAAACTATGGGAAAATCCGAACTTCCTATTTTGAAGAAATTTCCTTTTTTGATGGAAACAAAATTATGTTTAAATTTAACTTGGCTTGAAAAAGCTTATCATAATTTCTCTCCGAAAGAAAAACAATTTGTCAGTGGATTGCTGATTTTATTCGGGGTGGAAGGAACGCCGACAAAAAGAGGTGGTTACCCAATAAAACATCCTGAAAACTATTTTCGGTAATTTAAAACTGAATCTACAAGGTATAGCGAACATCGCATAAAAACTTAAGCATGAGAACGTTCTTTTAGGAGGCGTTTACTCACAGCGAAACATGTTGATGGCTCATTGAAGTGGAAGTTCCCACCCCTATCACCGATTTGGTCGCCATGGATAATTAAATTTATGCTAATCTATTTCTATTATTATTATTATTATTATTATTATTGTTATTATTATTAATTTCGCCAGAGAAATAAATTCTAAGACTAAACTCTTAAAAGCACTAGCATCTAAGGCTATCGGCTTTTATTAAAAACTCTACCGCACTTGCGATTCGAACCCACGACCATTGACGGCGGATTCCAACGCTCACCTGAGCAAATCGCCGGGCAACATACGCAAATAAGAAGTCAGTTATCTCCACCGATCCTTCAGGAGGAATCTTTGATGATAAGAGAAGGTGAAAACTCTTTTGTCGAGCTAGGAAATTGGAGAACTCATCGAAATGATGGCCCCAACTCCTTCTGCTCCGGCTAGGCGTACCATTCATCAGCTGATGAGAGATTTGGTGGACATGCTAGCTGTGCTCCATAAAAAAGCCGCAAAAGAGTTAGGAAATAAAATGCCAAAAAAAGCGGTCAGAGATGGCACAACCCAGACCGAAAAAGGAGGCAGAGTAAACGCCATGAAAAGGCTCAGAGAGGAGGGATCCACGGATACTACTCCTGCGAAGAAAAGTAAGCGGGCCGGTGATGGGATAAATACCAGTAACGAGAAGCCAAAGCAATCAAAATGCGGAAATGAAGAGTGGACCGTGGTCTAAACAAAAAATAGAAAGGTCAAGCCAATCAAATTGGTGAATAGGCCGGATGCAATGGTAATCAAGCAAACGAGCACTATATCATACAGCGATATGCTGAAAAAAGTTTAAAATGATGGGGAGCTGCAAAAAGTCGGCGAAAATGTGACGAGAATGCGGAAGACACTGAAAGGAGAAATGCTGCTGGAGTTTAAGCAAAGTACGAAGGAAGAAAACTCTGCTTACCAGAAATTGGTGGAAAAAGCGCTAGGCCAGGAGGCTATTGTTAAACTAATGACCACGCAGACAAAGATCGAATTTAAGGACCTGGATGAAGTTACCTCAGCGTATGACTTAATAGATGCTATAAATACGAGCTTCAGTAGTCTAAATATCAAGAAGGAAGCAGTCGCCTCAATCAGGAAGGCGTATGCCGGCACACAAACTGCAACTCTATCGGTTCCAACAAAAACTGCTAAAGAGTTACTTGAAGCCGGGAAAATCAAAGTTGGCTGGGTAGTGAGCAGGATTAAAGAAAAATCCGTAGTACTAAAATGTTATAGGTGCTTCGAGGAAGGCCACATGGCTAGAAATTGCAAAGGACAGAAAGATGCAAGCGAATGTTGTCTAAAATGCAGTGAAGAAGGTCACCGAGCAAGAGACTGCACAAAGAACCCGTGTTGTGGGGTTTGCAAGGAACAAAGCAAGCCTCATGATCATTCACTGGCTGGCAGAAATTACCCGGTGAACACACGCGGCGCTAACAGTAATGGGAAGATATGAAGTGTATGCAAATAAACATAAATCACTGCCGGGCTGCACAAGAGGTGCTTAAACAGAGCGCCAGAGTTGACCTAGTAGTTCTGAGTGAACCCTATGAAGTAAGCTCAGGAAATAGATGGGCAAGGGACGAGAATGGCACTGCAGCCTTTTGGCAATGCAGTTCGCATCCGGCGACCATTAGATTTATCTCAGCAGGGAAGCGCTACGTTTGTGTTAAATATAGAGAGGTTTACCTCTACAGCTGCTATCTCCCGCAGTAAAAATCATGCGGACTTTGAAAAGCAAATAAATGAGCTATGTACCGACGCAAGGGGGAAAATACCGGTATTTTCGCCGGTGATTTTAATGCCTGGGCGACTGAGTGGGGTAGCAAGTGGACGAACGCTAAGGGCAGAATAGTGGTTGAATCCCTAGCCTCTCTGGATATGACAATTCTAAACGCAGGTGATGAAAACCATTACCATAGCCAGCAGTGCACTGGCCTTGTGTATAGAATGGGGTTTTAGCAGCACCCATAACTGCAGTGACCACGTAGCAATAATCTGGGAACTACATCAGAGCCAGCGAACGAACAGGGTACAACTCCCACTCAGGGGTCCCAAGTGGAAGAAGGAGAATCCAGAAACTCGGCACAGGCTTCCATTGCGGAGGTTATAGCACGGATTATAAAAGACTGTGAGGGTTCAATGACAAGACGTTGCTTCTATAAAAGGAAGGGGCTAGTGTACTGGTGGACAGACGAGATAGCCGAACTAAGGGCTCAATGTAACAGAGCGAGGCGTGTCTACCAAAGATCGAGGGAGACAAGTGCTTATCTCAGCCACCAAGAAGAGTTCAAACTCAGGCGAAGGCTTTTTAAAAAAGCTATAATGGTCAGTAAGAAAAAGTGCTTCCAGAACCTGATTAACGAGCTAAAGGAGGACCCATGGGGTGTGGCGTATAAGTTGGAAATGGAGCTAAAATATTCAGACCAACCAAGCTGCGCAAAATTTGTGGAAGACATAATCGGCACCCTGTTTACCCAAAAACCATATTTGTATATGTACTATTGATTGAGGTGAGAGATAATATTAATTTCACCGGGCCTGAGGAGATTATTGTCATTGCAATTGAAATAAAAGGCACGAAAGCCCCGCTGCGCTATTAAGCAAGCTATGTTGGTAAGGCCTGCCGTGTTTGTGAGCACATTTAACGCTTATTTGAAAGAACAAATTTTTCTAGATAAGTGGAAACAACAAATGCTGGTTTTGCTGCCAAAACCAAATAAGTCGTCGCATGAAGCAAATGCACACCGCCCTATTGGCCTATTGGATACATTAGGCAAAGTGTATGAAAAGATCATGCGAAATCTTTTAGAAGAATCACTGGAGAGCTCTAAAGGGCTGACGGATTTCCATTTTGGCTTCAGGAAAAAGAAAAGCCCAATGGAAGCAATAAAGGTGGTTACAAATATTGCAGGAGAAGCGAGAAAAGGAACGCCCTGGATGGAAGGCAACGAAAAGTATTGCTTAGTAATAGCATTAGACATTAAAAATGCATTCAACTCGGCAAACCAGTATTATGTCATAGCCGCCCTACAGGAAAGAAGAGTCTCACCGTATCTTATAAATATAGTGGCTTATTACTTTACTGGCAGGAAACTTCGATACTTTACGGATAAAGGGTACAGAGAAAGGATTATCACTGGAGTGGTGCCTCAGGGATCAGTCTTGGGCCCTACATTGTGGAACGTGATGTACAGCGATATCCTGAGAGTAGCTCTCCCAGAAGGAGTATCCATCGTGGGCTTTGCCGACGACATAGCGATAACTATCGTGGTGAAAAGCCTGGAGGGAATTACCACTACAGCGAATAAATCCGCCGACATGATTAAGAGGTGGCTGCGGTCAGTGGATTTAGATCTGGCAGAAGCAAAAACAGAAGCGGTATTAATCTCTTCCTGGAAGAAGATTTAGAAAGTGACTATCCAAGTGGGAGATGCGAGGATACAGTCACAAGAAGTTAAAAAATATCTAGGAGTGATGATCGAGTGCAGACTTTCGTTTAAACGGCATCTGCAGTACACGGGCGAAAAGGCAGCTAAGGTAGCAAAGTCACTGGCCCGCTTACTCTCAACCTTGCGGGGCAAGACCGTTCAAAACTAATCACAGAAGTGGTAACTGCGACAATGATGTATGGCTCTTCTGTGTGGAACAAGGCTTTCGCTATCCCGTCATACACGAGAGACATTCAAGCAGCATACGGAGCATGCGGCTTTGGTTATCGCTGGTATGATACCTATCGACTTGCGAGATAAAGAAGGTATGTATAGGGGTGAAATTCGCAGATTGTCAGCTGAAGCGGCTAAGCAGCGAGCAAAACAGCGACTGGTGGAAGAGTGGCAAGAGCGCTGGAGCAGAGCGAGTAAGGTTAGATGGACGCGCCGGCTCATACCAGATTTGAGGCCCTGGGTAAATAGGCAAGATGGTGCGATTGACTTTTACTTGACACAGCTAATTAGCGGCCATAGTTGCTTTAGAGCACATTTGTATAGGTTTAAAATAGAACAGGACCTATTCATGACAGAGACTACAGACGGAAATTGGAGTGTTACCTCTCGCCGAAAATCTTGTGACAAATATGTTGCACGACCTGAAAATATGGAAGGCGGTAAGAGTGTTCGCCGCAAACTTTTTGAGAAAACAAAGACACGAAGAACGTCAACGTAGATTTTTAAGTAGTGCTTAAACTGCTACCTTCCATGTGAAGGTATACCTACACGGTCGTGCCACAGGGAATAGGAGGGATGGTGTTTAGCGGGTTAAAGTCTCGCACTGCCCTGATGGGCGCCTGTTTATGGTTTTCCACCCCACAAAAAAAAAAGAAAAAAAAAAACGCGTACACACACACACAAGAACGCACAAATACATACATACAGGCTTCAGTCTTTTGTTTTTTTTTTTACTTTTCAGTTTTTATTTAGCATATCATATCAATCATATTTTAACACAAGATTCATATAGACGAATCCAGAATATATTTGTGCTAAATTGAAACGTTATGCCTACACTTTTACGCATTTAAGAATAGCAGTACTGAGAAATGGATAATCAAGCAAATATGGAATTAAATCGATCTTCTTTCAATCATGAATGCGTTTACTTTATATGGTAATTGATGCATATTTCTGGGCGAAAGCATTAATATTAAACTGCATGCCTTCGCTGCTATGCACAAGAAAGTAGAAGTGGTTTCAGTTTTCCAATACAAATATCATATTTATTCAATCATAATGATATTAATTAAAATCGAACCTTAAATCATCTGTTGTGATTGCTTTAAGCTATTAAATTATTGATATGTTGCTGATTTATTACTTTGTCGGTGCGGGTTATAAATGTAGAATTGCAATGTAATTGATTTTCCGGCGTGAGATGGCAATGAGATGAACGCATTTTATTTCTTTTTCAAGTGAATAAATAAATAAATCATTTTTAAGAAAGGGAAATTTTTTTATGTAACCAGAAATATAAAAATTAAATTAAATGAAAAGAAATATACCGAATATATATAAGTGTATATGTATATATACAAAACAATACAAAATGTGCTTGTCATGTTAAGTTTATGCAAAATCGAATCACTGACTATGTAAAGAATCATTGTTGAATTAAAGATCCGCAACAACAATGTAAAACACCATTTGTAGTCATTGACAATGGCAGGTAGAATCGCACAAAGTACAATAATAACAGCGACGACAACAATAACAATAGCAAAAGTAATAATACAATATATTGGTGTTAAGAGCGTAAAAGCTTAGCAACATATATATGGCATATACTGCTATACATACATTTACATAACAGATTTAAAGCAGTCAACATACAGCGTTCAGCCATTATCTTATTCATTCATTCACTCATTCATTCGTTCACTCGTCGTTCGTTCGTTCATTCATGTGGTATTTGATAGATAGGGCTGCTGTTTTCCGTTTACTTTTCTATGTGCTCTTGTAGTGTATCTAAAAAGAGTTTGTTTGGCATCCATTTGTTATTCTATACACATAGACAGGGAGTACACACGCGCAAAACAAAAAGAAATAACAATTACACTTCTCTCAAATGTGAATACAAAGACAGACCGCGTACAACAGTTTAACAATAGACACAAACAGACAAAGTTGCAACTTAAACGGTTGTTGAGCAATGGAAGAAATTAAAGGAAAATGCAGTCAAAACGTAAGAAAAGTTGTTGAAACATTACGAACACTAACAAATCTCTGCTTACAGACGGTTGAGAATACAAATGTATACATTAGCAGTAAAAAACCAAAAAAAAAACAAAGGAAGAAAACGTTAAGCAGTTACGTTTGAATTGCCTTTTTGTTCTAGGAATTTCTTACTGAAATGCGTTCGCTACGAGCAACATAGAATTTAAATAGTTTAACGATATTTCTAACTTTCATATGTATTGGACACATGGTACATACATGGTTTTGAGTTTGGGTAATTTTTTGAAAAGAAATGTTGTTAGATAAAACTTATTCTACTATATATGCCTAACTGAGATGTAATCTTATGTTTTTGAAAATCCGGGACATCAATAGATCACATGTCGATAGTCACATGATGTAGCGATGAATGTAGTCTATGTACATAAAAAGCTTCTTAGTAACGGTTACAAATTAGCAGGCAAGAAATTTGTCTCATTTCATATCTAATGCATTCGGATGCGAGCATTTTGTGATGCGTTTGCAGTCCAAGAAAGTAATTGCTATTATTCTGAAAAAATGTTGGTTAGGAAGTCTGTTGGTCCATATGTCCGTCTGTATACTATGTGCTCTTATGCCACTTATTATCCTATTTATATTTTATTAGCACTTTACTTTTGGCATACGTTTCCATTACCATGTTACCACGATTCATCAAATGTGGTACAAGGGTATACTAAGTTTGTACGGATATATACAACACCCAGAGGGATTTGAAGTAGACCCACCTTTCAACATACCGATCCGTTTAGAGTCATTTTCTAAATCGATCTAAGCTTGTCTTTCTTCCAGTCTGCCTTGCTTTCTTGTGTTCGACCTACACGTCCCAATCTTAGAATATATGTTCAACTTTTTATAAATTTACCCGCCGTCATTTATGAGTAATACGCAGGAAATTATTTTTTTTATTTATTTAAAATTCTAAGTCTACGTGGTAGTGCGGGTGTGTCTTTCAACCGATTTGGTCCATTTTCAACACATACCTACATCCAAGAATTTCCAATGATTCTGCAAAATTTGAAGTGGATAGCTTCAGGAGAATTTTTACAACAGACATTGCAAAGACGCCTGGACGGTGAGCTGGTCAAATGGTCGCGCTTAAATCGATTCAAAATTTGACGCTAATCAAGAATATATCTACTGTGCGGGGTTTCCGAAGTTGTTTGCCAAAACAAACAAAAATAAATATCCCCCCACCGTCATATATGGTCAAAGTGAAAATATTTTCTTGATTCGAATGTTTTAAATGTATATTTACATGTTATAAATATAATAGCTGAAAGTTATGTTGCGTGGTTCTAGCGGTTATTGTATTTTATAAACCATTCACCATGATGCATTGCAGGTGTTTTAGGAAAAGCGCCACAAAGGTATGTGATATGATATCTCTTACCTTTTTCTGTTCTGTGACAGCAGACTCGACAATGTTTGACTTTATCTGTTAGCATTCCACTAAATATTTAGTCGAACGCTTGTGTAGGATGTAGAAGCCCCATGGCTTTCTTGCAAATCCTCTTTTAGTTGTTTAGTCAACAGTTTCACACATTTCAATGGGCTGAGTGGATGCTCATTTCTTTGCTATTCTACAAGTTTATACAATACGTAGCAATGGACGATGTAAAGATGCCACTATTATATTATACTGATTTTACCCATTACACTGAACATCAGGTTTATTTTTCTAATATTGATATAACATTACTTTGTTGAAACGGACCGAGAGAGGGTTTAAATTAATGTAAATTGTTTACGTAAGTTAAAAATGGTGAGTGAGATTTAATGTTGGATTTGGTAGAAGGAATAGCGTGGTGAGTGAAACTCATCATTGAACTGTAAAGTGTTTAAATTAAAAAATAATAAGAAGCATACGCTAAAAACCTAAACTATTGCTACTAACTGTAACGCACAGTTACAGTACGATCATTGAAAGATTGCAATGTCAAATGATGACAATAGAGTTTACTTTCGTGGGAGAGCTAAACTGAGTGCTCTGCCGATAGCAGCAAGGCTGATGCGGCTATAACCTCTCAATTTCTTTTTCTTCTTCATTTCTTTCTCACCATCACCGCGTTCCGCGAGTCGGGGGCATTCACTGAGTGATTGCTCATATGAAAAAAAAAATGCATAAACATTGTAGTCACAACAGCTTTTAAAGACATATAGCTTTCCAGTTTCTTAGTATTTCTTAAAGGATGCTGAAAACCATAAGGAAAATCTAATTTCGTCACTAAGTTCAGGATTCAAATTAAATAAGCTAAAGTAAAATCGATTTGAAAGATGACAATGATCGTATTCTCTGTTATCTATAATGGGCCTCTGAAACGAAAGGACCAGTTACCCTATTTTATTCCTACCCTTGATACGAACAAAAAAGAGGCAGAAAGTAAATGACAACCCCTTCGGAATAAAGCCCACCGAAATTTTGTTTTGCTTTGTAGACCGTCATTGGAGCGGTATTGATTTCTAAGCGTTGCGTATGTTTTATTTTAATTTAATTTATAAATTTCTCCTAATCAAAGCAAAACTAAATAATTTTACAGATTTTCCATTATTACTAATTAATTAGTATTGTGTGTGTATGGCATAATACATCTATGGAATAATTCCTGGCAATTCCTTATAAAGAGAAAGTACAAAAATCCCGGAAAACACTGTGAAGTGGTAAACGTACAAAAAAATTGCAGAAAACATTTTTCCTTTTAAACTCACCATTAGAAGATAAAGCTATTGGTAGTATGAACGTAAAGCCTAAGATCGTAGAGAGAAGAAGAAGAATTTTCGCCCGTTGACCAGTTAGCTGCATATGGCAAAAATATATATGATATGGTCCGTCCATTCGTTCTTGTCGGATTTCCTCATAAAATTTTGCCAAGTCGTTTCAGTGCAATCCCATTTAATATTACACATACTCTCTGTTTGGCGAGTGCGCGAGCATGTCTAAAGATATCTAAAGAGCTCGACACAGTTGACTTAAATGGTTTGCATTGGTCGAACTTTTAAATGTCGTCATTGTCTCAACAAATGGAAACGTGGTCAAGATTAACCCATAATTCAACTAGTAGTTGAACGATGTTTACCTTTGTCTAATGCTTACCTGACCTTTCTGACCAAAATTTTCTGTTATTTTTTTATTACAATATTGTACATAAAATCGATTTTTATTGCAAGTTAACTAAAGTTGAATTTTGATCGGTTAACTAATCCTATTAAAATAAGGTTTTTTAAAAGATGTAAATGAATCTGAGAATATTATTTGGTTGATTGGAAAAAATAATAATAAATTGAACAAATATTGTTATAAAGTCCCAAAAGCATTTTTAACATGTTATGAAAATATTTTGTTTATTGAATTGTTGTTAGATTGCATTATTATGCTTCAGGGTAACGAAACTCGTAAACAACAATAACAAATGTACAACGTAACCAAATCACTGGCAATAGAATAATCACACAACAGGCAACATAATCGTTTGGGTAGGCGTCCATATATGCAAATACTTACAAGAACGTTTGGAAAAACAAAATGAAACCTGAAAGAATCCACATACCTATGTAAAAAAGATGTTTATAAATGGCAAGCAAAGAAAGCGCGCAATAATATATACCGTCAAAATTCATAAAGAAATTAAACAAGTAAGGAAATTATATTAGACTGTGACCGAAACTTTTATACCCATCCGGAAATGAAATTTTGATATTTTATAATAGTGGATGAGTTGGCCGATCTTTTTTTTTTCATTTTTGTACACATATTAGAGAATATACGGGATACTTATCTGCTGCAATTTATGAACAATAGGCGAAAAAGGCTTTTTTTTGCTTTTTTTTTTGAAAACAGAGATGTTTTCACTTTATGATGTACAGCGGAAGTGCCTCTCGTCAGATTTCGCTTATTCTTAATGCGCAATAGCTTTTAATGTTTTTGCCAAATTGAAGCCGATATCTTAGTTTTTGCAACTAGACTGAAATCCATTCGATGCTTGTTAATAATCAAGAATATATATATTTTAAGCAGTCTTTGAACCTTCCTTCTGATTGTTGCAAATGTCTTTGTAAAATGAATATGAATGTATTTCGGTGGTGGATGCAAAAGAATATAAAAGGCGACAACTATTAAGAGAAAAATATATGTTAGGTACAAGCTAGAAACTAGAATTTTCGATAGCCATTACTATAACAAAAAAATAACAAAAATCGCAACATAGTTTATTTTGTTTATTGCACGTCTTCGACTGATTCGGACCTAATCGTGATAAAAATACTCTGGTGTTTCTTTGAAAATTTGCTTATAGTATATTAAATACTGCAAATAAACTCATCCTTAACCTATTAAAAATTTATATGTTATGTTATATGTATTTATAAGTTGTAGCAAAAAAATGTATTCGTAAATGGTTGGAAAAAATGCTACTGCGTGTGTTAGAATGAATGGGAAATTAATTGGAACAAAATTGGAATTAAAATTTTACAGCTAAGTGTGGGCGTATAAACAAACTGATTCAGACCATTTTTGCAACAAACATGCAGATGGATTTGGTGAACATTTAGGTGTCAGGTTTTTGATTATATTTTGACAGGATCGAAAGCCATAAATGAAAATATGAAAATATTATCGTGTTTTTTCGAGGTGATTTCAGTTTCTCATTTATGATGGGCGTTCTTTTGGGCAACTCGTCACCATTTTTTAGCATTGGATTTCTAATCGGCCAAGGAATATTTGCGCCAAATGTTAGAAACGTCATCGGTATCTCGAAAAATGTACTAAGTAGGAACATATTGATTACAGGTATTTAAAGGCCGTACTCAGTAGTTCTAGTGTTGAGTGCTTCAGTTCATTTCGGCCCGCATTGACTTGAAAAGTTCTACGGTAGCCTTTCCCCGTCACAAACAACAATTTATCAACACTTTGTTCACTTTAAACGAGTTCCTACGGCCAAAGGAGATGGTTACAAGAAAGCTAAAGAGCTGCTTTGAAAAAAGGGGAAAATGATTAGCTGATATTATACGATAATTTTAAACCGATTTGAAACTATATAGCGAAACAAGCTCTTTATCACCAAAGCAATTTACCATTTCACAAGTCCCATGCATGGTCATATTCCCCATATTCCCCTGGTTTGGCTCTCAATCACTGCTATCTATGCGGAAAAAAATTTTCAAATGAATCATTTAGTCACTGTGAAGACTGAGTAGCTTTTTGAAGGGCTTGACAAATCCAAAAGATCCTTTAAATGTTAGAGGACCGTTGTCTTGAAAGATGCTACATTGATGTTCTGTAGGAAAAGTTTTTTGTAGCCTTAAAAGATTGTTAGGCAAGGAAAAGTGACTGAACAAGACAATTGTAGAAAATTCGCGGCAGATTTATACCCAACCTTTTGCAATTAATTAAAATCGTGTTATAAATGATGTTATAAACTTTAGGGGCAATAAGATTCTGAAAAGAGCCTACCACACCGATATTAGAGCCCTCTCCCCAACTGCCGTCAAAGGCATTTAGAAAAATGTGTAAAAAACCTTCAATAAGCACAAGCTATAATTTTTAAGAATTCTGTCTTTAGCTAAACCGACGTAGACTCGAGACGGCATGAAAATTAAGGAATTGTATTTCATTTTTTCGGTTGGGCGATACAAGCATTCACGACCGCAGTACAGCTATTAGAGTGCTCCGCCGACCCTACGTAAACGTTTCGTGCCATCATGAAAATATGTATAAATTACGTTTAAAGTATTGTTTAGGGAATATCTTATTCTCATTGTAATCTTTTTCCGTTGTGCACCCGCAGGCATACAAACTCAAGCAATAATGTTTAATTGCTGATGACAAAAATAACTTTATACTTTTATGTTGTTAGCTGACATGAAAATGAAACGAGAGCGTCATAATTATGTGAGACGTTTTTCGGTCCCTTCATTTCTCCGAAAGGTATCTCTTCTCACATCTCAAAAAGTAAAATAAAAAAATAGAAATTATAGAAAACATATATATATATATACCGTTATCATGTATTTGGGCATTATGTAAATATAACTTAATTTAGGGAATTTTTAATTGCAACTTTGGCGAAGTTTTCAATTATAATTATTATTTTATGAATAACATTGCAAAGCAGATTGCCATTTAAGAGCATAATTGCATGCTTTCATTTAAAATGGAATTTTTGATTAATTAAAAAAGTAAAACGATTTCCACGAATTTTTCATTTAAGTTTTTTATTTATTTATTTACTTTTTTTATATTTACATTCTTTTTAAACTATTTGTTCATATATAACAAAAAAAAAAAAATGTTTTTTTTCCTTTTTTATTTGTACTTAGAATGAACGACAACAATGAATGCCTACATTGTCTGCATGCTAAAAAATTATACAAGAATATGTTTTGCGATCACGGAAATTATTAAAACATTATACCTTTTGAGATTTACTTCATTATTATACAAATGCCACGCACGCAGTCCCAGGCATGTATTATATTTTTATTCTTATATTCAACACCATCAAAAGTGTGGCTTAAGTTTGTCATTGAATGTGTATACGCTTCTTGGCATAATCGTGAACATATTTTTAACACGATTTTCTTATACGAGGTTTGTCTTAAAAAATACGTAAAAATCATAAAAGCGCATAAATTGAATTGTTACAAGTTTAACATACACACATTCGATTTATTGTTGGGCTTATAAATTTTTTTCAGGATGTAGTGTTTTGGATATATTAACTTTAACAAAAAATTTAGACCTCTTAACTGTGCTTACCATTTTACAGCTCTGACAGGAAAGATAAATATAACGCACACAGTTCTTTTAAAGATTTCCATAAAATAGCTTTTGCTTAGCTGCTAAGGGAACAACAATTCAGAGTACAGTGTTTCTTATAAGTCGATGATACTTCCTTCAGACTGGGCATAGAAATGAGAGAAACAGAACTTAAATATTCTCCTATTTTGTCTTGAGTCTTGTGTAATCTTCACAGCTGGGAAAAGGCTTTCAAGTTTGGCCCCGTCTTGAATCGAATCTTCGGTTTGTGCTGCTTCGAAGCAATAAATAAAAATTCTGTTCATTAATGGGGACAACCGGTTTCATTTTTTATATGGCTTTGTCCAATATATTTTTCTTTTTGTTAGCATAGAGTCATTGTTTCACGAGCTGTATGTCGTGTTGATGAAAATGGACGCTGTGGACATCTTTACATCTTTACGTGATGTCATGCCGAAATTCTATCTAACGAAGACTATCACTGGTTGTGATTAGAGACAGTGTAACTATCTCTCATGGATATTCGGAACCACAGATGCGATTGTCATGAGTCTCCTCAACTAATTTTGTTTAAAGTTTTTGAATGTTTTTTTGGGAACGTATATCAATCCGTATCTGAGAACCTTATGTTTTCCAACTGTCAAATGGCAAAGGTATATGTAAGCTGACAGCGCCACATTTAAAATGAGTTGCTGCCTATTGCAGTATTTATTTAAATGTCTGCTATGGATTCTGAATTACATTTTTTTGCCCAATGATCATTGTCAATCGTTATCTCTGCACATTGACTGAATCTGAGTGCCAGAGAATGCGCAAAGTAATTGCAATATACACAATATTGTAAATGATTTTGGCCATAACATTTTTTTCGCCCATCCGGTCGATAGTCTTTACGTCGGTAGTCGGCCGGTAAACTGCCATACGACACGCCATTAATTAATAGTTAAATAATTTGATTATTATTTTTTCTTCTAAAAATTATTCAGAGAAGGATTCCTTCAAAATTTTTGGCTTAACAAATATAGTATTTTTTACACAAATATTTTATTACTGCAACTTTTTGCAATGCGATATGGTAACTTTACAAGTCTGTACACCATACATATAGGTATAAATAAGAAAGATAATATCTTTTCGTTGTTCTTGAGTTTTGTTGTTTTTTTTTTTTTTTTCTTAACGAACACATTAGCAATAACATATTAAAGCATTCAACATTCGTAAGTTGTCGGATGAAGTTTGTTTGTGTTATTTGCTGTATGCCATTATTAGCGATTCCACAATGTACTACATTTTTTGTTACGTTTGTAACGCTACTCTGAAGACTCCTGTTAATGTCATAATATATGCATTCATATCAGGTATTAACTAATTAATTAATAATTTGAATTCATGTAAAATATATAATGGATCCGAAATGGAGGATTGTTCGTTACTTCATTTTAAGGCAGCGAAGCGAAGTTATTTTTCTTTGAATATTTTTGGTTTTCAATTTGATGTATGTATGCATATATGCATTCTATGTATGCTTAAAATGACTTTCATAAATATACGCCATTATATTTTTACTTTTAATTCTATTGCTGTTGCTGTTACTGACGCTGTATAAACACACATGTTTGTTAGCGTGTGACATAAGACTACTTTGTGAAACTAGTTTTTTCTGAGTTTTCTTACTAGTTTATAAACGCACATAAAGCATCAACATTTACTGCCTGCTGGCTGCTCTTGTTGTTGTTACTGTTGCTTAAATAAACAACGAATACTTTAACTACTTATAGACAACAATAACAAACATTATATGCAGCAATGGTACACGTTTGCGATGCTTGCGTCGTTTCGTTTTTTGGGGCTTTTTCATACCCATCACCGAAGGATGAGGGGTAAAGTTATTTTATCACAACGTTTGCGACGCCCAGAAAGCAGGGTCAGAGTGTAGTATTTGTGGTAAACATTCTCCAGTTAGCGAAAATTAATATATCGCATATAAATTTACAAAAGAATTTGAAAATTAGTTACGAATTTGAAAATTAGGGACAAGTATCTAACGTCCATAAGTCTATATGACAAGAAATTTTATTTTGAAAATAGGAAAAAATTAACCAGTCCCACTTCATATTATAGAGCATGAAAATTAAGTTCTTTTACTTATTTTGCGTTTTTCTGGATAACGGCGATGGATATAAAAGGTTCGGTCACGACCGAATATAATTTCCTTACTTGTTTTCATACTTATCACTGTAAAATGGGGGTATGTTCATTTTCTTTTCTTCCATGTGATACTGAAAAGGAAGTTTCAGAGATCATATAAAGTAAATATATTCTTGATCAGCGTGAAATTCTGAGTTGATTTAGCGTGTTTGTTTAGTGTGTGTTGTTGGCACTTTCCTGATCACCAAGGTGAAGATATCGACATCAAATTTAGCAGAAACATTGGAAGTTTCGTATTTACGTGCAAAAATGGAAAAAATCGGCCGTGCTCACACAAAGTTACAAGTGATTATATTTTGTTTATTTTTCACTTTTTTGACGTTTAATGCTTATTTATCGTAACGCAAACCAGACAGAATGTTTAAAACTATTTTGTAGTCATATAAAGATATATTATCTGCATAAAAATTCTGAAATTAATATGGTGGACATCGCGATTAATAATACCATAATAATCCTTAATAATACCAGCGATACGTGTTTCAAATAAAAGAACTTGGAGAATAAAATGCGAAAAACATATATAATAAACGTTTGAGCTTTAATTTATATTAAAACATGGCTTGTGATGCAAAAGTATATAAAGTTCTTGCGAACGTATGCAAAATCTAGGAGGACTTGAAATAGGAATAAAAATAATATCAATCTATTCAGAAACACTTTCTGAATCGATGTAAGCTTCTCTGCTCGTCTGCCCGCGTTGTTTTCTTGTATTCAACCTACAGGTCCAAATTTTTGAGATATTTTGATGAAATTTGGTACACTGCTGTGTTTTGGTCCAAGGGCAAAAATCTGCGCATATTGTTCATGACAGCTCCTATATTAAAGGATAATTAAACGTCATTGTGGTCTAAATTTAAAAAACTTAATTCACTTCTCAAAGCATTTATTACTTTCCATTTGCTTCGGTCATAAAAAACCACAAATTATACCTTGCCGCCATGGAAACATTTGATTTCGCTAAAGACAAAATATGTGGTGCAGCCTAAAAAATAGGTTTATGTGCTCGATATAGCTGGTTTACTAAGGACAAATCGGTACTTACGTATTAACGCCACCGCGGCAAAAATTCCATTAAAAAACCGATAAAAAGCAACCTCTTAAACTTTTAAAAAAAGTTTTTTTTGGGTAAATATATTATTAATAATAATAATATTTTAATAATTTTTATTTTAATAGTAATAATATTTTAATAATTTTTATTTTAATAGTAATAATATTTTAATAATACTATTTTTGCCGCGGTGACGTTAATACCTAAGTACCGACAAATCTTCACCATAAAATATTAAAAATTAGACCCTGTTGCCATATAAAGCTTTATCTTTCATTAGAGCCTTTGTACGAGTTGGCATCCAAAAATTAGAGGTAACTGATCCAAATTCGGTAAGGCGGTAAGGCGGTAAGAAGGTTTGAAAATTAGGCCTTTTTACCATAAATAAATTCATTTTCCATAGGAAAGGTTATATGGGAAAGGCTTCCATCCAATCTAAAGTTTTCACACCAATTTACAATGCGAAATACGATTACTAAGAGATGTTTTTCGCGAAATTCCAAACATAAAAATAGATTTTTTTTTTTATAGCGATATATCAGAATAAAGCGTTATACGGGGAGTGGTCAAAAAATTGATTAAACCCGAGCTATTTTCATTATGGTTCTTTCTTGGACTCAAATAGGTGGCTGTACCAAATCTCATCAAAATATATCGAAAGTTCAGAACTGTAGGTAGAACAAAAAAAATACATTTCATTAGACGGCCAGACGGGCAGATAAACTTAGATCGATTCAGAATCATTCCCAGAAAGTTAGGATTATTCCAGAAAATAATTTTGGAATCGATCGTTGTAACAAAAAATGTTGGCGCATCGATAGTTTTAAGCGGATACACGAACCCATTTTCGACCATGCATATTCAAATCTGTATACAAAAAGTTATGCTTATAATTCCGTAGCGAAAATTAATATCATATTTAGCACAATTCTCTAAATATATTGAAACTCTTAAACACTTTATTTTAAGATACTACTACGACTACGATATCCGTAGTCCAAATTAAACCCTTGATTTATTCTACATCTGCGTTGAAAGACTGACATAAGCGAGAAACATCTCAAGAATTAAGACGTCTGCAAATGAAATAACAAGAACCATATTTGTTAATGGCATTGCATCAAAACACACGTCATTTTTCTGGCATTGTTTAATATGCTATACCATTAATGCACGTCATGTGTCACGAATATAGATAGGATATAATGTGTGATTTCGTTTCATTATGTTCATTAGCATTCGATACTTAATGTATAATTTTCGTATTTAGGCGAGCGAAGCGACAATTGCAAATTACATTTTTTTAATGCAATGAACTGAACAATTAGTTTAAAAAAAAAGAAGAAAAATTGACTAAAGTTTTGCTCTAAAAACACCAATGCTAAGACATACTAATTTATTATGAATACGTAAAATATTAGTTACATTCTGACTGATTGAATTATGTCTAAAAATGTGCATAATTCAAGCGTTGTAGGTGCGACGTTAATAGTCCTAACCACTTGTGAATTGAAGAGTGATAAATATTTATTTAATGATTTTTGGTTTTTGTTAGGTTTTGTAAGTGTTTAGGTCTCGTCGCCGCATTAGTTATCTGTCGACAGTATAAATATGTTTATAGTGTGGTGATTAAGACCTGTTAAGTAACTTTCAAACCGGTTTATGAAAATTGTTTACTGAACGAATACACAGATGACCATGATTCTATTAGTGTGATACGACCTTGAATAACCTAAAGATAGGAAATTTTTGGAAATAATTACATTAAGAGACGATTGTCTTATACTTCGAGCATAATACATAATAAGAAATTTTTCATTTCTCGGTCCTTCTTTTAGATAAGAAATAATTTTAAAAAACCCTTCATTTGTATATAAATAAAAAATTTTAATTCATTGTTTCATTCTACTACTGAGGATAATGAATTATTGTGTCTATTTTAATCGGGGCTAATCTCTTGGTTTACATAATAAAATGATAGAATCAGAAAATTGTAATTTTTTATTTGATAAAAATCTTTACTTCAATTTGTTTTTTTACTTGGCCTTACGCAATGTTTATGGAAGATTTTCATGCAGTACTTCTTCTTATAAATTGCAACTAATCACAATTTTCTATTAGTTGTAGATTGGTCCTTGAAGTTTTCGAAGGTTCTTGTAATATTTGAGAATTAAAAAAAAAAAAAACAAAATTAAGTACTCACTAACACGATCCTCTTGAAGACTAGTACAATCACTCGAATGTTTTATGAAGGTCGTCAAAATACACGCCAGGTTCCGTAATGAATCCATCATTTGATCGACAACTTTTTCCCTAACGGATGCTTTTAAGATTAACAAACGTACAAAGATCTGGAAAGTTCGGCCGGTATAGCTGCAATTCAAATCTTAGTTCATGAAATTTTATCATTATAGCCGTCGACATGTGACACGGTGCATTTGTTGCACGATAAGTACACTCGATACACATTTGAAAAATGGGGTATTTACACTTAAATTTTCATGCAAAATAGAGAGTGCGTTGTCTTTTGACATCTTTACGATGTCAGTTAACTCTTACAGCAAAATTTTTCTGAGTTTTTTTAGTATTTTTTATTGGCAATGCTTTCAGTATCATCTGTTTCCGATGCGATCTCATTTGACGTCAAAAAATCATTGAAAAATTGTTATTTTTAACGGAAAAGAGCTGCCATAAAGCTCCTCAAGCCACTGCTTACTTTGAAATATGATCTTCCTCTAAAGACCATGCCTAAATAAAGCAACATTGTTTAGTATGGAAATATGATTTTTACTTTGCAATATTGCCCATCGACCGCTGTCAAATTGTATTAAAATCTGATTTGAATTATTTTTGAGATAAGATATATGCGACACTATAGAGAATCGATATAGCGCTCGAGTCTTCACTCTATGTTGCACTTAAATAACGTGTCTGTGATAGGGTTCAGCATTAAAAGAATCGGTCAAAACCAAATGTAAGTTCTTTATTCTTTTCTAGCTTTAGTAATCTTGAAGAGCCAGGACAGTTTACTATTTTTGCAATTAAAAGGGAAAATATTTACAAAATTCGGGCAAACTTAGTTAGGCCGAGATCTAAAAAATTGGCACTTCTACAAACTAATGGGAATATGAAAATTGAACAAAATGAATAATGCAAAAAACCCAATGATATTGTGATTTAAAATTTTTAGTTTTGTGTAATCCTGTTTATCTATTTATTTATTTATTTATTTGTTTTTTTTTTTCTCCCCTAGTGTTTTATGCGTGCCCGTATGCAAACATGAAAACATCAACATCAAAACTTGTTATAATTTATATGAGTTTTAAACTAAATATTACATCACACACATACATAAATATAAATGTATATCTATTTGTGCAAACGTTTCACAAAGTGTTGCAAAGTTTTAAATGGCAATGTTTTATAAATTTCAAGCGTTTTTTCAACTGTAAGCGCATTTAATTAATATTGTACATAAATTCATCCGCTACGTATGAGTACGTACTTATGTTTATAAAAGACGTATATATATATATGTATATATATATGTGTGTGTATAATTATATTTATGCATTTATATGTGCATGTATATCTATACATCCATGCATAGATGTATACGTGTATAATGGGGTCATCAATTGATGATGAATGAGACATTGCACTATCTTTCCAGTTCGGTAGATAGAGCATGTCTTTTAATTGAAACTATAGATAACTTTAAGCAGTAATACAAAACTGTGACTACCATGAAGGTCTCTCTAATATTTGGGGAAGTGTGAGAATAAAACTGAGTTCCCATATGCGCATACATTAACTATTGAAACCAGAAAATTATTGTTGAACAACGTCGACCATTAGACACATTAAACCACCGTAATTTATTTATATTTGTAATAATACAACAAAAATTATTTCTGGATAAAGGCATAATTTTCAAGAAAAGGAGGTTCCAACGTGTACTGACATGATTAATTTTTATATCAAATAATTATGAAATAATGAAAATTATATCTTTTTCCAGTATTCGTGTGGGCGTTCGTACGGTGGAAGGCTTCAAAAATTGCCCGAACCGAACAAATAAATTTATGACACCGAAATGCTATTATTTTTGCCACGAAATACTGAAAAATGAGTTTTTTCTTTATATAGGGAATTTAAAAAAAAAATATACAGTTAAGTGAGTTGTACGGGAAGTACTCGAAAAAAAACGAAAAATTTTCTTCCTTGGGCGAAACACTTCGGTGTACCAAATTTCATTAAAATATCACAAAAGTTACGACTTGTAGTTTCAATGCGGAAACACACGGGAAGATAACAGACGGGCAGACAAGCTTAGATCGGTTTAAAAAATGATTTTGATATAATAAAAGGTGGATTGATAGTAATCTTACGGATAGGCAGAAGTTCAAAAATGGTGTCAGGCGACGATAAATATAGGCAGACACAAAGATGGGCGGAAAAATTCGAGTACGAAGATATAAAAGGACTTGATCAGTTGTATAGCTACACGGAAGAGTAGCTAAATTAGAAATGAATGGATAGGTAAAAAGAGACTTAGGGTGACGACTCGATTCTTCATTCACAGTTTTAGACATATAAATATACGTGTTAGAATCTGGTAGGCTTATAAGCAATATGTGAAAATTCCTATAGTGATAAAATTTGTCATTTCAGCTAAACAGCTTTTCAAAACTATTTTCAATTGATAGCATAGCTTATGCGGCCGAAACAAGGTGTGGATAGAGATAAAGCAAAACGGAATAAAACCAACAGGCGACTACTTAGACAGGGGAACCTTGACTGCCTTTAATTTTTCACAATCAAGAACATGTTAATGTACATATGTAGGGTATTTATTTAATCATTTAATTTTATTTTCTATTGTTACAAACAAACACACAACATTATTACGATTTGTTTAGTGTAGATAAAAATAAAGTATTTCTGTTTTTCTTCACTTTTTTTTTGTTGGTTTAGTTGAATTTTTTACTTAATTTTTAACTCTACACTGAAACATTTTTTTTTTTTTTTTGTGAATAATGCTATTATGACGCAAATGTGTGCTTTTGCGTAACGTATATATGTTTTGAAGAGATCTGTTATTGCCATCAAGATTATGATTTTCACAACGGTAAATGTAGTTACGTGTATGTGTTTATAAATAAATAACTGTTGTGTAAAATTTTTATTTATATCAATGATATATTTCTAATGTTATTTCTTTTTTCTATTGATGCCGAGTGATATGTGCAAAGATATGATGATGAGAATATTCGCATCTCGTCTTTATTTCTTTTTTTTGTACATATTACATATTAAGTTTCATGTTTTGTATTTATTTCCACTTGCTTGGGTTGATTTCAAACAGATTGCAGTAGTTCAACGAATTTGGGCGAAATACAATTTTTTTAGATTTATTGAGAATTTTGAAATTAAAAATTACAAAGCAAAAATTTCAGAGAACTCATAATTTTCATAATTTTTTTTTTGTCTTATGAACGAGAGTTGGAATCTTAGTTTATATCGTCAAGGGGAATATTACTTAAGTTCAATACAATTTTAGTTGATTTTGTTTATTGCATTTATTGCTTATATCTTTTATTCCATAACTATATAAAAAATGACGAATGAGCAGCATATGAATTGTAAAAATATTGTATGGTTTCTTTATAACATGTCATCGATCATTTGCGCATGACATGAATCGATAAAGAATAATTTTTCTTAAAAATGTAGTTTTTGCTGTTCATTTTGGGGTATAAAAATGTAGCTTTCGGCAAAATTTGTTGCCCATTATCAAGCAAAAAATTAGAGATTTCCCATAATTTTTAAAGACATTGTATAACTCACGAATAAAGCGTCGTTTCTCGCCTTTTTTTTTACCTCGCGCAGTTTTAGTGACAAACCTTAAAACCACCTTAGGATCTAGGACTAAGCTGAATGGCTCACATGAATAAGTTTGTAAAAGATTTTAGAATCCCCCGAAAATGAATGTTCATTTAAGAATAAAGACGTAGTAGTGCTTGTAATTGAATATCAAATCTAAGAGATTTAGTTTTTACTTTCCTATATCGGTGTAAAAGAGCATACACATATAAGAATTTGAAACGTCGCACTTTTTTAAAAGATTTTCGTCTGGTAGACGCCTTGAGTAGGCATTGTGAAAAAGTGAAATGAAAATTTTTATACTCCTTCACAAGATGTCCGATTTGAGCTCTTTTTTAATAATGTGTATTCACCAAAGCTGATTATAATGATTTCCCCAAATCATTTCATTTGAAATAACTAATACAATATAAATTGTATTCATCATTCATTCTTAATTGATCGATATCGATTTGTAAAAACATTTTAGTTTTGTTAACATATAATAATATGAAAAATAATTAACAGTGCAGAAAAACAACTACGAACATTGCAGTCGAGCAAGGCCGATCATTAGATATGCTACATAATTTCACCTAATACTTCACTCGTTTTGGCAGTAACGCACTAAAAATTACTCATTATTCTCATGCAAAGCCATACTTTCCAAGTAAGCCCGCATTTGGGTGGATGACCAAAACATGACATTCACAAAATTTGTACCGACTTTTTTCCCATATAAAGGCTATAAGATAGCCCCTACATATAGTAGAGTCTAAAAAATCTATCCACGTGATCCAAATTCTCTACTGTTAATTTTTTTGCTAAATTCCTATTAAGGACCACTTTTCAGCACAGAATATTAATAATGTCATCTTTTTCAGAAGGTTATCTCATATGATGTCGATCTAGTTCAAATTTTCACATAAACAAATTTTCGTCATAAAGCATTAACAAATTCGCTTTTTTGGCATATAAGCTTTTACATATCTGTGGAATTCTCATATGCGGAGCTACCCAAAAAGTACACCTTTATGGTCCAAATTCGTTTGGGCTACTTTGATTACTTTGTCAATTTGCGATTATGAACCAACTTTCTCCATGAAATATTGAGAATTATACCTTCTTGACATGTAAAGATTCTTTTATCGTTAAAGTGGTTATAAGACACGGGGTTCGAAAAATGACTCCAGGCGACCCAAAGTGCTCATACCAATTTAGAATGTCGAAATACTCTCACTCATCGACTTTTCTCAAGAGATTTTGAAAATTTGAAATTATTTGTCACATAACGACTTTTTAAAATATGGGGAGTAGTCAAAAGTGCAAAATGAAAAAAGAAAAGATGCAGAGAGTAAGCTAACGTTAACGTGATGTGACATATTTCCGCGCGTCAGAATACTGTCGGAAAAGTGTTTTACTCTATAAATTGAGTGATTAGCAAGAAATTCTCTTTTATGAATGGCTGTTATTCGACAAAGTGATTGAATGGTCGACCATATATTGCTAAATATATGCTGAGATGAAGTGGCTTTGCATTTCATCAGGTTAAGCTTTTTTTTTTGAGATTGTTGCAGATATTGTAACTAAACATTGTAACTTCAGACTCTTGCTTTAATAAGAAAGCTTTGAAGACTTTAATAAATTTTTGGCCTAAAGATCCCACGACTTTCGTGGAAGGGCATTAATGAAGTTAACGTGCAGAAATAAAAAAAACATATTTAATAAAAACACATTTAATAAATAGTTTGTCGATTAGTATTAAAATCGCTTCGCTTTTTAAATGTCTTGTGGATAAAATGGGCTTCATGTTCCCTATGCGTCCCTATCCCTACCTACGTACGCATATTGCACAAATCCAATCTTATCTAACGATGATTTGGTTGATTTTCATGAATCTTGAAAGTATAGGTATATATGTTAACGATCATCGAATAGTCTTTCTTTTAGTAAAGTAATTCATAAATATAATACGGCTTGGGAAAGGTTAATTCCGTCGCTTAAACTCCATCTTTTTTAACTTTTGAAAGTCAGACGAAACTCAGCGTAACACTTACACCTTACTTGCAATCTTTCACGATAGCACTTATTGTCTCCCTACTTTAAATTGTAAATCATTCACGTATTATTCTTCCTGCATGAGAGAAACTATTATGAAAATGCAAAAAACGAAAATTTTTTTATATTTTTTTTAATGAATTTATCAACAAATTTGAAATCATCTTACATTTATGAAAACCAGCAAGTAAACCACAACGTAATATAACAATATTTGAATTAATATATAAATGTAGACAAATAGATGTAGACATATAAAGATGGATACATAAGTAAGCAAAGATTGGCATTTATTCAGTCGCCATCATGGAAAAATGTTTAAATTTTCCTATACTATAAATATATATATATTTTATGTAACTATATGGAAAAGTAAATTTTATATAGGGTTGCTCAGTTATAAAGAAATTTCTTACGTGTTTATGCTTGGAGAGACAATTTCTTCATGAAAATTGATTGCTATTTTTCGATCGCCCATGGAGGAATTGTTCACTTTTTCGCAAAGTTTATATTTCTTAAGATGTATATTTCTTTCAGTTGTATCGATAAACTCACAGGCTTGAAATACCCGTATATTAATCAAATTGAGATATTCTCGCTTTCCCCTCAGTGTAGTTCATGGTAGAGTGTCGATCTGATTATCTATATTTTTGAGTGCATTTAGTTTTTGATAATAATTATGAAATAATACACTAAAATATTACATTTTTAAATCCTCATTGGTTACTATTTTAACTTAATTTATGCGATTGCTTTTTATCCCAAAGTTTATTTGTAATGCAATGGAAAATTTTTGAAGCCAATATTCGCGGGTATTTAATTAAATATGTCAATTACAAAATGTCTATGCTTAAGGGCAGTTTTGTTAATGAGAAAAATATACGTATATATCTTTTCATTCATCACAATTACAAATTGCTAAGCTATTTTCAAGAGAATACCTAAAAAAGCTGACTTTAATTGAAAAAACGATTAAGTAAATAAACATTTTTCTCTTTAGGACATTAATTCGTTTCGAAATTGCGTATCGGTACGGGCTTTAATTTCTCTAATAATAAATAGATTGTAAATCATTTCTTGCTTTTTGCTTACTTAAAGTTGGTAGATATAAGTAATAGTGTGTCGGGCTAAACCTTTTCAAGGCTAATGTCTTAGTTAAAGGAATAGTGTTATTATCTTTTGCTAAATATTTTTTTATAAATTTCTTTGCTATTTCAAGTAAAAATAATCAAAAACCATTGCTTACCATCTATGGGAAACTCTAAAAGTAATTTCATTGGTTGAAAAATAAGAGGAAGAAAATTTTCTATTTATAAAGAAAATGAGAAAAATGTTAAAAAAAAAAACTTGAAATACAAACCGCACAAAATACATGGCTTTTACTCTTGATTTATATGCACTTAAATACGAGGTGTGTTCAAAAAAAGCCGACTATTTATTTTTCGCGAAAATTATTTATTTAGTCATCAATATCGGTCATGTCCCCATCAAATCAATCATTTCGAAGCACTTCTGATATGCGCTTTTTGGTATGGCCTTGAACTGTTCCGACGATGCGGTCTTCATCTCTTTAATCGTGGTAAAATGTCGTTCTTTCGTTGACGTGCTGTGACGTCCATGGCGGGCATCATCAATACAATTCTCTTGGTCTTTTGTGAAAAGCTTGTAACATTTAAAAAAAACATTTATTTTTACTCAAAGTAGACTCGCCAACTGCCATAGTCAATATTTTAGGTGAGTTTTTCCTATAAACTTTCTACAGACTCTTTGATCAATTTTTGTCGATAGCAAAAAATCGGAAAGCACCTGAAAACACGTCTGACCTTTATATCTGTCAAGAACAAGATAAAAACGCAAAATGACTGATAATGTCAACGTATGTTTGCATCATATGTACCAATATAACAACAACAAAAAGAGGAAAATCGAATGTACGTTTGCTCCGAAATTTGAATAGATATGTTTTGTGGAATCCACCTCGTATATATTCCATATATATACATATTTCATTCACATACGTGGTTGCCTATAGTTGGATGTTGTACGTATGTAAATTGTTATTGCCAATAGATAGATGCATATTTGATTTGATATGTTGAAATTAATTTTTTACTTGTAAAATGTAAATGTAAAATGTAAATGTATATATATATATATATATATACACACATATATAGATAAAAATCCTTGCGTATATAGAAGAAATTATGAAAAGTTGGTTATTTTTGATACAATTTACTTGTTTCATCTAATATCGAAAAGCATATAAGTTTCTACCAGTTTGCGGCCCATTTTGTAGCCGTGATCGAAATATGCCTTCATTTTGCTGATCAATTATATATGTTCTTCATCTAGTATTGTAAGTATAGTTAAATTGATAAAAGCTGAGAAAGAAATTAAAAATTCAACAATTATTAGGATTATGCTATGAATAAGTTTTGCAATAAAGTTATTCGTTTGTGTTAAAACAAAAAAAAAGACGTGACTATATACATTGGCTCCAAACAGTCATCATCAACAGTAGCGAAGGCTCATCCTTTATTCCAAACAACCCTTGGTCAGTGAAAGCTATTACTAACTGCCCAATGTTGTTCCCAAGCATGTATTCCAAAGCATATATACAGACGTCCTTCGTATAACATGATGCTTATCAAATACGATTTCGATACAACGCGTTACAAAATTTCTGAATGCCATTACGTGATTTTAATATAAAACGATTTCAAAAAGTCGAATATGTATTCCGAAGGAGATTTTTCATTTATTTTTTGCTCCGAGTATTTGCCAACTTTTGGGAAAAAAGAAGGAACACATTACTTTTGTGATTATCATAACTATTTTTGGAAATAATTTTAATTTTGCCATTTCATCATAATACTGGCTTTTATTTTACAACAAATCAAGTTAACCTATTTTTTGATTTATAGGTACGTTTGGAACGAAATTTAAGCTGTTATAAAATTTTACTCCCTAAAATTTGGTTTTGATATAGCACGGCACATATTGCCTTGTTGTCTATTAACTTAAAGTCTTGTATAAGACGGTTTCGATATAATATAAAACGGGTTCCAATACAAAACGATACACATTGCTTTGATTTGTGCTATATCTTAGTTTAAATAAAAGATAAGATAAAGCGTTTTTTTTTCAATTTTTTTTTTTATTATTATGGACCAATCACTCAGAGGATGTCACCTATTATTGTATTACAGTGGCGGTCGGAAAGAAGTGAAGAAAGACAAAGAGAGAGAAAAGCGGACGGAGCCTAGTGAGCGTATATCCGATCGGTAAGTGTTATGCCTTTACCGACTGGACACACATTCTAGTTACGACCAAAGTAAAATCTACCACTTGGAGATTTAAACTGGCGAACACAGACCTGTCAACCACGATTCTTACCTAAAGAAAACATATACATATATATATATATATTTATAAGCGCCGCTGGTATAACACGTACCGCTGGTTAAATCGTACCACTCTGTATCGAAACCGTTTTATACGAGGGACGCTTGTGTCCTGAAGTTCATATAAAAATAATGGATTTCTTTTTCCCCAAACTAATATATATATATATAAATTTATTTTTTTTTTTCTTTTTGTTGGTGTACGTCTATGCTTAAATTCATTGGGAAAATTGACTAAATTTAAAATTGATGGCTATTCGTAATAGTTGTAATTACCTCGGAGAAATTGATTAAACATACTAGGGGTTATTTACGACTTCTGTAACTTTTCGTAAGGCGTTGAAAGTGCTGATTTGATTAGCGTAACAGGACCGCGTAAGCAACATTTTAAAGATGAGCTTGTTCTTAACGAAATAACGAAAATGACTTGCGATATATATTTTTACTTTTGACACTCTTACCACCCGATGGATATCTTTTGTGTAAATACATACACATATCAGAGATTCACTTCAACTTACGGATGATTTACAATATAAGAAATTTGATTTAAGCAGAATGCGAGTCTCTTTCGGTTTTCCTTTATCTTAAAAAAAACAAAAAAAGAATGAACAATTTATTTGCCTATTACACACACAATAAAAGCAATTATTTTTCAAGCCCATGTATATAGGATTTATATAAGTTGATAATATTGTCTTATTTTTTTTTATTTTTTTTTTTTATATATATATATATATATATATTCGTTGCTTATTTTTAGTTTAGATTTTTGTAAAAAGTTATTTCAAATATAATTGATTTTATTTATTCTTTCACTTTTTATTTTTTGTGACGATTTTTTTAATTATAGTAAGTGTTTTATGTTTTAAGATTTTAATGGTGTTAAAAAAGTTTTCAGTTTTACATATGGTCTAAAAGATGAGAGAGAAAAAATTATATTGATTATGAGAGATTAGTCGTCAGTCGCAAAAAAGCTTAACGTATTATAGTAATCATTTAAACAATTTTTATATTTTTTTTAGAGTTTCTGACATTGAGCAATATTTCTGTTCATTAATTTTATCAAATTTCACCTTTTTTTGCCTTTGGAAGGGAAGCTCGATAGCTATTTTGCGTACGAACTAAAATATAACATTTTACATTCGATATTGAGCAAACACTCGTACGCTATCGAGTATCATGAACACAATTCTTACAGAAGGTGTCTTGATAAAGGGAGACATCAATCCAAAATGGAAATTCGATGTCGGGTTAGTTAGTTTACATTAAAACTTCCCACATCCATCCTTTTTGCTCGTGTACGATATTTAGTTGCAAGAATCCATTTTGCTACTGCTGGTTAATGCTGGTCGTATATCGTATGTACCAAGATCTTATACTGTATAGAGTAAATTATATTTACTCTATGTATTACGTGCTCTTTTTTCCCTTACACATAAAGAAGTTTTTGGTAAACATTGATCATTTCAAATTAATTTTTGAATTTAATATTTTATTTAGACAAAATATAAGATCCTAACCGTAGATTCTCAACAATTTTAGATTAGAATTTAGCGAGAAGTTCGATCTTCTAGATGAAACTTTCAATTCGTAATAGTTATTGTAGGAGAGAGGAAGACATTCACGGTCATTACGAACATATATATCGCTTCCGATGCATACGTCTGCTTTAGATGAAAAAAGGAAATGCTTTAAAGCACACAGTTCTATACATCACTTATGGCAAAGGTATGTTAAGTTCGTCTGGCTGCGAGCAACGTCTATAAGTACTGGAGATAACAATTAATATGCCAACTGATTTCAGATTTCAGTCTGTCATTTCAACATTTATCCTTTTATTGTTTTGAGAAAATTTATAGCCTGCAAATTTTGTAACATTTTGATAACATTTTTTGCGCTAACGCGTTTCGGCTTAAAGACGAACACTACCCATATCAAGTCATATTTTGAAAACGCTGTTATAAGAATCACACCACTTTGGCAAGGAGTATATTAAGTTTTTTGGGATATATGCAACACTCAGAAATACTTGAGCTTATTCCACTTGGCATTGTGCTAATGAACCTGTCCATGTATTTTTGGTTTTCAATCATATTTTTCGCGATATTGTGATGAAACTTGTTACACCGACACGTTTTGGCTCATCAAATGATTCCAATCGGACCTCTTTTTCGAACACTTCTCATAATACGCCTTATTTTGAAAAGTCGTTATATGAAAAAATATCAAGCGTTATGAATAACTGTATTAAGCGTTGTTGTGTAAAGATCGGCAAAACATAATATTTTTGTCGTGTTAAGATTTTTATTAGAAATCGGATTTCATGTGGCAAGAAGAGGTATAATTTTTGCTGTTTTATGACAAAGATATGTTAAATATTTAATTAGAGAAAGTGGCGAGTAAGTTGGGTGTACTCGATTTTAACTTCTATGTAACTTTTCCTGCTTCTTTTATATTCGAAATTTATAAATAATTCCACAAACGTCGGAGCGCAACGTAGCTTTCACTCAATATAAGAAACTTTCCATATGCTTAATACATAAATAAGCAGCATTCTTAACAACTTTTGATGTGTATTTGGATGTGTGGATATGAGAATCCGATACTGAATCATTATTTCACATGAAGTTTACAAATTAGTTCAAATGTGTATGGTTTTGTTAGCCCTGCCTCGGCAATTTATGTAAAACAGAACTGTCACCCAGGGTATCATATGTTTAATTAAATATTTGCTATTTTATACTCTGGACGATTTAACAGCTCTGAACGTGTTAAAACAGAGAAAGCTTAGTGCAAAAATGTTTATTCCGTAATCGGTAGGTCTCGTTCATTACGAGTAGTTTATAGTTGACATAGTCGCCCATTTGAGCGTTGGTAACACATTATCGAAACGCAGGCTCCCCAAAAAATATTGATGCTGTTGGCGGAAGTGGTGAAAAAGATTTAAATTTATGCCTTACATGGCGCGCACAGGATTTGCCCCTATCTTGCGGCACATTATGACGTATTTTGCATTCGCATTTGCTTCTTCATTTTTACCAAATTTCAATTAGTCGTGTGTTTCATTTACGTTTACTTGCGCAACCATAAAATGGATAAATATATATACTTTAGTAAATATGCTAAAGATTGAAATATTGAATAGGTGCTATATTGTACTTAGGCTATTTATTAATCACTTATAGATATTTTGTGGTAATCAGAGCAATTCTCCATCTGTTTAGTATTTTTACCAATTTACTAAACTCACTAATTGTGGAATAAGAAGTTTCTGATAATGTATCATACATGTTCAAGTGTCGTACATAAACTGGGGAAAATACGCCCCTGTTTTATTAAACATACTACGATCAATCTTTGCTGTCATTCTCAGCTCGAGAAGAGAAAAAAAAATGCTTATGTATATCATTAATAAACACATCATAAATCAATTTATTTTTGGTGCTGTTGTAACTGTAAAATTTTGCCGTCATTCGTTGTGTGTCAAGTCGGTTATTAAAGTTAAGCGTAAATTACATGAACAGCATCAAGAATTGTTATTATTATTATTTTTTTTTTTTTTGTTGTTTTATATGAAAAGAGAAAAAAATTAAAATTTCTTCAACATTTACCACTCTGTCATTAACGAACAGACCATCACCAGTATCGCATCATTAACATGATTATTATCATTAATGAAATAAAGTAAATACGATTTTGTGACAGAAACATTATACAACGTATATATATATACATAGATATGTATGTTCACAGACACATTTATCCATGTATCAGCATCGAAATAATAACGTTAATGACGCTACGAAAATTATCAGTTGCTTTGTTGCTGATACCGATGATGTCGATGATTGTGATGATGGTTTTATTTAACTTAATTATTAAAAGCGTGATGTCAGAATGCTTTTATTTTGATTTTTTCTCCTTGTTGTTTTTAATTTTTAATAGGCCATAAAAACAAGAGTTAAAAGTGGTCGCTAAAGATAATATCTTCTTAGTTTGTAAATATTAAGCTTAGGATGAAAATTTCTCAAGAAATGCGCTCCATGTTTCTAATATAAACTAGAGATAAAATTATCATCGTATCGTGGCGAATCTTTGATAACTTACTTTCATATATTTGGTCTATTCGAAATTACGAAACACTAACCGGTTTACGCTACTGCTAAATAGCATGTATTGCTGCGCAAAGCTTAAAGACAGAGCATTCGTATTGAAAAGTGACAGTCTGACAACTACTTGCAGGCAAGTTAACTTGCCTTAAAAGAGTTTAAATATTCTTCTTTCAACAGGCTTGCATCAAAATGGAAACGAAAAAAGATATGCAAGCAATTGCAAGCATGGTGGTGGCCAATGGAAAACAACAAATTTCCCAGTAAAGTTTATAAGCTGCTGAAATTGCGTAGGAAAGAGTTACGTTTCGTTACGAGCTTCTACACGGCACAAAACTTCCTCAGTTATTACCTCAAAAATATCTCAGAGAATGATTCGTGCAAACTCGGCTCGTGACTAAAACATTTTATCATACTACGCATAAATGTACGGCTATCCGCTCCATCAGGTATCAGATATTTGGTGAACAATTTGCAATGCCCGCTACCAGCCTCTGGGTCAAAAGAAGCGATGGGATTCGCAAGAATATTTCAAATGGAAGGCTAAAACCCCGAGCGAGAAAAACAGATATTTTAAATGCGGTACGGGTTGTCAACGAAACAACAATAATAATAGAATAATAGCAAAAATAGTAATAATAATTGGATCTATAAGGTAAAGTTATGTAAAAGACAATATCTCAAGCAGCCTATGAAAAAAATACGTACAGTTTGATAGTGGAATTCTTTCGCAATCGCATTCCAAAGAATAAGGCCTTCCTCACAATATACTTTAATGAAAAAATTATCAACGTTTTTTATATACCGAGCCTCCATTAGTGTGCATAAATTCCTTTTCTTCAAAACGTTTGCATTGCAAGTATTCCAATCATTTTACAATCATCTTCTTAAAGTTGTCTCATAAGTGATTGGATAAGCAATTTGATTCATTTTATTTTCGTTTTCTCTTACCTAGTTTCCATTAACAAACTTTGCGTGAACTTACAATGTCTAAATATATAACGGAATTTTGTGTGGCTTATCAAATATATCAGAAAAACTTTTTTCATAGTTGAATGGCAAATATTTTTTCGCTATTACTTTTCAGTATTTTGATAATGATAATGTGATATCAACAACAGAAAATAGATAATCCGACAAACGCAGTTACTAAGGTCTTTCCATCCGAATTTGTTTATCGCCTAGAAGCTTAGCACCTGATGGGTCGATAAAGCCATTTTGCTTGTTTTCAAATACAACTAGACGAGAGTAAAAAAGAAAATTTTCGACATTTCTGCCCTTCTAAAGAAACTCTGGGATTTTAACTCTTATTTCAACAAATGAATAGAAACCGCTTTTTCCAGGCATGCAGGCAGTCAAACAGCCGCAGCCATTGGCACATGGCTTACATAAAGCATCGTTTGCTGGTGCTTGATTTTGCCTTCTAATTACAGTTTAATAGAAAAAAAATTTATCCTATTAGAAATGTAGTGGCAGTGTGTAGCATACCGTGCATTGTCATTTTAATGCGTTATTCGAACAAAAGCGCACTGTATTGAATTACGATAACATAATACGTAAAATGGCTTTGCTCGCAAATATGATTCCGCTAATGATCATTATAACGTACATAGAACATAATATATTGAAAACGTAATATACACACAAACACCAAATAATGATCCCTACAAGATTACATAGTAATATAATGGAACACAAAGGGTTATATCTTTAATGTTCCATGAGAAAGCATTTATGTATCGTTTTGATTGATTTCTATGTTTAAAGCTGAACGGGAATGAAAAACAAAGCTTCGAGATTAAGTATATTTACTTAAGCACAGTTTTCAACTAACATAAATTTATTTCGCTTTTTATGGCAATGAAAAATGTAAAAGGGTCTGCGGTTTATTCTTTATTGCGTTGCAAGTAAACGAAGATTTTCGCAAATCCTCTTTGATGGGTATGCAAAATACTTGATCCTACTCAACACAACAAAATAAATCAAATTATTTATAAATACATTAATATGAGCTATCCCAGTTAAAAAGAGGAAGAAAAAGATAAATAAAAAAAAACTTCGATTTATTACAAATCATTTAGGGCGCATTAATTGATCTCTTTACGCTTTGCTCCTTTGCTCTAAGCTGTTGAGTTTGCACATTGAATTTTAGGTCAGCATTTTTATACTCGTTACTATAATATAATACATTTGTAGTTCCGATATCAGAGATAATATAAGAAAAGGAAATAGTCTTCTTCTGATCTTATATCCATCCATCCATCCATCCATCCATCCATCCATTAGTATCACATCTCTTTATTATATATCTTTAAAGTTGACTCATATAAATGTGCGTCTGGCTGATATTCACAAATCAAGCTGGAAAATAGACGCTATTCGTTTTCAACCTCGTCCACAATCGGTGAACAATTAGAACTTAGCATGTATAGCACAACAGTGATCTAAAGCTCGGTACAAGCTAATCAGCGGTGGGCACCTTTTCTCATGAACGGGTAAAAATTTTTATTTCCATATTTCAATACTGCGTATATCACTGATTCACACAGGTTGGAAAACGTAGATTCGTTCACCGACATAGGGGTCCTATTCGACCAAATATTACGTTTTAATTTGCACATTAAGCTCTCTTTAAGTAAAGAGAGATCCGGGCTAGGATTGATTGAGAGGTGGTTGAAGGAGCCTAAGAATCCTCAAATTACAAAAGTGTTATAAATTTTATTTTCTTTAAACTTATTAAAGGTAACCATAATTATGAGCTGTTTAGCCCGCTAAGAGTTGTTACTTAATCTTATTATTGGACCCTTTAAATTCTACCAAAAAAAAGTCTGGCATAGAATTTATTCTTGGTATTTCCTTCCTAATTAACTTAATTAATGGTGCTATCGATTCGCCCGCATTACTTGGTGACACTCCAGGCATTTTATTTTCATTAAGCTTAGTCAATGTAAACATAATTATGAGTTGTTCAATCTTTTCAGAGTTGTTTGCAAAAATCTCTTGTCTGATGTCTATCACTTAATCTCATCATCGGACTCTTTACAATCTGGTAAAACAACTATGCTTAGCACGCGCGATTTGCCTATGTCGTATTTAACCTAACTTGCAATCTTAACATCTCACTATGGTTCGAAAATTCACTTGTGTTGTTTACTGTTATCGATTGTCAAGCTTGCTTGTTTGCAATGGCTTAGGGGTTCATTTGTATGTTGGATTTGTTCCGGTTGTGGGTGTGTTCTAGCTGTGTATATGTTTTTTATTCTTTTTATATCTTTCTTTTTTTGAAGTATTATTTAATTATTATTATTATTATTATTATTTTTTTCTTTACTTCTTATTTAGAAATTTCTTATCACTTTTTAATAATAATTAGTATAAGATTTACTTTTAGGGGTCAACTGAATTCGGCTGTTGATTTATTTTAGCTGAGTTTCATGTGCAAAAAAATGAATAAACGAATAATTAAATAAAAATCTCGGCGGGGGCCAGAACAGGGCCAGCTCTTATGAAAAACGCTGTATGGTGCATCAATTAGTCTTCTTTTTAAATCGCCCATTTTGTGGACTAATGAACCAAAAATAAAAAACAGTTACACACATTTCACATATGATAGTTCTATAGCACGGCCGATCGTGAAGACAGATGCCATTCATTTTCAGCGTTTCTATGTGTGAGCACATTCAATAAGCTAAAATTTTAAACGTAGCCGATCGGACCTGGCGTTATCACACGCCGGCGGTTATCTGGTCTAAATCATTATGAATGTAATCGCCTCGGATAAAGATTTGTATATTTTGGTTTTTAAGAGATAACATGTTTCTTTAAAACCTGATGTAGATAATTCCTGAGGACAGCTAAAAGACCAGCGCAAAAAAACAAAATTTTATTACCCAACTGGCACTCCCACATAACGCAAAACATATAAAAATCGAATCCACTGTTGTCAGTTGAGAGTGCAATACAAGATAGACTTTTTCCTTTGCTTTCTTCTTTTCTCAACTTTAGTGATAATGCTTATAGACCGATAAGGTTCATTTTCAATTTTGACCAGCAGACGTCCACTAAGAACGTAGTCTATTAAAAATGTTTGTGACCGAGAAATATATTGATATGGTTAAAATATTTCAGAATCTTTTCAAGATTAGTTTCGCATATCAATTTTTGCGAATACGAATGTTTCAAAAACAAATCGCAAACCTAAGCAGAGACATCAGAGAGTATCACTAAATCATTGCAAAATCTTACACTCATCAACTATATACTTGCTCTATAGCAATTCTTATAAATATATGTAAGTATTATAAAGTGAATGGCAATATTTGTGTATCTGCAATGTACATATACACGTACAAATATAATTAACGATTTAATAAATTTCTTTTTTAATATAATAAAACAAAATCTCTTTTCATTTACCTGTTAAAATGATTTTATTTAAAGTAGATTGTTTTATCCTTCCTCGGCACTTGAATTTTTTTTTCTGTTTCCAATTCACATTCATGTAATGCGCATGTACATAACTCGCACGTTTTTTGTTTTCTTTCTTTTCGTTTCGTTTCGTTTCGTTTTTTTTTTTTTTTTTTTATAACCTCAGTTCTGTTTTCTGGTACTTAAGTAATATATATTTTTTTACAACACTTTTTCGACAATATCTCCAGAGAAATGCACATAAACTCAATTGAACCTCAGCGACGTGGGAGAAAAAAGATAAAAAACTGATAATAAAACAGGCAGAAGCAGGATGCGCTGTTGTTATTTATAAAAACTCAATTTTCACACTAAATGATACGTCCAAGTGGCAAAATATTTTTATTATAAATTTTTCTCTTTTTTTTCGTTTTTTTTCTTTTTTTTCAAAATGTAATAATTTTTTTTTTATTATATCGGTTTTCTTGTGTATCTGCTAAAATAAACTGATATTATTTAATTTACAAAAAAAAAAAAATGGAAAAAGTTTCTTTTAAATTTAAAGCAAGCGCTAACAAAGACGAAGAACAGAAAAATACAAGAAATATACAATAGCGATATAAAGAGACGGACGTCTAGCGTGCTGAAGCTAAACTGAATTCATTGTATAGCATTTTGGTTTGTTTGTTATGTTGATATCTGAGCAAAGAAATATGTAATACACATATATACACAAGCACACACCATGCAAGCCAACAAACGCATGAATGTACGTTTTGTTTTGATATCATGAGACCGGTATTTTTATACTTATATGGTGGGTAAATTTAGTTACTAACATACGTAGATGCATATAAATTAATCTGTGCTCTGGAGGTACATACCTACCTTTATACATATGCAAGGTACTAAATACTTGTATGTTTTGAATTACATGCAGTCGCACAGTCTTATAAATTGTTTACAAGTATTCATTTGAGTTTTTTTTTTTTTTTTTTTTTTTATGAGACAATCCACTCAAACTTGAGTCTTTGATTTAAGCAGGTCTCTCTCTCTCTGTGTTAATCCTTTTTCGGACAGAAATTTGCACCTTTATTTAAAAAGCTTTTAACATTTAATAAAAAAAAACAATAGGTTTAATAGGTAAAAAAATGTTGGTGGATAACTTTGAACATCTTTTAAAAGGATCTACAGAGATTGATTTTATACTCATTAGCAAAGTAAAGTTTCATACTATCAGTGGGTCTACATAATTCGAACAGTCAACGATGTGTTTTCGCTAAAGCATAGTATAAAACACAGAGTCGTATTGAATTTTAAGAGATAGGTATAATTTGTGCCTACTGCTCAAGAGAGTATTCGTCGGGACTGGTGATGTATAGAAAGTGTAGTTATGCTTTGAACTTAAAAGTAAACCATATATAGAAGCGTCTCTTTTCGCAAATTCACAAAAAGCACACACATCGTATACGGAGAGCATACCATAAGAAAAAGTGTATGTCTGAAGATTTTTATCTTCAGGTAGCTACTGTCTTTGGTTGAACAAATGATTATCAGTTTTAAGTAAACTAAAATCGCAACTAGCTTGGCGACTAGAGGGTACGGACATGATTTCAATATTAACCAGTAAAATATTTTGAGATTTTTTACAATTAAAATTTAATTGTTTTTTTAATAAAGACTTCTGCATACGCTTGCTATTACATTGCAATCCGCAAATTTTGTATATATTTGGTCAGGTTAACTTTTGCTGGGTTAGTCAATTCGTATTTTAGGTTATGTTGGGAATTTTGCATGATTCCCAATTATTGAGTTTAAAACTGGTCACCTCTGTGATATGAATTTTAACGAAATTATCGCCGATTAACTTTAAAAATGAACGAGTTACGCTCAAAGAAGTGGTCAGAATAATTCGAAGTTGTAAATAGGCGTAAACTGTAACCCATGCTTTGTAAAATTTATCCAATAAAATCTTTCTTGGTTTCACCCATTAATGATTCTGATCGGCTTACTTATAAAGTAGCATTTAAAAAACGAAAAGAATTTCTATGGCTGGATTTTGGTTATATTACGGATTCTTCAATCTCTACTTTAAAGGTAAATACAAACTTAATTACCTTTTTTCCGTAAGCGGAGAAATTTACATAATCGCTTCTTAAAGATAGCCCCATATAAATAACTGCTGCTCTTAATAATGCATTTACCTATTAGAGCATCGTTTGTAAAGAATTTCCTCAGGCAAAAGTTGCAATATCATTTATTTATTATAGGCTCGTTGGTATAACATAATCAAGAACAACGTCATTGATGCCAACGAAGACAAGAAAGATCACTTTCAATTGTTGAACGCCTATGCACTCAGTTTCAAATGAAGATTGTTAAACAAAATTGGTAAAAGTACAAGTAATTGAAATGTAAACAAAGATATCTTAAACCATAATTCTTAAGGAGGAGACAATTATTGATAGTGAAGCAATGCCTATTCGATTGGTCCAAACGAGAGTCTCGTTACTTAATATTATCATCAGAATTTCGTCAGAAAACTTGAAAGGTAAGGTATATAAAAATATCTATTTGCATGGTTCGTAATTGCGATTAACCCCTACTGTTTAAGTAACACACTCAGTAAAGGTTTACTTATTTGAACAATAGTTGGTCAAAATAGTAAAAGCATAAACCTAAACAGCTATGAACAACTGCAATATTACGTTTTGAGTGAAAAGTATTTATGGAAAAATATGAAATATTTTCAACACGTTGGCGCTCACTTTAAAATCGGCGAGTGCTTCCAAAAGCACAATTCTATTTTTATTTTTATATTTTTTTTGCATGCTAGTTGAGATAGTAAAGTTTAATCAGTTAGTTATTCCACAAAACCTTGCCATTTCCTTAATTTTTGCATTTGTACAATTTTGCATATCTTGCAATATTTTTCATATATGTGTTAAAAACTTTATTTGAAATGATTACTTTCGGATCTCTTATTACATCAACAAATTTTGTTATCTTCAAAAGTTCTCGGGAATATCTTTATTAAGCTTAGTCAATATAAACACAATTATGAGCTGTCTAGCTCGCTCAGAGTTGTTTGCAGGAACCTAAATGATGTCTATCACTTCTTCTCCATATCGGATTCTTTAAAGACTCTCAAAACAACTATGCTTAGCACGCACGATTTGCTTATGTGGTTATTAAACTAACTTGCATTCTTAAAGTCTCTTCTTTTTTTTTATTTCGAAAACTAAATGTGTTGTTGTCGGTTGTTATCGGTTGCCAATTTTATGCATGTTTGCGATGGTTTATGGGCTCACTTGAAACATTGATCTGTTCTCGTTGTGCTTCTGTGCTAGCTGTGTACATGGCTTTTTTTTTTCTTTCTTATTTATTTATGCAGAAAATTATTATTTAAAGTTACTTTTTTTCTTTTATTTTTTTTTTTTCACATCTTCCTATATATTGTATACTAGTTTTTAAAATAATAAGTATAAGATTTACTTGAATTCGACTCTTAATTTCGCTTAATTGTATTTCATGCACAAGTGAGTAAATAAAGAGAGAGAGAGAGAGGGCAACGAGATGGAGAGAGAGAGAGAGAGAGAGAGAGAGAGAGAGAGAGAGAGAGAGAGTTATCTCTTGCTACATCATTTTTCTACTATCGAGAATAATTTTCAAGACTTTGTTTTAACGCATACTTACGATCTCACTTAAGAGTTGCTTGGAGCATTACGTATTGATAAATAAATAATTTCTTTCCTTTTATAAGAAATTTAACTTGGCATTTCACTGCCCGCCAATCAAAGAAAGGAAAATGTTTTTAAAGTTTTCGACGGTATTCCCATATTATTTTATAAAAAAATATATAAATAAATAAATAAAGAGATCGATATAAACAAAACATATGGTTCGAGAACACATATAAAAAATTAATGTAAAAGCAAATGCAATTTTTGATTGATTATTGAAATGAAGGCAATTCATTTAAAAGAAGGAGCGTATAGAGTAGCACTTCACTGACGCAGTTAAATAATTGCTTAAATATTTTGATTCGGAAACCACACTTTGAATTGAAAATAAGTTACATTTGCTGCTTGGTTTTCACATCTTACGAAATAATATCGAGTGTAATTCAAAATTTCAAATCGAGTAATATAAAAAATGCTTAGTTTAAAATATATAAACATAATGTCGACAAATAACTTTTAAAACTTAAAATAAATTGAATTGAAAATGAGGATACCATTTCATGATTAAGACTTTTTAAACATAATTTGATCTTTTTTTTAGAGAAATCTATGCGTCAGTCGCTGGGTTTCGCTGATGTAATAAATAGCCAACGTTGTAGGAAATTAATGGAAATTGTTTTTGTTAAGAATTTTTTTTTTTTAAGAAATTTTAAATCAGTCATTGGTGTAAATGTCTTGCGACCTTTCAGTTTAAAATGCTTCCCTGTCTTAGTTATTTTATGTAGATTGAAATTATTTTCAAACTTCATAAGGTTCAGATTTTCTTAAACATATATCTGAACTTAAGAGTAGTCCAATAAACATTAGTTAGTTCACCGACTACCTCAACTGTATATATGTAGGGAAATATTCTTTAAAAGCTTTCGGTATTTGCTTATGAATGGGAAAAATGTAAGGATAAAATTATTATGCTTCCACGTTTATAAAAGTAAATATTTAAAAAAAAAGATCCGTTGCAAACGGACTTTTGTGCCGATTGCCCATTGGCCGGACGTTTAAACATTCATTTAGCAGGGGATTGATAGGTTTATTGAATTGCTATCTTGAGTAGGAAAATATGCTCTTATGTCATTGCTGCTGCTGATAAACTCTATCTTAACAAACGGCATTCATAATATTATCACATTTTTCAAAGTTTTGCTGCCATATACATAAAATTTTATGCTTAACTGTGATTGATTACAACCCCCATTCTTAGGGGAAGCAATGTTGAATGCATATATTGCTCTTCTTTTCTGTGTCTGTTTAAAATATGTTATATATATTCTACAATTTATTATTATTTATTTATTATAAAAAAATTTTTTTTTTCTAAGTATTCGTTTTAACACATTTTTTTTTTTTTTTACCTTTCCTTTATTTGCTTTGCTTTGCTTTTTAATTGATAACCGCTGTGATTTATTTTCAACATTTTGTACCATTTTGTGTCGTATATTTTATGGTCGCCTGTGGTGTTCGTTATTTATTTATTTATTTGTTTTACATGTGTGTGTATGTTAGCGAGTGCATTTGCATTTTTATTTGTATGTGTGTAGATTTGTACACCATTTATATTTTATACGTCTCTTTTGGGGATAAAAGCACGTTCCTAATAATGAAATTTGGTGTTTAGTGTTTTTAGTTTTTTTTTTAATTTTTTTTTGAAATATGATTTTAATTCCAATGTTTTTGAAATACGTGTAGTTCTCGCTCCCCCCCAAATTTTTAATTTAAAATTCAATTAAAATCCATTTATTTGAATTGCAAGCCACCTTGGAATAATTGAAATAACTAAAATTGACTTTTTCCCCGCATTAAAATCTAATTTTCATGTCAAGTCTTATATCCTGTAGGCTACAAAAAATTTGTCTTCTTGATCAAAAATTAGTAAATTTAACTTTTATGTCATTACGATTATAGACTAATTTAAAAATTTGACACATAACTTTTCATTGTATTGTAGAATAACAAAAATTAAACTTTTAGGTATCTACCTCAAACTTTTCTAGGTGCTGCACTTATCCGCACAAACTCAATATACCCTTGTACAAAAGTAGTGTAAGATATTACACATACCGATATTTTTCAAAAATTATGGGAATAGAATCCATGGAATACCTTCGTATAATATAAAATTGACTTGCACCACTTTTAAAGAAAACGGCTCATAAAGAGGCTTAATTTTCTCAGAAAAAATTCTATGGGAAAGGGTTTAAAAACTTGACCTAACCGATCCAAATTTTTCACATTACATTAAAATTCCAAAATTGCTTTGGTTTATTGCTCTACTTATTAGATAGTGAATTTTGTTAAGAAAATTGAGAAATTGCAATTTTTTTCCACCTAGCGCCTTTTTCTAAAAAAATCCTTACATGGGGAGTGAATGCAAAAGTGGTCCAAGTTGAGCCAATTAAATTTTAAAAGTGTTCGTCCTTGGGCCAAAACACGTCAACGTATTAAATTTCGTTAAAATGTTTCATAAATTGCAATTTGTAGGCTAAACACAAAAATATATGGACAGACATCAGTCAGATACAGGGATAGACAGAAGGGCATAATAAAAGTTGGGACCATCTCAAATTATTCTGAGTGTTAAGAAAATCTGCTCAACATTTATTATGTACCGTACCTCAAGTGGTCTAGGGTATAGGAAAATCTAGATCCGAATGGGGTGTAAATTACATATAGACATAATAGACATATTTTTCTATTCCAAAAAATTTTGTATTATTTTTTCCATTACTCTGCGATATTCACCATAAGACTTTTCTTGCAAATTTAAATACTTTTTCCCTTTCTTCGATATTGTTTGGCTCGATAACGTCTCCTTTGCTAAATGCTTTAACAACAGAATTGTAGTTTTTAAGCTTGACATGTCGCAAAATGAAAATGGTAAGAAAATCTGCAATTTTATAGCCGTATTCGTAGCCATCTTTTAAAAATTCTTCCGCAAACTTTTCGAATGACTTTTAGCCTTATATCTGCTCAAAAGTAATCTTGATATAGTTATACAACAAATTTTTTTTGAAAATGCGTTTAAATGAATATAAATGTATTTACTTTATGGTATGAGTCATTAGATTGTAGCTTCGTAGTAGGTGCTTACATCAGGTAGATGGGCTTTTTTGAAAGAAGCCCAAAATTTCAAGCAAAATTGTTTGTTTGCATGTAATGAGCCTTCTACCGCCTATTCTAGAAAATTCAAAGTATATGACAAACATTTTTTGCAAGTTTTGCAAACGGAGTTATAATCCCTTTTCATTGAAATCCTTTGAAGTTGTGTAGCGGCCATGTAATACGGAAGTCACATTAAATGGAAAACTTGTTCATTATATTCCAAGTTTGGTGCCTTGGTTTTTCTCTAATCTGAATTATAAGTAAATTTGTGAAATTTGTGCTTTTCTACAAAGGCAATATTATGTTATATATATTACAAAGAAAATCAAGTATTAAGCAAGAAGTAAACTTAAGCAATTATCACTTTTAAATTAATTAATGATAGTGCAGAAAACTATTTGCGCGTTCATATACATTAACATCAACAAAGCATTACTGCGATTTGTTAAGTAAATCAATCAGCATAATATGAAATCAGTAAAATTTTCTTATTTGTAATCATGAAATAATGATTCGTGAGCATTTCTGTCCTTGCTTCATCGCCTTGCTGTGGAAAGATTATAAATTTTCCTACTTTATATCCTTAATGGTTGCAAGACGGGTTTATTAAATTTGCACATAAATCAATTTTGTAATGAACTGAAATTCAATAGAATAACAGCAATAATAATAATACCTATATATACAACAACAATTTGGACGAGAATAATAACCACATTAACAGCGATGTTGCTGTTGCTTCAAAAGAAAAACGAATGAAATGAAAATATTTCAAAAGATGTCAGAATGTATGTATATGTGCACATACATGCATATATTTATGTATATATGTTTATATATATATATACATATATATATATATTTATGTATATATGTATATATATATATGTAGTTGAGATGAAAGGATGCTAACAGAATGGTCACAGATGTGGTGATAAGAAAAACAAATAAAAAAAAGGGGAGAAAACGCGAGATGAAGACAATGAGTAAGCAGAGAGAAGTAAAGATAAAATAATGAAAAATGATAAAAAATTATTAGTCAGTGCGCTGGTGTTTGAGAATTAATATAGAAAGATGTTATATTAGTTTGGGGAAAAAGAAATCCATTATTTTTTCGGTAGATGGCTGCACTGATAGATTTCTCGTAAAGTATC
>NW_023998433.1:231630-254384 GCF_014805625.2 Glossina fuscipes | reverse complement strand
AATTGTTTCATTTTTTTCGAAATATTTTTGATTTGAAATATTTTCCATTTTCGTTGAGGATTTTTGCATAAATCCAGTGCATATATAAAATCGTGCAGTAACATAGTGTAGGTAGAAAAATTATTCCACAAGCACAGAACTCAAGAATGCTTACAATGCCTCGCTACCCTTTCCAGGAGCAGCAAAAAAGGAAAACAAATAATAATGGCAATGATAACGAGATAGTTGATGATGGTGAGCATGCAAAACAAGTAAATGGGAGATTAAAAAATTATTATTTATTTATAAAAGAACAGAACAGTTGCGCTTTAGCTTAAGACGAATTTGTTTGAGCCTACTCTTTTCCTACTTGAAAAGTAAAACGTTTTTCAATAAATTATGATTATTATTAATTTATGTGAGGAATCTTATCGCTTATAAATATCTATAAACAGATATGTTAAAAGACAACCTAAGATTGTATGTTAGTACAAAGTAAAAGGAACGACATTTTTCATATCTCATTTTCATACGATTACTGAAAGTAAGACGCAAGCTTATCCAACTGAGTAGCTAAGTATACAAACGATTTCGACTAACAATAATTCAATTGTTGTAGTTAGAATCTCAAATGGTGATCGAGCTTTCAATAAAACCGACAAACTTACATACTACCTGTCAAGGCTTTAGTCTTCGAATTTATTTCTCTCTCTAATAATAGTAACAAAATGAAGGCAGCATTTTATTAGCGATTGGAAAACCAAAACTTTAAATCGATGTTATTAGGTGTATAAAAAAATTTTTTATCTCGAATCCGAAACTTTGGGTATAGATAACTTTGATATTGATATTTGTACGGTATTGGTTTCAGTTGATTTTAATCTGTCATTCGGTGTACAAAAATGTGTAGAAAAATGGATGTTATTTACGTCACGTCATTTAAACCGGAAAAAATGCAACCGAAAGTACGGAAATGATTGAATGAGTTGGCACAGATTGGAAATGCATTAAACTATGAAACAATTACAGAGTGGTATTGTGTACTTCGTGCCTAAAAATGGTAGTCTCTAATACAAAAGCAACTCAGGAAGTGATCTTCAATTTGGGTTGGGAAGTTCGCTTTATTGCGGCGTTAGTTTCCAAAACAGTCTTCTTCTGATCAACATTGATCCAGATCGATGCAATCATATATAATAGATCAGCGATTCCACAAATTTGAAAATAAGTGAAAATGGGTGATTGGCTATCTCGACTTGAAATCACGAACTTTCATCCGACAGCTAACTGATAAAAGGCAAAGGACCAAAAATAATGGAGGTAACTATTTCGATGATTAAGCTTTGTAACAAGTAAATTTTCAGTAAGTTTGAATCTTATCAAAAAATTAAAAAAACCGAGAATTGGTTTATACGCCTAATAAATCTCTATATAAGTTAAAGAGAGAAAATATCGGTTCGACGTATTTTTCATTGACTCTTTCACTCAATTCATTTAGATTTGTCACTCGAGAAGAAACGCCAATTTAGATTTTTTTCATTGATTGAGGCGATCGCTTAAATAGTCAAAAATTGAATATAAAAATGATTTTGTGCGCGGCTTGATTTTAAACGGTCCGAAAGTTTGATCTGCCGAACAAAATTAAACCATAATATACCAGTATCTGGGACTTGAAATGTGTTTTTCTCGAAGTACGCTCTTTCAGAATGACTGACAGCACAAACACAACGATTTGCATGCTTTTAATTCGATTTTTTTTATAATAACTTTAAAATATATTTCTAAAGAGACGCAGGGAGAGAATTTTCAATAAATGCATTTTCAAGCTATTTATTACGAAAAGATTTCTACACTAAAAATTAATTTCTTTCATGCCATTATTCCTCGATCTCACCAATATTTTTTAAGTTCTCCACTTTCTGTGCCTTTCCTTACATTAGCTATAGGCATGTAAATAAAGTGAATTTTTAATACTAAAGTTACGCTAGTTGCCGCAGACTTCCTTCAATTAAATATACTACGCAAGGTAGGCTGCGATGTTGCCAGTTAGTTAGTCTTTTTCAAAAATCTTCTTTTTTTTATTGCTAAAAAATGTGATTAATAACTCCTTTAGATATTATTACTTTGTTACCGTTTCCTTCCATCAAAAAAAAAAAAATATATAACTTTAGAAACACCAACAATTGGGCAAATATGATTCAATCGATTTGCATTTCCAATTTTGATCGAGAGTACATGTATTTTGAGGTCTCAAGCCCTGCACATATTTGAAAAATTTCAAAAGCCTTTTTTGATACGTACAATTAAATATCAATAATATATAGATATATATTTTAGATTTAAAACGAAACTGAAATTCCTCCTCCACCGTCAAGGAGTCAACATATTTAGTCCTTAAGTTTATATGAAATTTTGCATAATTGCTTAAAAAAATAGGTACGAAAATTATAGTTGGACAAGCCCAACTATTTGATACTGTACACCAATTCGCCTACTACACTTATGCACTCGTTTTCGTAATAATATACCAAAGGTTACACACTATTATCATGCAAAGGCCCGCATATTGGAGGAATTTATTTTCTTTTTTTTCTTATATGCATTAGTATCCAATAAATAAATCTACGTGGTTCAGATTCGGCAAGGTTCATTTCTCTGTCAATTTACTATTATGGACTAATTTTCATCATGAAATATTAAAAACTGTATCTTTTTATTATAAAAAGAGAGATTCAGTTTTCGTAAAAACAGTTCACAAAATTGCCACAACCGAACAATATTGTTTGTATCAATTTAGAATGCCCAAATATAATTACAGAGTGAGCTTTGTCGAGAAATTTAGAAAATTGCAATATTTTCCTATTTAACGACCATTTAAAATATGGCGTAATATGAGGGGTGGTCGAAAAGTGGGTCGATCCAAGCCATTTTCAATATGGTTCGTCTCTGCATCAAAGCATTTCAGTATACCAAATTTCCATAGAATATTTCAAAACTGCGATCTGTAGTTTGGACACAAACTTACATGCACAGACGGATAGTCCGTTCTTTTTATTCTGGATCGATTAAAATAATAAAATATGAATCTTTTCTAAGCCCTCCTGCGTGTTAGATATGTCCGCAAAAGCTTAAAAGCCGATAGTTTTAGCCGTTAGCGCCGTGGCTACTTTTAGTTAAGAAAATAGTTTAAAAAATTTGTCAAATTGCAACTTTCGCATAGGCATAAGTACCTCTTACCTATGTAATAAGTTGACGAAGCAGAAATTACAAAAGTAGTTTGCAAATATTTTTTATGACAACAAGAAGTTATTACGGCCTCTAATAGGTGGCTAAGAGTGAAATTTGGGAAATACAAAAATTTTAGTTCTTATAAATGCATATATCATATATTATAAAATAGTTTTAAATTTAGAATTTTTAGTTAAATTTATTTTGTCTATGTAAAGATACTTAGATTAGATAATGCAAACAAAATCATATGTATATAGAATATGTTAAAATATTTGCATGCATTTTTATATGTGTATATAAATATGATATTGAGTGCATCCACTTTAGGTATTATTTATTATTGCAGTTCAAATTTCTATAATTTGTTTAGAATGCACTTGTATGCATAGGCTTATATACAATGTGCTCAAATACATACGTTCATGTACCTACTATATTTGAATCTTCAAAAAATGTTGAGCTTAATAAGAAAGATAATATAAATTAATTTTAAACGAAATAAACGCGACTAATGTATAAATTTTGGCTTGTTAAAGGCCAAATATATATATATATATATATAATAGAAATGTGCAGAAATAAAGCCATTCGAAGCCGCTTATATTTTCCAAAAATTCATGTGGCAGCTACAAAATTCCACTTTCCTGCGGCCCCTCTAGCCCTTTCTACTCCCTGATTGCTTTCTGACGGTACTATCCAAAAAATCCTAGCTATAAGAACTACCGAGAACTCTCATACAAATTTAATTTAGAAAAAAAAAACGATTTTTCTTTTATAGCCGGACATCAAAACAGAGATGGAGCCGTATGTAAGCCCGTAATGTTGATTTAGGTTTTGTTTTACAACAGCTGTGCAATATTAAAATTTTCTCTCTTATACAAAAAAAAAAATATATAAAAAAAATAGCAATAACAACAACATATATGATATCAGATATTCATTTTTAGTATATGTTCGACATTGCGTTGATGGTGGTGATGTTGTGTTGGCGTTGTTATTTATTTATATCTCATTTTCAAAACCTAATATTATTATGGCATATGAAATGTTCATGTATGCATACGACCCATACATCAAGCAGTAAGTAATCGAATCGACAAAATTTAATAAATTGGAAAGCCTACTGGAAACAGCATTGAAAATTGTGTTTTTGCTCTGCAGAGCAATTTGGAACTATGACGTACTGAGAAATTATGTCAAAAGCTGCCACTCTACGCAAATAATCACCGGCTATCCAAAAACCTTTTTTGGTTTTTCATTCATAGAGGTTTCGAAATACTACCACTTCAAATTCACAGTATTATGGAATATCTTTCAATTATTAAAAAGAGAGAAGAACTCCATTGGCTCATCATTCGGAGATGACCAATTGCCATAATAATAAGTTTTAGTCTTGCAGGAAGAATGGATCAACTAACTCTCGTCGCTTACTTTAAATTGTCTGTGATGACTGTTTTGCGGCACAATCGATATAACATATCAAGGACGATATGATCTTTGGATGGTAAGCTTGCTATCGTCTTTATCCTTAGTAAAAGTTTCAAGTAAGTTTCAAAATAAATTAATGTTTTGATTTGATCACCGGCAGCAGGTTAGTTTGACAAGAGCGAGGAGAAATGTTTTTTTAAGGACATTATAAACTTAGAGAAATTTCGTTAGAACACTATTTCCGCAAACAATAAACGCATAGTGAAAGTGTAACGATTTTTTTTCTTAAAAATAACTAAACGGAGGACGCATTGTTTTCTAGGTTTCCTATATGTCAAAACTGAGTGAAAGTTGCTGATCCCCGTACATACTTTCTCAGAATATTAAAGTAAGAAAAGTTAACTTTTAGATCAATAGATAAATAATGCTCCACAGATCGGCACATGATTTAGCAAAAAATAAATGCACAAATGTCATCTGTTAAAATTTTTGCATAAAATCGTAAATAAATCTGAGCTTTTGTAATGAATTTAGTTAAAATACAGCATAAATTTAATTTTAGCATTAATATCACTGCCGAGATTATTACTCATTAGATCTTCTTATTAATATGCATTTATTAAAATTAAACTAACTCCGAGCAGATTGACTTCGACTTTGACTCTATTCTTAAAGCTTGTGCATCTTTTGGTAGGGAGTATTAAGTTTCCGAAGACTTATGCATTATTCAAAACGATTTGAAATTTATTTCCCCAATCAATATAGAATCGATTTCCGAATCGATTTAAGCATGTTTATCCAACGGTCCATGCAAGTTTTAGTATATTTTAATGAAGTTTGGCACCCTATCATATTTGAGGTCAACATTGAACGCTATTGAAAAGGGATTTGATCGGTCTATTTTTACGGCACCTGTTCATATCAAGCTTCATTTTAAAACGGTCAAAATGCGTCAAAATGTTATTCGTTTTTAAAATTTTTTTAAAATTGACAACAAAAATTGTTAGGTAATAGTTGTTTGGCACATAAAATGAATGTGAAACATTTGGAACACAAAACACTCCGTCCGTAAACATTCTTACAAAAAAGAAGCTTTTTTTTCGGGGCAAGAAAGATTGAACTTTCATTAGTTTATAATGACAACATAAAACCAAGTAAGAACATTATAGTCGGCAGGACTTCACCTAGTACAGTTGTTCGCTCCTTTTTGTAATAATGCATTAAAAATTACATTATTTTCGTGCAAAGGCAAACTTTTCATGAAAGTCCGCATTTTAAAAGATGCCCAAAACCATCAAAATCATATGAAGTGATCTAAATTAAGCAAATTTAATTTAGTTTCCAAAAATTCTACTAATATTTTCGAGCTTCCGTCATAAAAAACCAGAAAATAGTCGTTTACTCCATATGAGAACTTGCTCTAGATATGTGAGGATCTAAAAAATAGATTTATGCGATTCAAATTTCTTGCCGTTGATTTTCTTGCTAAATTACTACTATAGACCAATTTTCATTATAAAATATTAAAAATTAAACCCTTTCCTCAAGGTATTACTGTTCACGACAATTAGGCCTTTTTAGATATGTACGAGTTTACATTCCCTGAAAATCCTTATATGCGTTGGTATCCAATAAGTACACCACGGGTCCGGATCCGATAAGGTTGATTTCGCTGTCCATTTACTATTGTAAATACATTTTCACAATGAAATGGTGGAAATTGTACCTTTTTACCATATAAAGGTTCACTTGTCGTAGCAACGGCTATGTGAGAGGGGAATCAAAAAATATTTCATACTAATTTAGAGCGAGGAAGTACTATTATTCTGCCAGTTCTTTTGAAAAATTTAAAAAATTGCAATTTTCTCTTCAAATAACGAGTTTTTAAAATAAGTGAATCTGTCCGAATCATTTTCAATAGCGTTCACCTTTGGATCAAAGCATCAAAGGTGTACCAAATTTCACTAAAACATCTCAAGAATTGCGATCTGTGCGTTGAACACAAAATTACATTGGCACATATCAAGCAGGCGGACGGGCTTATCAATAATATGGTAAAGGTTTATTTTGAACCTTTTTGGGTGGTACATACGTTTGCAAAAACTTAATATAGTCTATACCACATGTGTTGCAATATAATAAATACAAACGCCTAGTTACTAGGCAAATAAATCAACTGTCACAAGTTTGCACTCCATAAGTCTATTTTTCAGACAACGGCCCACACAAAGATATTTATGCAGTGACAGTTTAAACCTGGCAACAGAGTAGAATTTGTGGCATTTTGTGGATAAGACAAGTAAAATGTTGTTGTAGTGGTGAAGTGGTAAAGATGGTATGTATAATTCGGTCTTTGCCATCCAAAACATTTTAACTTGTTTTCATTTATTAATCTGTGCGAAAATGAAACAAGTTTTTAATCAATTATGCTCTTTATTTAGTTATGTCATTTATGAATGTAAGTTGCTTGTAAAACTTTTAAAAGAAAATTCTCATGGTATGAGATATTGATATTATTTATTCAGTTTTTCGTGCAAGTGACCTGCTGAAGGTTCTTATGTTTAGATTTGAACAGTTTTTAACTATATTATATGTATATCTTGATTGATTCGGAAAAACTTAACCTAATTTTCAATGTCTCATACTTTGCGTTAATTTTCTTTAACGATTATTAATTAAAAATTGCGACATCTTATCTTCAACTGTCTCATCCAGAATGATAACCCTGTAGGAGTTTACTAACCGCAAAATTTTTAATATTCCATGATTTTTTTGGGTAGCAAAAAATAAAAAAAAAAAATAAAATAGTTTTTGATATTTAGTCAGCTAAAAGTATAACATACAGTTTTTATTCCAACATAAGAGCATAGAGCATAGAGCATAGAGCATAGAGCATAGAGCATATTTTCAATCAACCCTTTTGCCGCCATTCATGCTGATTGTGACATTTATGATTAAACAGATTAATGTTATATAAATGAAAATTTCATTGAGTCCATTAAAGTTATGCATTGTAAATGCAATCATTAACTTTTTAATACTTTTTGCGTTTTATGCAAATATTTTAATGATGCATACAATTTAATCCTGACACCGGATGCAGTTAATGGCATGAAAGCTGCTTGCTTTACTTCACAATTTTTTATAAATTGCTTCTAGCTAAACTAACGGTTACTTCTCATATATCGATATGCCCGCTATGGTTTATATAAATTCGTAATCTCTATAATTTATATGCGGGTATTTTATATTGAAACCTGAACTACGTGGCTATTAATTATAAGACAATAAACGCTAAGATAAATTCTTCACAAATGTAGTTACGGAGACTATATAGAGAAGCAAATGGTTTGCTTAACGAAATTTTCACAAACTTTTCGTAGCTTTTGAAAATATTCTTGTGGCCCTGAATCTGAACGATTCATTTCTTGTTGGTTGTGTGATCGCTTTGTACATTCAAAGTGTGCTGGTATTACCGGCCGTGCTGCTGATGCAGTGCTTGACCCTTCTAAAGGTTTAAGATGGTCATGTCCTGACTGTAGAAAGCGGGACATTGATTTCTATAAACTCTTCATGGAGACGAGAAATTGTTTCTCAGATTTCAGCAAAAATCTCGGCTCTTTGTGGGAGAAGTTGGAATTAGTCAAGACTAGGTTTGATGAATGTCGGTATATTGCGCAGTCATCTTCCTCTCCAGCTAATAAAGTCTCAACGCGTAGTGTAGCGTGTGGTTTGTCTCCTCCTAAGTCCGTTTCGTTGGTGCAAGTTAGCGATTCCCTAAAGGCTACAAATAATGTTAGCGTTTCTGCTACGGCTGAGTCGGTTGGTAACATAAATGTTACAAATAGGCCGGGAAGTCCTTCTGGCTTGAGCTATGCTGAAGTGGCAAGGGTATCTCCTCCCTTAGATGTCACTCAATCTTCTCAGGCGTCATCGCCCAAAACTAATAAGGATAATAGTAAATCGTCCTCTCCTCCTCGCTGTTCGAGTGTAAATGCTGGTCGCCAAACTGAGCAGGTCGCACAAGCTGCTCGTGCAAGTGTGGTTACCCCCTCTATATTTTCCCCAACTCATAACTCCCCATCCGTTAACCCTGCTGCTCCCAGTACTGATGACCTATGCTTGAAGGCAGTTCCTCCTAGAAAGGCAATATTTGTATCAAGACTGGCACCAGATACATCTGTTGAAAACATAAGGGGTTATCTGGCAGCGAAAGCCCCTTCTGTCAATTTAAAGCGAGTTAGTATTTTCAAACTGGGTCCTTCTCAATCTAGAGCTATCTCATCTTTTAAAATTCTAGTTCCGACCGAAAATATGGATTTGATTTTAAATAAACCATTGTGGCCGGTTGGATCCTTAATTAAAGAATTTATCCCTCGGGACCGACCCCGTAATGCGAATGCAGTAGCTCTTTCCCCTTCAAAAAACTAAATATATCTTCAGCCTCATTTTCTCTCATTTATCAAAATGTTAGGGGCCTAAATTCAAAAATTCGTTCTACTTTCCTAAATTCAGTGAGCACGGAGTTTTCCTGCTTGGTTTTCACTGAAACTTGGTTAAAGCCGGATCTACATTCGTCGGAACTTTTCCATAATTCGTTTCAAGTTTTCAGAAACGATCGTTTGTATCGCAATGGTGGTGGTGTTTTAATTGCCATTTCTTCGGCACTCCCCACCTATTCGTTTGAATTTCCAACTACTCCCGATGTTGAATTTATCGCTATTCGATTGAAATTTCCTAATAAACACTTATATGTGACCTGCTCCTATATTCCCCCAAATTCGGATATCTCTGTATATAAGAAACAGGCCGCCCTCATTTGTGAAGTGACCAAGCAATCTAAACCTACCGATATAGTCCTTGCATTGGGTGACTTCAATTTGCCTCAAGTTAATTGGTTTTACAGTGATAGTTCTGGCTGTTTGATTTCTTCCTCAACATCTGATAAAGCCGTTGTGTTCTTCAGTGAATTATTTGATAATAATTTAGTTCAATACAATGGTACCCCTAATTGCAATGGTAGATTTCTTGATCTCTGCTTTGCAAATTTTCCTGAGGTTTGCGTTAATCGTTGTCTTCCGTTTAGTTTACCTGAGGATCCATATCATCCAGCATTGGGTTCTTCCTTTCATTACAAGTATGTTGGTTCGTTGAATTTCTATAACGTTCCAAATTCAAATTTTTCATATAAACTTTATGATTTCCATAAAATCAATGTTTCCATACTAAAATCACATCTTTCTCATATTGTGCTCGATTTCTCAGTGGGAAGCATGGATAGCTTACTGTCGTCGTTCTACAATATATAAAATCAAGCTATTTCTGCATCCGTTCCGATCAAGCAGCCCCGTCCTCGAAGCAAGGGTCCCCCGTGGTTTAATAAAACAATTAAATACTACAAGAATAGGAAAAACAAGCTTTTCAAAAAATTTTCGAAAAGTGGTTCTTCTTTCGACTATTTCGCTTACTCTGTTGCAAGGCATAAATTTAATTCCCTCAACCGCCAATACTATTGCAGTTACCTTCAGTTTGTTAAATCCTCCTTGTTTGCTAACCCTAAATACTTTTTCAAGTTCGTTAATTCCAAAAGAAAAATCTCCATAAATCCGTCGTTTGTGTCTTTTAATGGCTCCGAGTCCGCGGATGATTTTGAAACCTCAAATCTCTTTGCGGAATACTTCCGACAGAACTTTTCAACTGCCAATTTTGATTTATCGGAAAACTATCCGTATCCGATTTCTAATTCGATTTCAATTCCTAACTTTGTTATATCGGAAAATGACGGTTTTGAAGGATTGGGCTCTCTGAAATATAATTGTTCGCCTGGACCTGATGGGATCCCCTCATGTGTACTTTTATCTTGTGCTGGCGGGCTTTGTGATGTTATCTCAAAGATTTTTAATAAGTCTTTGAATTTAGGTGTTTTCCCTTTGTGTTGGAAGAGTAGTTTCCTTATTCCTATTCACAAAAGTGGCAGTAGACAACTTGTAGAGAGCTACAGAAGCATTGCCAAGTTGAGTGTCTTACCTAAACTGTTCGAGCGAATTGTGGCTCAGCATATAGCCTTTTCCATGAAATTGTATATTTCTCCTTTCCAGCATGGTTTTCGAAAGGGAAGATCTACGGTGACCAATCTGTTAGAGTTTACTTCTCATGTTTTCAAGGCTTTTTCTAGTGGTTCTCGCACTGATGTCATTTACACCGACTTTAGCAAAGCGTTTGATATTGTTAATCATGGACTACTTAGATTTAAATTCCAGACCTCTGGCTTTCCTCTCTTCTTAGTGAAATGGTTAAGCTCTTATCTGCATGGTAGATCATTCAGGGTTCTGTTTAACCTCATTACCTCGGATGAATTTTCCGTGACGTTTGGCGTACCTCAAGGTAGCCACTTGGGACCTATTTTATTTAATCTTTACATCAATGATTTGCCCTCCGTGATTAAATTCAGTGAGATTTTAATGTATGCTGATGATGTGAAACTGTTTACTTCTTTTTCCGTAGAATCGCAATCACATCATCTTCAAAGTGATTTGAACAATTTGGTTGCATGGTGCTCTCTCAATCTTCTGAAGCTAAATCTATATAAATGTAAGAAGCTTTCTTTTTTAAGAAGGAAGTCGTTCAGTACTCAATACTTCATTGATTCGCACAGGTTGGAAGACGTCGATTCGTTCATAGATTTAGGCGTTCTATTTGATTATAGGTTACGTTTCAATTTGCATATTGAGTCCTCGTTAAGCAAAGCTAGGTCCGCGCTTGGTTTTATAAAGAGGTGGTCCAAAGAGCTTGATGATCCTTATATTACGAAAAGGCTTTACACGTGTTTGGTTAGACCTATACTTGAGTATGCCTCTGTTGAGTGGTCTCCTTCATATAGGTGCTACGTAGATTCAATTGAATCTATACAAAAGCAATTCTTGCTGTTTGCCCTTAGGAATTTGGGTTGGGACCCGATTTCCCCTCTTCCACCCTATGAAAATAGGTTGCTTCTGTTATCCTTACCGTCACTCGAGAAACGTAGATTTGTTCTTGGGGTTTCCTTCTTAATCAAATTAATAAATGGTTCAATTGACTCGCCCGCATTACTTCGTGAGATAGGCTTTAATGTCCCTAACCGCTTCTCTAGGCACTTTATGTTGTTAAAGCTTAGTCAATGCAAATATAATTTTGAACTGTTTAACCCGCTCAGAGTTGTTTGCAAGAACCTAAATGATGTCTATCATTTATTCTCATTAACGGACTCTTTAAAGTCCATTAAAGCAATATTGCTTAATAAGCGCGATTTACCTATGTCGTACTTAAACTGACTTAACCTTAAATATGTCATTATGAGTCGAAAATTAATTTGTTGTTAACAATTATCGGTTGCCAAGCTTACGCATGTTTGCGATGGCTTACTGGTTCACTTGCAATTTGGTCTTGTATCGGTTGTGGGTGTGGCTCTATGCTAATTGTGTATATGCTTTTTTTTTTTTTCTTTTTCTTTTTTTTTCCTCCTTATTTGTTTTATTGTACTTATACTAAGTTTTATGAATAATTAATTTTAAGATTTACTTAAGAGTCAATTGAACTCGAATGCCATTTTGTTTTAGTTGAGTTTCTTGTATAAGTGGAATAAATAAATAAAAAGGCTGACATTACTGATCTGCCGAGATAACATCAGAGCGACAGTTTGAAGTTTGGAGATTAGATATCGATTTACCGTTTCCATTATCATGTGCGCTTACTTGTTCGATAATGTCATTTTGCGTCATTAGATTAAATGCAAATAAATGCAAAAAACTAAAGCGAAGTAAGCGATCAGAAAGCAAAACAAATTCAGTTTAATTTGGAGAAAATGGAGAATTATATTAAAAAGCGTATTAAACCAAAATTTAATAAATTCAAATAGTTATATGTATCGTTGTGTATTTAAAAATTCAAACTTTGTTTTATTTGAAAGGGCTCCAAACCAAATATCTTTATTTCCATATTAATTTTGAGTTTTTTCTCTTCCATTTATGTAGATCATCTCTTAACTAATAACTAATTCTTGCAATCTTGCCATTGCACACTTTTGGTAATCTTCGGTTTTTCCAAAATGACTTTTTGCAATGATTACAATTTCGTTTCGCCTAGCGCCTAGAACTTATCGAAGAAATAAATTATGTTCATAGTTTTTGGTAATTTTGGTTTAACCTCGCTTTTAGTCGAATTTTTTTCGCTGCTTCCTTCTTCAAAATACTCCTTCATTTTATGGCACCGACACGTAAAAGCATCGAAAATCGCTATTTGTTTTTATTATTTTTCCGAACAGTTGTCGATTTCAACGAGTTTAGGCGATTTTGTAATATATTTTAGTTGTATTAAGTACAGGGTTATTGTAACAATATTTAACTTTATTCTACCTGTCTTGTCCAGAAGGATGTTTCAGGGACCCCACAAAGTAATTCTGAATTGATTTAAACATGTTTGTCTGTCCGGTTTCCCGTCTGCTTGTTTGAGTAATGTCTGTTGCAGAAGCGAAGCTATTGGTTTCAAATTTGTCAGAAACATTGGAAGTGCAGTACTATGTGCGGTGACAACACTTATACTTTTCAAAAGGAATAAAATTATAATATAATTGGTTTTTTTTGTTATTACTCATAAACTATGCCAGATAAATTTACAAACATCGAAACGTATATTCTATGAGTGATACTGTAGTACCTCTACAAAAATGGAATAAAGCGGCCACGCTGTTTCAATTTTATGGCATCTCAAAATGTTCTCTTTTCTTAACTACTTCCATAGAGTGCAGAAACAAGTTTCAAAACCCCCTTAAAAATATAAATTCTTGGCCCATTTTAAATTTACAATTCACGTATGCACGTCCGTCCGCCCATCCGTCCAACGATGTGGTTCCTCCCGTTACCGAAAATGAAGATATCGCTTACAAATTTGCAAAAGAATTCGGAAGTGAGCTAAACTTCTTAAAGGAAACGCCTACAACACCCACACTACTATGCGAAAAGACCTTTTATATTGAAAATAGAAAAAAATTAGCCTCGCCTACTCCATATTATAAGGCATGAAAATTTAGTCCTTTTACTTATATTGTCTCCTTTGTCCTTGGGATAACGGTGACGAGTATAAGATTTGGTCACGACCCTATATAGTTTTCTTGTTTTTTACTCTTTGACACTAATTTTGTGTTCGAGTGATATATTTGATACTGAAAAAAATTCCTAAGTTAACATGTTATAAATGGAACGATATTCAAGCTTTCGACATTGAAAACTTCGATCAACTTCACTCGATGGCAAAAGCGGTACATCGACTATAATTTGTTTGAAACTATCCGTTATTCGTAAGCATAATAAAAGTTGCTTTTACGATGAAGAGATAATATAGGGTTAGTGATATATCTGAGTCGCGCGTGACATCATTTTGGGCCAGTATGCTGGGCCCACATCGATAAACAATGGCCGCCTTATTCGAATTTTACTGAACCTACTTGACCATTTCTGGAAAGACGCTTATGTGAACGGCTTCTTCTATATCGATTTTGTGAATGCTTACTCTTCTCTTCAGAATAAGCGTCTGTGTATTAGCCTCTCTTTTTAAAGCTTGCAAGCCAGATTCTTTTGAAGTACAAGTACGTAACATGTCTTCAAACTACTTTTTAGTGGCAGTCATAATTAAAGCTACTCTTGTTAGATAAGAGCATAAGCCTAGTGGCCCATTCATATTCTAAATGATCTGCTTTTTTGGTAGGAGAGTGTTCACCAAGATCATTTACACCGCTTCACAGCCCTTCATCCCTTTTCCATCATAATATAGCAAAGTTTATATGTAGTGGAATAAAAGAGTTTAATTGTCGCAAGAACCGTTGCGGACTGTTGTTGTGGTTACTCAGTCTTAGCACAGTAAATTTATATATCAAATCGCTATCATGAGCCAACTAAAAATTGGAGTTTGCTGTCTATTTTATTGACTTATTTGTCTCATGTTTTCTAAAAGTGTTTATTAGGAAGACAAATTAAAACGTGGTTTTTTTTTTCTAAATAAAGCTTTACATACAGATCGGTTCTAAGTATGCTCGAACCCAATTCATTCTCAAAAGCAATGGCCGCTATACCCAAGTTTCTTTAAAAGCTACTGAAAATTATGACTAGACTGAACGTAAAAATATTGGAAGATGGATAGATATGTTTAAATCGGCTCAGTGAATAATTCTTGAGATAAAAAAATTTTGAAAGAATTTTTGAGTTTCAGTTGTCTATCGTTTTTGGTTTTCTCTAATTGTCCTAAAATGTGAGCTTCAAAGGATTTAAATCAAGAAATATTTGTTTGTGTTTCTTGTTGTTGTTATTATTGTTTTTTGTTGTTACTTGTTATAATTTAATGCCAGTATAAGATTAAATGTCATTTACGGAAATTACACGTGTTTGTTTTTATCATCATCATCATCATCATCATCATCATCATCATCATCACCATCATCATTATAGTCATCACGCTCATCCTTATCATTGTAGCCGTCATTATCAGCCTACACTTTGCATTTGTGCCGCTCGCTTGCTCTCTTCCTCTCTCAGTGCGTCTATAACAAAGTGTTTTTTTTTTTTTACTGTTCTCTATGATGCTCTAAAAGACCATCTAACAATTTCCTACAAATCATTTTAAAATCTGCAAAATGTGCACAACTAACAATGCTAAGAAACACTTACAAGTGTACGTATATATTACTTCAAAGAGAAAGTAACAGATTTACTCATATGCACATGCACGCTGACATTATATAACCTCTTTTTTGCTATATATATATATATATATATATATATATATCGATAAATATCTATTTGTGTATACGTGTGTGGAATATGTCAGTTTATGTATTTTTCTTGCGCATCCGCACGATATCATGACAATTTACAAAACGGAAATAAGATGAAGAAAACAATCAAATTGAATTGAAAATTCAATAGAAATAGTGTTACATTTATCGTTTAACAAACGTTTCGATTTTTTTCTTCCTTTCTATTTATATTTTTTTCTTTATTGTTTTTTGTATGGAATATTTTTCCCTAACTTGCTTTTCTTTATACACATGATAGGTTTTCCGCACATATGCCACCGCCACCAACATCATCATCATTATTTGCTCTTTTTCTTTGCTTCCTAACTCAAACTTCCTTTCCTTCGAAGCATAAGAGAAAAATTTTTTCTTATCATATATGAAGAATATGTATTAAGTCGAAAAGAAAAAAAGGATGAGGATGTATGTATGCACATATATGTATATACATTTTTATATATGGATTAAAAAAATTTATATTTTAAGAATAATTTTTTTACATATTTCCTTTTTTTGTCGCATTTACGTTCGCTTTGCTTGACTTTTCTTCATACGGATGCATTTCAGTTATGTTCTTAAAATGATTTGCATGTGTATGCATAAGTTCATGTATGCGTATAAGTTTATATATGCACTAGTGGGCAGGTTTGCATTTAAAAAGAATGTATATTATCATGTGCACGTATTCGGTATATACAATAAGAATTCTCTAAATTTTCCATTATTTGTACTATTTTTGTTCACTGACATATCATGGAACCACCTGTGTTTCATTTTACTTACATTTAATATTATAAAGCGTATGAATGAAGAAAGGCATGCAATCAGAAAGGCAAACTGCAATATGATTTTTTTAAAAAGTGAAATATACGGATTGCCAGGTATAGCGAATGCGTATCATTTTTTATCATTTCCATTAACATTGCGAAGGTTTTTATTACCAAAAACCCTTAGGGGTTTACTGAACTTTGCTTGTTTATTTAACTTGCAGAAGAAGTATAAGAAAATACTAACATTATTGAAATATTTATTTTCTGCCCGTGTATTTGGGTAACTCTAGACGTCTAATATACATATTTATTTAAATTCTTATTTTTGTCTGTGTACGTAAAACGTAAGAACATTTTAAGCTGTCAATTACACATTTGTGTCACAGGATGCACACTTGTATGTATTGCATATATACTGTGTCTGCTTTCCGTTTCTCTATTAACTTTCTTTTTTCTCTTTCTTTCTCTTTTACTTAACACTTTACTTATTTTTAATCCCATCATATGAATGTCATGTAAATTTGGGTTTTTTTTTTCGTTTCTTCTTCAATTTTTTTTATATGTTTACTTAGCGTATTTGTTTATAAAATTCATTTGAAAGGAAACGGTCATCATATAAATGTGATAACGGATGATAGAATTTTCTTATTGCATAGATATTTTGGCATTAAAAATATTATTCCCTGCATTGTACAGAGAGAGAATATTTGCGCGCTTGACAAATCTTAAAAAGTCTTTAGGCTTAAATTAAATACTTGTCTGTTCATATGACTCCCATATCTGGTGGTCGTCCCGCCTATCCCTGTATGCTTCCGTGGCCCAATTTTTAAACCAAGCAAGTAAATCTGTCCCCGTAATTATTGGACGGACCGTTGATTGGGGCCAAGAACGTTCGCTCCGTTTACTTGTAACGTACGCCTACCTGCCCTCGTCAATAAACCTATTCATTCCTTCACACCACATATGCGCCTGTCCGTTGAACTTTCCACGTGACTTTCTATTTGCCCCACTTATGATTAATTGTCGAAGCAAGTCGAAAATTCGCAAAATTGAGTAAGAAAACTGAAACAATATAAATACCGCGTCTCCTGTATCAAAAAAGCTAAAAGAATGCTAAAAAAGTTTTTGCTCTTGCCTATTTCACTTTGTTTTTCTGAATAAATAGTCTTTTTATATTTTTCATTCTCTCATATATCAGATTAAACAAAACCCTTGGAATTACTACTCTTTTAGCAACTGCAACCGAAGTAAGATAGAGGAAATAAAATATATGTGAACTGAAGTAAAAAGGTTTTTTTTTTATTTCAAGATGAAAACCCAACTAGCTAAGTAAATAAGCGACATAGATGATATCTATCAAAATACGATAAGCTCTCTATTATTTCTGATCATTAAAATAGCTTTGTATGGAAAAAACGGGAAAATAAACCTGCGTCTTCTCATATAGGATCTCCGAACACATATATCAATTTAAGTTAAACGATTTTGAAATCACTAAACATAGATATTTTAATGAAAATAATAAAACTTATCGGTGAGTCCGCACGTTGATCGTATGCCAGTGGCTAGGTTATGAATATAAAAATAAATAAGTGTATTCAAGGGAAAGGAGATCAATTAATTTTAAGGCTTTAAACGATTCTAAATCATCTCGTAATACACTGGGTTGTTGTTAAGTGCCTTAATTTGACTGCACTAAAAAAAGTATTTAATATTTAGGAGAACTAAAGATACGCATAGGCTACAGTAGGCATAATTGTCCCTATTATTAAAATGTTATATGTACGGATGTATAAGCTCGATGCATAAAAATCAATAATTGTTTGCTTCTGTTTATTATTGAAATGGAGTTGTTGTAAAGTTTGACGTATTCATACTTACATGGCGATTCTCTATTCGTATATTTTTCTGCATAAATTCGAACTTATGAAAAACTACTGCTTAAACGGAATTTTCCAACGTTTGTAACCCATTCAGAACCGTTCTGATTTTCCAAATAAAATACGATATATTTACACTACCGCATGAAAAGAAGAAACATACATTTACATATAAATACATATAAATGTATGTATAAATATACAAGTAAATAGACATCTACACGTATATAGATTAACTGAGAGAGTAAAACGGTACGTTACAACCACATATGTACAATCTGAAATGTCATTTCAATTTTTCATTTTTGTAAAAATTCTTTTTTTTGAAATTATAGCAAGCAAATAACATAACTATATATTCGTGACCGATTCTTTTGTATCCATCACCGACGAAATGGAAGGAAGGAAACTAAATTTTCATACTCCATAATAATATTTATAGTGTGTATGTGTTATACCTTATGAATAGCAAGCAAAATGCACGGTAACCAAAGTTGTTCCCAATTTTTGCTGTATAGGCCTGTGAGCGTGGTAGCCGTGTTCTGAGACCGGTTTGGATCATTTTAAAATTCTCTAGCAAGTTTGTAAGGGATATCTTGATTTTTGTGAACGGGAAGTGGTTTACTACAGATACTATACAGTTGGTTAGACGGACATGGTTTCCGAATTTAAAACACGCTAAGAATTCATACCCTTTGTGGGGTTTTTGAAGTTTGTTTCTGCACGATATAATGGTATTGAAAATAAAATTAAAATTCGATATACTTTAGTACAGGACAGGCGAGGTCAATTTTTTCTATTTTTGTACAGGTACACTACTATAGAATGTACATTTAAATTTTTCTAAAGTTATATGCTGTAGGATATGAATAATGAGCAAAAAACCAATTTTTGGTTCCATTTGAAAAACAGTGGTGTTATTAGTTTATGTAGTATTGCAGACGTGTCCTTCACCACATCGATATTCAATAACAACCTGCATACAAAAAGTTCCAATGTTTTTGCCAAATTTGAAGTCGATAGTCTCATTCTGCGACCAGGAGAATGTTCACAACAGCCATTAACAGATGGCCAAATGGAAAACCAGACATACAGAGCGAGGGACATGCTCAAACTGAGAATATTATGCTGATCAAGAACACACGTTGCAAACGTTTTGACAAAATGAATATACTCCGCGTCTTTCGGTGACGGGTATCAAAAACGATTGCAAAAAGAACTATTGAAATGGCAGCCAACAATTTATATTATATTTTATACGCAGACAGAAGTTTTCATGAAAAGAATAAACTTACGTAACATGAGCCTATAAACAAACGAGAGGAAAATATCATGAAATCAATTGATAGATTATAGATTATAATAAGTTTGCGGAAAAACTAAAGTAATTGAACAAACACGTCACGCCGTGTTCATCATCATATAATATGCGCAAATTAATTAAGAAATAAATAAAGTAAATAATACGAAGTAAAGCAAATGGTCTAGATGGTTTAGACTGACGTTTGTCATATTCCCTTTTCAAAGTTCTTATATATATGTAATGGATAGCAGATAATAATGCTTGTTTGTGATATTTGATCGCAAAAAAAACCATATTGTAGGTTATCGTAAAAGGAGAAAACCCTCATTAAGAGATTAAGATATATACATATATATATATGTATATCTACATACATATATACATTTCACACGTAATTTTGGAGTCCAAATTGCGAAACTTAAAGCCACTGTGAAAAATGTGATCCCAAGATAGAGCTTAGATTCATTCAGTCGCTATCTTAATCGCATATCTTCGTAGATTTTGTAAGTATCTCGTAGATATTCATGTAAAATTGTATATCTGCGTTAAAATTGGTTGCTATACAAACTCGACTTGTCGTATATATCTCTTCCGAAATTTCAGTTGTAGATAACTTTGGAATTGACAGTTATACGGTATGAGTTGTAATAAGAGATGGATGTCATTTATGTCACTACATTTTGTTCTAAGCTATAAAAGAGTTAGAGTGTGTCAGAGATTTTTTGTACAAAAATTGTAGTCTTGAAGAAGATGAATGCCTGTATACGCCTGTCCGTCTTCTACAAAAACAGTGCAGGAAGTGATTTTTAACATGGGCACGGACCGTCTCCTACATGTGGGATTATTTTTCAGACCTGTCTTCTTCCCATCAACATTGATTCAGGCCGATGCAGTCATATTTAGCAAGTCAGCGGCTTTGCAAAAATGACGATTTGGGAAAAAGTGTCATCGCGAAATTCGCAAATTAACAGATAAGAGACAAAAGTTCACAGGTAATTGTGATACATATTTCAATTATTAAGTTTTGGAATTACTATTTTTTAATTAGATTTGAATTTATTCATAAATTACAGAGAATTAATTAGTACGCCTAATAATATACCGATTAAATGTTAAATTTTATCGTAACTTTTTACCTACAGATGGACACACATGGTCAAACTCACAAATGGTCAAACTTATATTGCTTTTCAAACTAATCACGCTTTCAGTTAATTTATGTGACAAGTCTTTCTTGGTTCTTTTCAAAAAAACCTATTATAGACTAGGAATTGATTATACTAATTGGAAGAAACTGTGACGAAAAAGTAAGATCAATATTCAAGTTAAATTTCGCGATATATCGAATATCGGAAATATTTTTTTCGTAATTTGCTAGAACTATGACAGACATCTGCATCAAGCTTCACAACATAAAAGTCATTAGCGCTTCAGCTGGGGTTGGTTTGGTGCGACAGTATTTTTGTCTATTTTTAAAATAGGAAGAATAGGAAGTTGCATTAAATTTTGCTTGGGAAATGAAATGGGATGAGACTTCGATCTACGCATAGGATCCGGAAACAACCGATCAACTAAGCGAATATCGTGTAAAAGTTAAGCTAAGATCGAGAAAACCGCGCTAAAGCCGCTAACAATTCAAAGTGATGTTAACAGTTTTCTTCGCTTGTCGTGGTGTTGTGCACTATGAACTTCTTTCACCGGGTCATGGTGTCAACAAGGAATGTTATTTGTAGGTTAAAAGAAGAAATATATTTTAATTGATCTGCTTTTTTGGACACAGTAAACCCTTAACATATATATTTTTTTTGTATATACGTGTGAATGCTTAAATTGATTAAGTCGATTTGCGAAATTTTTTAAACCTATTGATAATAATAAAATTTTTAGATCAAATTCGCTTTTTTTTTGGTTTGAATCATTTTGTCGCATATCACTTAGAATAGAATTCATTTCATATGAGTTATGAGTTAAATGATTAAATATTTCTTGTGCCTTTATTTCCTTCTATTCACTTTAACAATATGCCCTTTAAGAGAGACTTTAATATATCACGTATGAAATGTATGTATGGCGCAATATTCAAAAATTGTTCGTTTTTTTTAGTAAGTAAAGAAAAAAGAAAATAACTTTTATTACCAACTGTTACTGCTATTACATATTTTAATAGCATCACCATTCGTTATATCCTCATCACTGTCATTCAAGCGTTATAAAATGTTTACAACCCATTCATGCCTGCATCTATTTGCATGCATGTGCATATATAATATTGAGCCTAATAAGGTTATTGAGTGAAAAGAATGAAATAAAGAAAATGAATAAATGAAATCAATAAATTGTTTGAATTGAATGACTGAATCGAATAAATGAATAGAATGCATGAAGTGAATGAATGAGTTGAAGAAAAAGTGTTAAATGTATAATTTGAACTAATAAATTTATTCGCTATTCATTATTGGCTGTGTGAATGTACTTTCAGCCATAAACTCTTAAGGTTAAACACTTAAATTGCGCTTAAATTATAAAGAAGAAAATCAAGATTGCAGAAATGTTCAAAGTGAACAGTATTTTTTTTTTTTTTTGTCTTAAAGTACTAACAAGTGAACGAACTTTGGTAGGCTAAGGCTTCAAACTATGACATTATAGCGAAGAACATGAAGCAATTTTGCAGTTTAGAATATTTTAGTCATAAAGTATTAAAGGCGAACATAATTCTGATGAACTATTACACAAAATAGTTACTTTCAAAGCATGATCTAACGCACTCGGATTTGAAACCCGCGACTATCGAATTGGCGCTTGCAAGTCTTATCTCCTGGGCTATGCAATAGCCTTATGTAATGAATGAAATGATTTAAATGGAATGTGAATTAATTAAGCTGAATGAATGAATTGTGAAAATTCCAGGAATATGAAATTTACTTTCGAGAAAGCGCAATACTTTCTAGGCAATTTGAAAAAATATGTGATGCTAACTATATGTTACCACTCTATGCACTCTCTGAGGAATAGTTGTTATTGTTCACTAAAAATAAAAAGAAAAACAATTGCATTATAGCAACGCATTAAGTTTAAATGCTATTGAACGCATAACATAAGCATTTCCTTATTTTCTTACATTTTTCTATTTTCTCGTTTTGTTTTTGCAAATAGTTACGTATTTATATATATATATATATAAATATATATGTATATATTAGTTTGGGGAAAAAGAAATCCATTATTTTTAGATGAACTTCAGGACTTTATTTAACATGCTTCGGTTTGTCCGATTTGGGTCAAATATGCACCGTTTTATTGTATGATTTGTTGCCATTTTAAAGGTAACTTCAAAATGCCTCTCT
>NW_023998433.1:192972-231230 GCF_014805625.2 Glossina fuscipes | reverse complement strand
CATCTACCGAAAAAATAATGGATTTCTTTTTCCCCAAACTAATATATATATGTTTATTTATAAATGAAGTATATACGTAAGTTTGTATCAGATACGCAAGAGCATTAAGTTATAATAACAACAAAACTATGTATAAAAGAGAATAAAAAACTTAACTACAACCTTAACGATAACAGATGCTGCAATAAAAATGTTGAAACGTTAGTGTATTAACATTTTTATATCCGCCCACGAAGGATGGTATATTTATATTTGTTTTTTTGTGTAGTTATTCCGCATATTTAATATTCAGTTGGGTCAGCGTCGAGGACGTTATAAGGTACATTTTTTATTAGCAAGAGTAAAAAATTTAAACCACCCTTGTACCTGTTCGTCTATCTGTAGCGATGCAAGTCTCAAATTCTTTATCGAATTCGAAATACAAAAGTTAAAATTTAACGGATATATTTCCATCGTAGATCATGGTTGATAATAAGCGCTATTTCTTTAAAAAAGAAAAATGTGTATCTCAATAACGGGAGCAACCATTAGCTCCACTAAAAATTTACGGCCTTTTTATAAGCCATACCGTTTGTGGTACAGAGTGTTTTATATCTGTGCGGATATACGTAGCTATCACAGGGACTAAAGATAGATCCACCTGCTGTTGCATGGGTCGTTTTACAATCATGTCTTGATTGGATGTTAGCTTACTTGTCCGTTTGGGGTTAAGCATGAACGTTGCAGTTATCATGAAAAGTGAACCTTTATATTAAATAAAGTTCTAATTTTGAATATACCATAGCGACAACTGGTTCATAATAATAAAACTTGGACCACATACTTGAACCTAGTTTTCGAAAGCCACAACATCTAAGAGTTTTCATAAGATGCCTGTTCTTATAGGATAACTGTTTGGTAGTTTAGGATGAAAATATCTGAATAACAATAAGATCTTTGATAAGAAATTTAAATATTCTAAAGTTAGAATACGTTACGTTAGCTCAGGTCACGTGGGCGGTGATTGCCTGGAAAAAATGCGTCTTTACCTAGAGATAAAGCATAATTTTTTGTATTTTATCACAAAAATAAATAAAGAATTTTATTACGCGAAGTATTTTAGGGTATGTTAAATGGTCGACCCCATCTGACTCTAATGTTTTCAGTTGCTTAGCACTCAGTCTTTTGCACTTAATCGATTTCGTATATCTTCCTAACTACTTCATTTATACCTTCTCGCAGTAAGTAAGTGCTTAACGTTTAGTACTTGACGGTTTGTTATTTAACGGTTAGTGCTTTGTACGCATTACTTAATACCCAATAAAAATATTTCCAAACTTTCTATAGATTTGCTTGAATTATTGGATGAGTAAACACAATTCGCTTTAAGGTTAATTTAACTTTCCATTATTATACCCCATGCTGCTCGTGGTACAGGATATATTGACTTAAAGTAGCCCTATCTTTTAGGTTATCAAGCGAGTGCAGTAAAATTCATTTATTTTTCGCGTAATTAGCATAAGCGTTTCTGTTCGTTCATATGCCAACTACTTGCTGACCTGTTTTGGTTTTGTGTGCAACCTGCTCGGATTGCAATTTTTGAATTATATAGAAGGAGTTTGAAATGAATTGGTTTAGATTAAACCATTTTTATAAGAACTTATTCTAAACTACTTGATTTTACAAAAGCTTGCATATCAATAATATGTGCAAGCTATAAAATAATTCGACAAAAATCGTTGAACTGAATGTGAAAAAAAAAAAAAAAAATATAATAACAATTAGTTCGTAATAGGGCCTAGCATATAAAATTAACTGTGCCTGAACTGAATCACATTGTTAAATTTGTCGGATTCCCGACAATGCCAGTATTCGCATGAAAAATAAGCTTTTATGTGGTCATAAGTAGCTCAACAAATGTATTAGACAAAAAGGTGTACTGTGTTCAATGGTTGACTTTACCCGGCCTAAACGTTTTAACATATATGTACGTTATTACAAAAAACTGTAGTCGATAACAATGTTAATCATCATCATATCTAAATGCAAGTCTATATGTACATAAATATTAATGCAACACTATAGCTATTAAAGGAGATGAGCACGTGATAATGTTGTTCTGCAATGCATATACGTACTTTAATAATATGCAGGATAGGGGCTATGTAAGGTTTGTTTAGTTTTAATTAAAATTCAAAGATCCATTAATCAATTTTCATTATAATTGCGTTTTTTATTTATTTGTTATTTTTTTACAAAATACTTAACGCGAATCGTACAATTTAGTAAACTTTTTAAAATTTAATGCTTTTTATATTTAATATAAAATTGTTTTTCATTTTTATAACGAACATCGGCGCCGGTAATTGCAGTAATTTTGCTATTACTCAGGTAAAACACACACATATATTTTTTTTCCAACATGCATGAAGTTGCACAAGCGATGGTAGTGCCCGGATTCTCGTTAATACAACGCTTTATGTTTTCGGGGATAAGAAAATGTTTCGATCCAGTCAGTCGATTGATCCCCTTCAATGGAGGTAAAGAGTCCAGAATCAATCAGCAGCGGGCAAACGCCGTCTACCTTTACGGCAGTGGCATACTATACACATATTTAATGAATTGACAAAAATTTGAATAGTTTGGCTTGGAGATTTCTCCACCTCTATCATATATTCTTGACCTTTTTAAAATGCGAAAACTAAAAGACTTCACTTATTTTTGTAAAAATGGAATTTTTCCTCTGCTTAATAAACCTATTGAAACAATTTCAAAATACATGTGTCTATAATTAAAAAATTATAGAAGATATTAAGTAAAGAATGTTTGGGTTAGAAAGAAAATAGTCGTCTCGTCTTGTACGCTGTGACATTATATATCCATCCATATGAAATATGGAAAAGGATTGTATTGAATTTTTTCTTCGCTTTGCTCTCATTTTTAATTTATGCAACATTTTTATCTTTTTATCATATACGCTGTCATTCAATTTTTTTAATCAGAATGTTCAAATCCATCAAAATTGTGATCGAAATCTATATCGATTAATACAATAAGGTCTAAGACATCGTACAAAATCTAAAAATTCCTCAATTAACTGTTTCAACCGTCAGTTTCTCTTATGAGCTTAGGAATTCGAAGCACGGTACAATGTGCAGATTCAATGGCGGCTTAGCTTAAGACTTTTAGACTATTCGGATCGGCCTGCTGACTTTAATTTATTTACTTATTTATTTGGACTTGAAACTCGGTTAAAATAAATCGACAGCCGAAGTCAATTGACTCTTAGTAAATCGTATACCAATTATTATGAAAAACTAGTATAAAAAGACTATATATAAGGAGATGTAAAGAATAAAAAATTAAATAATAATTCTTGTATAACTAAATAAGAAAGAAAAAAGAAAAAAACCATGTACACAACTGGCACACAGACACAACCAGTGCAGAACCAAGTCGTAATTGAAGTGCAAGTAATCCATTGCAAACACGCAAACGCTTGGCAACTAATAACAATAAACAAGACCAGTTAATTTTCGAATCATAGTGAGATGTTAAGATTTCAAGTTAGTTTAAATATGACGTGGGCCAATCGGGCGTATTAGGCATAGTTGGTTTGATAGACTTTAAAGAACCCGATATTGAGATTAAGTGATAGACATGGATTCGGGGCATGAAAGCTTATCTCACCAAGTAATGTGAGCGAATCGATCGTACCATCAGTTAACTTAATTAAGGAAGGAAACACCAAGACTAAATAAATATACGTTTCTCAAGTAACGGTACGGATAAGAAAAGCAACTTATTTTCATTAGGTTGCATAATGTTTAAAAAAAAAAAACCAAAAATTTGACACAAACGAAAAATGACTGCAATACGTTAGCTTAATTCGCAGCAACACCACATGTGTATCAGATTAAACAGATTGAAGTTTTCAAGTTATAGAATAAAACTTTTTCCATCACTTTTAATTCTTCTCTTTCTTCTTCTTTTATATTAACGAAAATGAAACCTAACTAATAACTATGTACTTGGTAAATTCGTTAAAGATTTGTCTGCTTATGCAAAGTTATAAAATAAATGAATTTTCATATGTAAAGTATTTACACCCTCTTTAATAATTATTATCCATTGATTATTCTGTGCGTAATTCAATGGTTTTCTTCGTAAAACGAACAAAACCGAACAAAACATTAAATTAAAATAAAAAATAACCAAAGCAAAAAGCAAAGAAAAAATGTCTGCAAATCCAATTCTTTAAGGGAATTTCATTAAGAAATTAATTCTATAAAGGCATTAGGCAAAGCATTAATTTTCTATCACCTTTGGTTTTTTATACCTTTCAGCAAAGGATGGGGGTACACTCCATTGTCATAATTATTGCAACACGAAAAAAGAAGCTTCAAAGACCTTATAAAGCACATATATTCTTGGTCAGAACTGACTAGTTCGGGAGGTACCGTTGGAGGGTTCAAATTTTGGTCCCACAAACACTCTACTGACGATTGCAACTATAAGAAATACACGTGCGTCACCCTTATAAAAACGAACGGAGGGATGAAACCTACTTACCGAACGGGCAGATCTTAAGCTCTGGGCAATTCTGAATCCTACCCTATCTATGGTCCGCTTTGGTCCATGATTTTTAATGGAAGGTCTCGGATTCTACATATATATACGAATATAAATATATAAAACAAAAAAGTATTTTTTTTGTGAGGGAAAAAAAAAAATATATATATATATGTATATATAGATTTTTATAAATGCATACCTTGTGCATATATATATAATATGTATAAATATATACATAAATATATATATGTATATATATATATAGTTTTTTTGTTTTAGTGCGCTAAAATTTGTTATTATCTAATAAATTTTGTTAATGTGATATCCTGAATCTCCTATATTTGAAACAGATATTCTCTGGATATATCGATTAAACTTATTTTTACATTAACATTTAATTTTCTTGGCGAACACCCGTTTAGTTTGATTTTCGATACTGGAATTTGCAAGTTCACAAGTTCATTGAATTTGCTAGATTCGCGGCCACATAAAATTGATATTTCGAAACAAAAACTACTCGCATCTCTACGTTCGATGTACTCTTTGCTTTAGTTAGAGTTCGATCATCAAACTTCCATGGCAGTGTGAATTGAGTGTTGCTTTAGTAGATGTTCATGGCTTTAAATACAATATTTATTAGTTATTTAATGTCGTTCACCATTCATCAGACAGGGCAATATTTTTGTCAGATAAATTCGCTTCTTAGTTAATCATTTCTAATTCAGGTACTTATGCAAATTGTTTATTATGCAATTGTTTGAAAAATTTCTATTTTTCCTACTAGCGACGCGAATAAGAACTTTTATGCACCACGCATAACACATCACTGTATAGTTCTTATGTTCAAACGGTAAAACAAAATAACTTGCATAGCTTTAGTGGAGCCTTTCCTTTAATCAGCTTATTTTACATTCATTTTTACATATAACGTGTATACATGCCATTCTTAAAAATCACGAAGTTCATATTTTATTGAAACTAAGAAATTTATTGTCAACTTATTCTCATGGCATGTTTAAGAGTGTTTTAATTTTATTTACTCTAAAATGGTTTGTGTATATGTATGTCTGAATTGTATTCTCTATATACATGTCATATTATCTTCAACGGAATTACTGTTGCATACATAAGATTGCAAATTTAATATTATTCAGAAAAATGAAAAAATCTTCAAATACATTATTATATATACAATTTCTTCGATAAAAAATGTTCGTAACGATTTAGCACTGTCATATCTATATTTCTTCGCATGGCTATATTTTTTTCTCGCCAACTCTTTCTTTTTGTTCATGCCTTCTTTTTTGCAACGTTTTCAGATATATCAAAACTTTTTACGACAATGTTCTAAATTTGAATTACACTTTGTAATGTGTACACCTCTTTACTATTTGATATTTTTGTCGGTCTCTCCCGAACTTTCAACTCAACCTACACTTTAAAACCAAGTGCTCTGTTCTCCACACTTTTTCCACACTCCATTCTTTTGCTGTTTTTTGTTTGGTGCATTCAGTTGTGAGTTATAGCGTGTTAAAAATGGAAGTGAACAAAGAGAAAATTCGGTACATTTTACAAAGGCGAAAATGCAAGCCAGGCGGCTAAAATTGTGAATGGTGTTTATGGTGCCGATACTGTAACAGCCAATTATGTGCAATTTTGGTTTCGTAGATTCCGTTCAGGAATTTTTGATGTTAAAGATGCACCTCGCACAGGTAGACTGGTCGTCGAAAATGTCGATAAAATCGGAGAAATGATCGAAGTTGACCGGCATGTTAGCAGTCGTAACATCGCCCAGGAGCTAAAAATCGACCATAAAACAGTTTTAAACCATTTACACAAAGCTGGATTCAAAAAGAAGCTCGATGTTTGGGTGCCACACCAATTAACAGAAAAAAACATGATGGATCGAATTTCCATCTGCGAAGCCTTGGCCAAACGGAATTAGATAGACCCATTTCTTAAACGGATGGTGACTGGAGATGAGAAATGGATCACATACGATAACCCTGTGCGAAAACGATCGTGGTCAAAGAGCGGTGAAGCACCTCAAACGCCCAGGAATGTTTTGCTATGCATTTGGTGGGACTAGAAGGGGATTATTTATTGTGAGTTGCTTCCATATGGCCAAACGCTAAATTCTGATCTCTACTGTCAACAACTGAACCGTTTGAAGATAGCGATTGACCAGAAACGGCCAGAATTAGCCAACAGGAGAGGTGTCGTGTTCCACCAGGACAACGCTAGGCCACACACATCTACAATGACTCGCCAGAAACTTCGGGAGCTTGGTTGGGAAGTTTTAATGCATCCGCCATACAGTCCGGACTTGGCACCAAGCGATTATCATCTTTTTCTTGCATTGCAAAATTTCTTTAATGATAAAAAATTGGAATCTAGGGAGGATTGTGAAAATCGACTACTAGAGTTTTTTGCAAATAGAGACCAGGACTTCTTTGAGAGAGGCATTTTGAACTTTCCTTTAAAATGCAACAAATCATACAACAAAACGGTGCATATTTGACCCAAATCGGACAATCCGAAGCATGTTAAATAAAATCCTGAAGTTCATATAAAAATAATGGATTTCTTTTTCCCCAAACTAATGTTAAGCTGAAGTTTATTTCTTAAAAAATGATACAAAAAATTGTTGTAGGTACGCTTTTATTTAAGTAAACTAAAAGATGGACAATAAATTTCATCCTAATCACTATTCTATGACTGCTCATAAAAGCTTGGGTTATGTAGGACTTTAATATGTAAGATATCGATTTATTCCAAACATCCCAAGCTTTTATGTGTAGTCACATATCTCCGGTCGGAATAAAATTTATTTTCCACTTACAAATAAAAGCTTACCTAGGAAAATGTTTTACAAAAATATTTTAATGTACACATTTTCGTCTATATAATCCTACTCTCCAAGCTCTCTTATTTGACACTCATGTTGTCGACGTTGTTAAGTAAAAAGTAAACAATTATATAGTGCCGTCCAAAACATATTTAATTTAGAATGAAATCTCTTACGTTCTGGTCCCCAAATCCTTCCATTCAGTATCCAGTTTAAAGTGATTGTTGGATTGTAAGAAAAAGACAACACAGAGATATAGGAAATTTGACTCTATCACATTGACTTCTCATAGCTGAATGTGTATGCAAAATTTCGGATTGATCGGAAATTTGCAAGTGCCAGAAATATCGATTGAAAGTTTCCCTGTGAAAAAAGCAAGTTAAATATTGCAAGCTTATGACATACCAAAGGAAGACTAGATGGAGAGTCTTTTAACACAAATCATGACATTCGTTTTTTTTTCATTTTTGGAGGTTGTTTTATTTCCTTAAACCAAAACGATTCGAATCGTTAGTGTTAACTGATTAAGTTTAAATTTCAAATGTAATTTCATGTGAAATTCTCTTGAGATTCCGGTAAATGAATTATGACAGATCTGAAATTAAATTTGAATTATTTTTATGTGCGCGCGCTGAACAAAGTTTTCATCTAACATTTTATCGAAATTATTCTGCGATAGCTTTCAAAGAATACAAGGTATAATTAATACACTTAATTATTCTTTTTTTCTTATTTGTAAAATTTATAAAACTCTGGCCTAATTAAACAGCACTTTGCGAAAATGCAAAACGTGCAAATGTTGATTTTTTAAATTAAATCACATACGGAAAAGTGAAAGAAATTTATTAAATAATTCAATTGAAACAAGTAAGAGCGCTATAGTCGGGCAAGGCTAACTATTAGTTACTCTACATCACTTCACTTAATATAACCATTCACTCATTTTCATAATAATACACCAAAAATTATACATTATGTTTATGTATAAATAAAAAATGTTTATTTTATGAGTATGATCAATATATCCACTAACGTGATAAACTTAATTTGCTTGTCAAAAATTTTATTATATTTCAGCTGCTAAAGAAAAGCTTTGTCGCCGTAGAAGGTCCTGTTTTTCATGAGATTTCCTGTCTGTGGTGCGGTTAAAAAAATAGATCTATGGGATCCAACTTTCCTATGGTTGATTGCCTAAGGACAAATTTTCATCATAAAGTATTAAAAACACATCCTTCGACGATTTTCATCAAGAAGTGTTTATAATTAGGCCGTTTTTCTTATAGAAATTTACTTTCTGTAGGAAGAATTATATAGCAAAGGGTTCAAAAAAATGTTCCGGTCGTTTCTTTTGGTAGAATTTGTCCGTCGTTTAACCGTGCCAGTGCACCAAATTTCATCAAAATATCTCGAAAATTGCGCCCAATAGATTGAATACAAAAATACATTACAACACTTCAGACGAACAAACGAATAAACAACCCTTGATCGATTCGGAATTAGTTTCTGATTCTATTTTCGGTTTAATAAAAAGTGGGTTTACCTCAAGCCCTCGTGGACGTTACGTACATATATACAAACTTAATATGGCTTGTACCACAAGTGGTGTAGCATATAATTAAGTAAAAAAAAAAAAAACGTTGCAAAAAGTTGTTTATTTATTAAAAGTTGCTCGACAAAAATAACATTTAAAATTTTATATAATTTTGGAGTACATTAAGTACAAGTATTAATGTGAACGTTGTTTGGTTGTCAAAGAAAATTCTTTTAAAAAGCATAAAGTATTGAAGAAATATTATCAAACACTGCATCAAATTGTTTACTTATTATTAGGAATATAAAAGTTTATTTCTATTTTAAAATTTTTCTTCTTCCACTCTTTCTTAAAAGTCTTACGCTATCAATGTCGTAGAAACTAAATAAATTAATTTTGCAATCACTAACTGATTCTTTCTTTTCACATTACTACTCTACGATCAATGCGATACTAAGTATTATTGCAGGTAAGTCGGGTCAAAATGTAATGAGTGAAGAAGAAATTATCAAAACTACAAAAATGCAAACACATTTTGCTATATGAAATATATCCTATTAGTAGGTGACATTGCAAAATAAAACGATTTGTTTCGAATTTTGGCTCACGTTTTATGATATTTCCGAAATAGTTTAAGCTTATCCATTGGTCCGTTTAGCCACGAATGTTTGTGTCCAACCAACGGCTTGCTTTTTCTTCAGATATTTTGTTGAAATTTGGTACACCGAGATGTCTTGGCCCAAGGATGAGATCCGCTGAACCTACATTGGAGCAGACTCAACCCCTCATATAAAAGGTTTTACTTTAAAAAAGTCCTTACATCGGAATTATATTTGTCATATTCTAAATTTCGAGACAAAAATTGCTAAGCAATAGTATTTTCGCTTATCAAATTGATGTGAAAAATTTGCATTGGTTAAAATAATTTTCTCTCGAATATAAGAGCTCCTACGAAAAGTTAATCCTTAGATGGTATAGGAGAAAAAGATATAACTTTTTATATTTTATAACAAATTAGCAACGAATTACTTGCCGCATATTTGTATACCGTAAACTTGTTCTTGGAATCCCATTTCACATAGGGATTCTCATGTAGTAAGCCTTTACATAACAATAAATTTTGAATATTATATGAGTAAAGTAGACGAAAGTGTATAAGGTCTTCCATAAGAAAACTACTTTTGTCAAATGCGGATTAGCTCAGTCTACTTTGTGCGTAGTCTCAGTATTTTTTGATGAAAATAAAAGAGGAATTGCAGCGCTGCCCGACCATAATTGTTTCAATATTTCTTGACTGTTACCTTTCAAACGCTATGCAGCGTGGCTCAAAGTTGAACAACTCTATAGAGTGGGAAAAATGCCACGAACTTTTTAGTCTAACCTTTCAATATTTAGGTATACCTTAGATTTTGATATTTTGATATTTGAATAGGGTATAAATATTACATTTAATAGCTTTAGGAGAATTCTATTTAATGAGTAACTTAAGTTTCCTATTAAATTAAAATAGCTTTTCTTCTTACAAAGAGAGAGATATGGTAAAGTGAAAGTCTTTCAATAAGCTCTTCTAGACCTAGTTTTACTTGGCTAGAAATATGTATTAGAGACTCCTTAAATTGTGTAAATAGCTAGATTAAACCATGTGAGTCAACAACTTTGTGTATTTAAGTACAGGAAGTGGAATTTACGGAAGTTGTTTACGTACACAATGTTGCAATCAGTCATAATTTAAGTCAATCAATTAAAAAAGGCTTCAATTAATGTCCCCTTGTATATAACGAATAGAAAGTTCGGAAGAAACCTTAACTATTAATCAAGATACTCGGAGTGGTCAAGAGAAAGCTGGGATTTGAAGTTTCTTCTATGATCCTAACCGAATTATCAAGTTGTATGAATTCTGGTAATTAGTTTCGGTAATGAAGTTAGAAAATGAATCCGATCCAAATTTAAACGCGATCGCAACAACTAGGTTATGGAAGCATTTTTGTAAAAAAACAACAATTTTTAAATATTTTCATTACTAATGAAATTAAAGCCGTTGTCAGTTTGCCATTCGACAACAAACAAACATAGAAAAAATATAGTTGAACACTTTCAAATATTTAAGTAAAGTAATTAAAAAAGTAAAAAGAACTAAATACGCAAAAATTATAAAGCGTTTCTTTGGCTCCTCATAGCTCTTTACATATTGCCCTGTTTATATTTAGTTTATATGGAAACCATTTCCCTCAATGAATTCATAGCATTTTGTCTTTTATTTTTACCAGGATGCGTAAAGTTATCTATTGTACATTACATTGATTAACTTTTTTTTTTGCTTGTGTTTACGTACCGCAATAATTCAAATTTTTTTTCTTTCATATTTCCTTTTTTCTTCTTTTTGGTAAATTATGCCAAACATTAATATACGAGGCAACAATAGACGAGAATATACAGAGTGTTCCGTAAAAGAAAAAGTTCACTATCGGTGGGTGGTATCGGTGGTGTTTTGCGCTTGAGTCTTCAACGCTTATCTTTTCGTCATCAGATGGTTAGTTGATATCCTTCTAAGTAGCTAAGTAGTTTTTATTACACACTTTACTCCAAAAACGTAGAAGAAAAAAAAATCGTTGTTTTCGGCAATTTTTTGGGGACGGAAGAAGAGATGGTATAATAATGATATTTGGAACGATGATTAAACACACATTTGATTATTGAAGAAAAAATAAAAAAATAAATGGTGACATCCTCGCGAGATATTTGCTGCCAATGCGTTGGCTTGCGGAAATTCGAGTCATTTCAATTATATGGTTGCAGCTAGAGAAATACGAAGAGGATAAAATATTACAAATTTTGAGCTTTTTATGTTTGGTGGGTATTTGATTGAGGAGGTTTAATTTTCTACAAGAAAAGGCAATCTTGTCCTGTTATTAGTACCATTTATACTTAGTTATGAAAAATCTTCCGTTTGGAAACATCGCGTTTCGAGAAGAAGGCGTTTAAAGTTTCGGAATATGCTATAGGTATGTTTTGTACACTAAGCCACCTGTGGTGTAGGGCTATATAATCCACCCAGAAGGGCTTGAGATACGATTCAGAATCGCTTTCTGATTCGCGTTAAGCTTGTCCATCTATCTGCTTGTGTGATATCTATGTATGTATTTTTGTATTCAACCTACAGATTACAATTTTTGAGGTATTTCTACGTAATTCGGTATATCGACGTGTTTGGGCCCAGGGGCGAATGCTACTGAAAATAATTTGAATCAAATCATTTTTTTGACGAGTTTCATATAAATCCATATCCGAATTCATACCTAATATCGAAATATTCCTAATACCTTTTAAACTGTATCGGTATTTTTTCTTTGTCTATCTACTTTACGCTAACCTATTGTAACATTTTCTAAAGACGCTTTTTTGTGCAGCAGGGAATTTAGAAATAAGTGAGACATAAGTAAGACATTAGGCCATAATTTTCCAGTGGGAATGTATTAGTTTTCTCTGAAAGCCTGCGAAACAGACAGAAATTTCAAGGAAAAAAATTTCTTTAAGGTAATGAATTTTTTCACCCTTTATTCTATTAAGCCATTAAAAACAGAAACGATACTTTTGGAAAGGATTTACGAGTTTTAATCCATCTTCGATGCTGTGACTTACAAAGCCTTTCATCATCTGTAATTAGCAACAGCAGTAGTAGTAGTAGTAGTAGTAGTAGTAGTGTGGTAAAAACAGTTTGGCAGAAGTACGCTGCAAAGATTTGGGAAAGTAACGAGACTGTGCATATTTTCGAAGAGAAATTCGGACTGCTCGATTATACGCATGGCATAAGGTATTGAGAGAAATTTCATTTCCTTCGGTTGCCAAGCGAAGGCTATTAAGAAGACGGAAAAGAAAATTAAAAACTTGACAAAAATCATCTTCTGATATCTAAGACAATACATCAACAGATAACCATATCTTTCTAAATCCAAATATAAGTTTGTGATCGCGATTTCACGAACTATTAAAGGGCATCATCTCATTTCATGCTTCATTGTGTTCGAATTGCCAAAAACTCAAGCAGTTTGCTCGAACAAACGCATACCCCAATCACATCCTTGCTATTATATTTTTTTTATTTGATTGATTTTATTTGATCCTTTTACAAATCGATACAAATATTGATTGATTTTTGAACGGAATACTAAAAATGCGATTTACATCGCGTATTGGTAACTTTCTTTCAAATATAAAATGATAAGTTTATTTTTACTTTAATATAATAATATACATTAAATAAATTATCGTAATTATTGTTCTACAGGTATTTTCTTTGAATTGTAAATAATTTTACATATTCGTTGGGATTACAACGCGATTTAATTAACTGCAGTTACATGCAAAAATCCTTTTAAAATCCATAGATTATTTATGATTTCTCATTATGAGGGCATTTAACCTACAGCCACAATCATACCTGCATCGAAATTGAATGGATACGGATATATATATTTATATATATATATTTGTGTGTGTTTGTGTTGCATATGTGTACCTATATGTATATATACATACATACATATATATGTGCATATATATGTTACAGAATGCTTTGTTATAAACATTTTATGGATATTTTTCTACTGGTAATATATACATACACATACCTATATGTATACCTATGTTTATATATATATATATATATATATAATGTATATATATATAATGTAAAATTTATCTTTTACTGTATTTATTTATCGATTTTCAGTTATTCTTTGTTTGTTTGGCTGTCTGTTTGTTTGCTTGTTTGTTTGTTTTTTCTTTATTTTTTTTTTTTTTTTTTTTTGGTTATATTGTAAAGTATAAAGCAAACAAAAACCAATTATCATTTATTTCAATTGCTTGCAACCAAATAATTCAAACTTGCCTGTGTGTGTGTGTGTATATATATATGATGAGTTTTGTACTTTCCTAAAATGGGATATAAGAGAAGAATGTATTAAAATTAATACTAAATACACTAACAATAGTAGTAAAAGAAATAATAAAAACAAGAACGAGAGGAATAGTATTACTACGAAGTTCGCTTTTCTAAGATAGGACTCGTACCACTAGATCGTGGATATTCTTTTCAAGAGAAATACACATCACGTTTTCACTATAAGACTCTTTTATTAACAATCGATTTGTTTTAGGGTAGAACTATTTACATTTTACTTTGGCAGTACTCTCGACTTCTCATCTCTGATGTTCTTTTTCGACACAAATGTTCTTGTTCGATTGACTCTGCGTTTCGCAAATAGTCTATTTATACATATTTTTACAAGCATATTACTATTACCCAAGTTCATACCTTCATATTTAATTTGTTAATGTGCTTTTCCGCTAATCTTTTTCATCGGCCCGCAGCTGCATAATGCGCCCCGAATGTGGACTTGGTTTTACCTCTCTAGGGAATTTATTATTTGGGAAAATGAATTATCCAGAATGAACTAGATTTCGGGATTTCCGTAACAGTATAAAAAACAGAAAAAAATGCAATGTTCATTTAGTAACGAAACCTTTCCTCTCAATTATCATATTAAGTTCTCATATTCAGCGACCATTATTGGCGATCTATTGCATTTGTTTTTTTCCACATTGTCCTACAGAAAGAAAGTCAACAACGATCAAAAAAAAAAATTATATTAAAAACATTATATATTATTCGTGTAAATTGCATCACTTTTTTGCCGTAAATATTCACTTTTGTGAGAACTAAGATACGCTCAATGTAAAACATCACTCCGTATCTCTCCGGCCTGACACATATATAGCAACGCAGTAAACAGACCCGTGTGATTTCTGAATAGTGCCAACCTTCAAAAGCTATCTGTCCAAATTTATACTTTACATTTATTGCATAAAGTTCAAGATCATCTTCAACAACTTTCTTATATTTCGCTGAAGATATGTTAGATTAAAAAAATTTATTTTAAATATTAAATCGTTTTATAAGTTATTAACGATTACATTTGCGTTTTGCTTTTTCGTCGTGGACATAAAGCTCGACCAGTAAAAAATCCGATCTTTACAGAATATTGGTGTTTTAGATTTTTGCTCCTTCTTACTTTACGTAGAAAGGGCAACACAATTTCAGGCGTAGCAAGAGGTCATTGGAAGTAAATCTCGAACATACTTCTTACTCTGAAAAATCACTGCGATTGTTTTGTTTTTGTTTTTTTTTTAAGGAACTGATCCGGAAGAATATTAAGAAGGTCGTGTTAAATCGTTTAGCACCATATACTTTATAGCATAGTTTAGAAATAAAACTTCAGCGCGAAACTTGAACTGTGGATGTAGAGAGACTTAACTTATTTTGAAATATTGTAATAATATTTATGTATAATTATAAAGAAGAAAAGCTGTATAAAATTAGGCAACAATTTCATAATTTCAGATTTTCACTTTGTAGACATATTAGTAACTGATTATATTTATAAACATTTATCTTGATGTTTTGGTTTTGTGTCAAACAAAAGTGTGAAACTTTAGCTTCCAATTATTATTGAAAATTCCACTTGTTTAGACATTCCAGTTCACGCTACTAATTGAATTTTGAATAATAAATTTTCTGGACACTATGCTTATATCAATTCCGTTCCAGTTTCAATAAGTGAATGTAGCCATTAGCGTGTTAGCGTATTCGAACTCTTGTTAAATAAATAAATATATGTTCTATAAGTTTACATTTGCCGCGAGAGAGTACATGTAAAGCGTCTGCATTTATTTTAAATGAAGGCTGAAGACATATTCATTAAAGCAAATAATTTGATATTAATTTTCACTTCTTTTTTTATTTTAATTAAGTCGCTAGGATTTCGATATTTAACTTAATAGGTCAGCTAATCGATTTTCTCAGCTAACATTTCAAGTAATTTATCCCTTTCGTCCGAAATTATGAGATACATTCTTAGTTAATTGAAATGGTTTTTTTTATTAACAAAATACGAGTATCTTCAGCGATGTTAAAGTGAAAAACAAGTAAGAACACTGTAATGGGCCATTGCCTCCTATTATACAGCTTACACTACCCTGCTGCTATTCGTATAATTCATGCATTACATGCATGATCGAAAAAGTGCTCTGATACGAATCATATTTGATAGGATATGTGCTTGGTTCAAACCTTGTTAGTGTACCAAATTTCATCAAAATATCTCAAGAACTTCCCGCTGTCGGCTGAACGCAAAAATACATAGACAGACATTACACAGGCAGACAAGCTTAGATCGGTATAGAACACAGGTAGCTATATCTTACGCCGTTGTATGTATTACATAGATCCGCAAAAACTTAGTATACCTTGTAGTACGAGTGGTGTAGAATAAAAAAACTTTAGAACGTTAAGAGGTATTATTCTTGTAGACTAAAACTAGATTTACGGCACCCGTCAATATGATGGGTAATTTTTGTGAATCGTCACAATCGCCTTGATCGATTAAGAATAAGGGGATACAGGGACGCCACCATTGCAGAAGACGCTAAACCAATCCCCGAAAACACTGGCAATTTTTTCATATTTTCCTCTATTACTCTCCGATAATCGCCCAGATACCCGGAGCAAAAATTTTTTGGATCACAATTAAAGACAACATTTTAATTTCAACTTATTGCGCATTGACTTGGTTAATTGTTGACGTGTTAGTAAATCAATTGGAATCATTTTTGGACCAAGCATGAAAGTGATTCTAATCAACATCTGAAAAAATATATTTATAAGATCAAAAATTTCAAGTGTTCATTTTGAAGAAATTTTCGTCATGACTCACACTTAATAACTTTGGAAACTTCTACAGGTGTGGCAGGATTGTGCTTAACTTTTTTTGCATCTTCAATTCCTTTTGTGCCCAGTTTTCAGTGCATGTAACGCGGTTCTTCCACTATTGACTTTTCCAAAAATCAACTTTTTGAATCATTTTAAGCTTCTCGTCTGTGCTTATCAATAGCGGAAGCGGTATAGACATTCACTGTTATGGCCCTTATGTGCTTAAACGTCACTTGCTTTAATTTGTAAGCTTCTCCTTAATAGCCCATCGGAGCATTCATCAAAACACCTATTTCTTCTTCTGAGGAACGAGTTTTATCTTACGTAATATAGTATACAAAGTTGCAACTGGAGTCTTTAAGAATGAAAATCACTTATTTAACATTTAAAATAATGGTATTTCGGTCAATCATACATATTCCTTTTCATAAATTTCCCATACAAAGGACATATATATATTATAAATATATATACGTCTGCGTTGGATGGGCAAGTATACGCTATAGCAAATTTATTATACCATTCAATAGATGAAAAGACTTTAAGTGCACAGAAATATTCTGAACATTTCCTCTTCCTTTTTCAATATTTTTCAATTTCGTTTTTACGTACATTCACCTAAAAAAAAAAAAGAAAAAAAAGAAGAAAACCAACAGGACTGTCTTATGTATGAGATGTAGCTTATAGTAAATTGATTGCTTTCAATATAAATGATCAAATATTGTTGGAATATTATACATTTAACATAGTTGAACTTCATTGCTCTTAAATGATGCGTAACATTTTTTTCTTCTTTCATGTTTTCTTTGTAGTCCCAAATGAGAAATCATCGAAATAATTGCAAAGTTGGTGAACTACAGTTAGCAAGCAATTCATCATCACTATCATCATCACGATATACAATGCATCATTTATTCGAGCATAAATATTATTGAAGATGGTTTAGAAAACAGGTCTGTACAATCTGATGCCTGTATAGTTTTAAATATCATATGATCCTACGGCGAACCTTAAAAAAATATATTAGATTTCCTACAACACCAGCTAGTGGTTGAAGATATCCTTCGTATTTTTTTATTCGACCCGATACGATTAAATTTTTCACCCAACTTCAATCAATCGGCTAAGCTTTGCGATGAAAGTACAATAACTAATTATTAAAAACATTACATTCTCAACCGAGAGATATCGAGAGATCTCCTGCAGCTGGGGTTGAAAGTTGTAAAAGTCCTGGTTTATTTACTTATTCATTTTCTATATAATTTGTAAATAAATTTGCATAGTATGGATTTAAAGGCTGCATGATATTGCGTATTGAAAACTTTCCCGCTTTTGAGATTTGAACCCGCGACCATTGAGTTGTTTGTCGCGATCCATTGCCTACTCGGCTACTCACGCGGATAAGCAATTTTTTTCTAAGAAATTTTCTATATTCATATTTAGGATAAAATAAAATTTTCGATTTAACTCAAGTTTAAATTAAAAATTGGGAAAGTGAGCAAGTGGTGGTACGAGTTCCGGGGCCAAATTAAGCTATGTGTATATAGAAGTGTTATACTCTATATAGCGTAATGATGAGTTGTTGAATCGATGATTAAATGGTAGTTGACTATTACCAACGACTATAGCTTAAATTTGGATTCGTTTCTCATTCAATGATTAGATGATTAAACAGAATTTAATCTTTCATATTGAGAAAAATACAATCCGAGTTTAAGTATCACCTATAGCTTAATCTCAGATTTTACGACGCCTTAAGGAAAACTAATTAAACTTCAAAAAATTGCTAAGTTCTTACCTTATATGATAAGTTGTGACCTGAAATTTAAGTATACAGCATTTCTGTTAAGAAGTCGACTTTAATTTTGTTTAATTAATGTAAAAGATCTATTGTGCAGGTCTTTAGTTATGGGATTTTTATGAGTCTCACCACCTTCTTTGGATCGTAGCATTATACCATGTCCCCTCTAGTAAAATGCTCGCCTAACGCTTGGTGTCTGACTCTGTAGACGGCCTCACATTCACAAAGAATATGATGGGACTCATCCCATGGCAGAAACTGCATAAATCGGTATCAAATATACCCATGTTTTTCAGACGATTATGACCCGCGTAAAAGCCGGTGACCAAGCGTAGGTCGTGTCTTCTTATTCCTAGCAGTTTGGGGAGGGAAGATTTTATGAATCTTTTTGCCTGCCGTTGTCCTGCAATTCGTTTAATTCTGTGGTCGTTGCGGTACCAGCCTGTAAACGTGGCTTCTTGGTTGACGAGACAGTTGGTTTTTTCATTGTCCTGAACACCGCTATGGCCAAGCACCTATATTAGGCGCACATCATTGTGGCTGCCTTATTCATTCATCGTTTGATGGCACTCCACCGAACAGCATAGTAATGTAAGATAAACGATAGTGTGGCCTTAGATTTATGCACAAGTCAGTAACGGAATTTCGAGAGGTTTCCGTCGCAGTTTCATTTCTATTCGCAACAACATCAAGCGAGAGCATATTAAAAAAAAATATTCCCCAAGATTTCTAAGGTATATAAAATGGAACTCCAGGTATTTATGATTTAAACGTGGAAATAAAAAGAAATTTATTTCGAAGATTTTTTATTTAATTAACTTTCTTAAAAGGGGAAAATGTATTAATAAACATCATGAACCAAGCTATAGCTTGAAACTGAAAGTTTTTGCAAACTTTGATTCGATAATATTTCATTAATTAACTTAATTACCCTTTAGGAAAACGCTTTTGAGCTTTCTTCACTCCCGACTATTAAATAAACCAATCAAAATCTATTACATTTGAATGATTTCACACGAACCCGTAAACATACTCAGAAGGTCGGTCAAGCCTGCTGTGATACAAGTAAATTGAAACTTTTCATTTGCTTTGCGATAAAATGCCAGAGAAGCTTCTAATTTATTTTTATTTTTTTGTTCACTTTGCAAATATATATACACGAGTGTAACTGACTATTACTACTGTTCTCCCTTGAATAGCCACTTTGTTAAATTAGCTCGTTACACCCTCCTTGCAAATCGTTTGGCACGGAAAGGAAAATTCTATGAAATAAATTTTTTTCTGTAAGTATCGTGATTACAAGCTTCCACCGCTAAATACTTATACCTATGATAGTGATAAAGATAATAAAGATAACAATAATAATAATGATGGCGATAAAAATGATGATTATGATGATGATGATGATGATGATGATGATGATGATGATGACGATACCATTAACAGTAAGTAAATAAGTTAAATTTTGGCTTCAAATTATGGCTTTTGTACTTAATTTTGCATTAGGTTCATTAATTTTGGTCTATACGATAATCGAAAAAAGTATTTACTTTTTGAATTTTTTTTTTATAGAAATAAGACATCCTAAATTAAATGTCAGTGTCATCAGTGGGAGAAAAAGTGAAATATTTCTGACAATTGTTGAATGCAAAGTAATTATGTAAACAAAAAAAGTTAAGTCACAAATACTTATATGCACAGAAATGAATTTTAAATTTCCATTGGGCTTGTCTTGAGATACATTTTCGCAAAAGTTCATGGAATATTTCGCAATAAAGTTAGAGTGACGTAACTTTAATAATTGTATACACTGCTTTAATAAAGGTATACACTCTGGGGATTAGAAAATGAATAAAAAAAATAACATAATCATATTTGCTAAGCCAGTTGAAAGTAATTGAGTGTTAAAAATGGGGCAAAACCCATATCTTAGAAAGTTACTTCCATCAAAGCGGTAAAACTTTGCAGGCCTGTGAACAAAGTTCGAAACGATGAATAAGTAAAAACATTATAGTAACTCAAGGCCCACCATTAAATACACGACGCTCAATACGTTTATTACTATAACGTCTTCTCAAAACAAGGCCTTACATTAGAAGTGGTCGAGAAAGCGGTCCGACACGAACCATTTTCGATAGCGTTCTTCCTTGGTTCAAAACATGTTGCTGTACCAACTTTCATTAAATCTCTCTAAAATCGCCACCTATAGGTTGAACGTACGAAGACAAGATATACAGACAGCAGACAGACTCTATAGTACACAGTGGCTCAAGCTCAAATCCTTCTAGCTGCTGGGTATACCCGCATAAACTTATGCTTCTACACCACAAGTCATTATTTTTTTATTTATTTTATTTTATCCATTTATACATGGAATTCAACTAAAGAAAATTACGGTCGGATTCAGTGCATCTTAATAGAAAATCTTATACTAATCGTTTTAAAACTAGTATAAAATAAAAAAAAGAAGAATAATAATAACAAAGTAAGTTTAAAAATAAATTAAAAAGTTAAAAATAATAATTCATGTATAAATAAATAAAAAGAGAGAAAAGAAAAAAGAGCATGTACACAGCTAGCACAGAAGCACACCCGCAACAAGAACAGATCCAGGTTGCAAGTGAACCCTTAAAACATTGCAAACATGCATAAGCTTGACAACAGACACGTTAACAACACAATATTATTTTAAATAAAAAATGAGATGATAAGAATGAAATGTTAGACATACGTAAATCGCGCATATTAAGCAAAGTTGCTTTAATAGACTTTAAAGTGTCTGATAACGGGAATAAGTGATAGACATCATTTGGGTTTCTGCAAACAACTCTGAGCGGGTTAAACAGGTCATAATTGTATTCACATTGAGTAAGCTTAATCAAGATAAACTGCCTAGAGAAGCGGTTAGTGGCATTAAAGCTTATCTCACCAAGTAACCAGTAAGAAGGAAATCCCAAGAACAAATCTACCTTTCTTAAGTGACGGTAACCAAAATTCTTAAGGACGAACAGCAAGAATTGGTTTTGAAGAGAGTCAATTGAATCTACATAGCACCTATATGAAGGAGACCACACAACAGAGGCATACTCAAGTATAGGTCTAACAAAACACATGTACAGTCTTTTCGTAATATAAGGATCATCAAGCTCTTTGGACCACCCCTTTACGAAACCACGCGCGGACATAGCTTTGCTTAACGATAGCTGAATATGCAAGTTGAAACGTAACCTATGGTCAAATAGGACGCCTAAATCTGTGAACGAATCGACGTCGTCCAACTTGTGCGAATCAATGAAATACTGAGCAATGAGTGACTTCCTTCTTGAGAAAGAAAGCTTCTTACATTTATTTAGATTTAGTTTCAGAAGATTCAAAGAGCACCATTCAAGTCACTTTGAAGCTGATGTGATTGCGATTCTACGGAGAAAGAAGAAAACAGTTTCACATCATCAGCATACATTAAGATCTGGCTGGAATTAATCACCAAGGGGGATCATCAATGTATAAACTAAATAAAATGGGACCTGAGTGGCTGTCTTGAGGTATGCCAGACATCACGGGGAATTCCCTCAATGGTCTATTTTGTAGATAAGAGCTTAACCATTTCACTATATGGAAAGGAAAGCCAGAGGCTTGGAGTTTAAACATAAGTAAGTTATGGTTAACCAAATGTTTTGCTTAAATCAGTATATATTACATCAGTACGAAATCCGCCTGAGTAGCTGAAGGCGAGGAATCTCGACTAGCAAGTCAATGGTCGTGGGTTCGAATCTCAAGTGCGGTAGAGTTTTTAATAAAAGCCGATAGCCTTAGATGCTAGTGCTTTTAAGAGTTTAGTCTTAGAATTTATTTCTCTGGCGAAATTAATAATAATAATAATAATAATAATAATAATACATCAGTACGAGGGCTACTAGAAAAAGCGTTTAAAACATGACAAGTAAACTCTTACAAATTGGTGACTGTAGGGCTTCCTTTCCGAAAGTCATGCTGGTGTGGGGAAATATACGAATTAATGGCGAAGGCCAAATAGTGAGTCACAATTTGCTCAAAAAGTTCAGACAAGACACTTGGCAGTGCCTATGTAGTTCTCTACAAGTTGTCTACTGCCACTTTTGTTAATAGGAATAAGGAAACAAGCCTTCCAACACAAAGGGAAAGCATCTAAATTCAAGGACTGGTTAAAAATCTTTGAGATAACACCGCATAGCTCGCCAGCACAAGATATAAGTACACATGATGAAATTTTATCAGGTCCAAGCGCACAATTATGTTTTAGAGAGCTCCACCCTTCAAAAACGTCATTTTCAGAAACAACAAAATTAGGAATTGAAACCAAATTAATAATCGGATATGAGAAGTTTGCTAATAAATCGAAACTAGCAGTCGAAAAGTTTTGCCGAAAGTCATCCGCAAAGAGATTTGAGGTTTCAATATCGACCGAGCACTCAGAGCCATTAATAGAAACATGCGAGCGATTCATGGAGATTTTTCTTTTGAAATTAACAAACTTAAAAAAGTATTTAGGATAAGGAAATAGAGAGGAAAGATTAATAAACTGAAGGTATCTGCAACAATATTGGTGGTTGAGCAAATTAAATCTATGCCTTACCACTGAGTAAGCAAAATAGACGATAAAAGGACCATTTTTCGAAAATTTTTCGCAAAGCTTGTTTTTCCTATTCTTGTAATATTTAGTTGTCTTATTGAACCACGGGGGACACCTGCTTCGAGGACGGGACTTCTTGGTCGGAACAGATGCAGAAATAGCTTGGTTTATTATATTGTAGAACGCCGAGAGTATGCTATCAATACTTCCAACTGAGAAATCAAGCTTAATATGTGAAGATGTGATTTTAGCATTGAAATATTGATTTTATGGAAATCGTAATATTTTTTTGAAAAAGTGAAATTTGGAATGTTAGAGAAGTTCAGCGAACCATCATGCTTGTAATAAAAGGAAACACCCAATGCTCGATCGTCAGGTAAACTAAAAGGAAGACAATGATTAACACAAATCTCAGGAAACTTGGCAAAGCAAAGATCAAGCAATCTACAATTGCAATTAGCGGCACCGTTGTACTGAACTAAGTTATGATGAAATAATTCACTAAAAAAACACAACAGTTCTATCAGATGTTGAAGTAGGAATCAAACAGCCAGAATTCTCCCTGTTACACCAAGTGACTTGAAGCAAATTGAAGTTACCCAACGCAATTACCAAATCGGAGGGTTTCGACTTCTTGGCCGCTTCACAAATTAGGGCGGCCTGTTTCTTATATATGGAGATATCAGAATTTGGGGGAATATAGGAGCAGGTTATACATAGTTATTTATTAGCCATTTTGACTTGAATGGCGATAAATTCAACGTCAGGAGTCGTAGGAAATTCAATTGATTTGGACGGAAATGACGAAGATATGGCAATTAATACACCACCACCGATGCAATCCAATCGATCATTTCTAGAAACCTGGAAAAAATTGTGGAAAAGTTTCGATGAATACAGATTAGGTTTTAACCAAGTTTCAGTGAAGGCCAAATAGGAGAACTCCGTGCCCGCTGAATTTAGGAAAGTAGAACGAATTTTTGAACTTAGGCCACTAACATTTTGATAAGGAACAAATAATCAGACTGAAGAAATATTTAGTTTTTTGAAGGGGAAAGGGCTACTGCATTAGCATTACGTGGTCGATCACGAGAATAAATTTCTTAATTGCAGATCCAACCCGCTACAATGGTTTATTTAACAACTTATCCAGGTTTTCAGTCGGAACTAGAATTTTAAAAAACGAGATTGATCTAGGTTGAGAAGGAACCAATTTGAAAATACTGACATGCTTTAAATTGACAGATGGGACTTTCGTCGCCAAATAATTTTTTATGTTATCCATAGATGTATCGGGTGCCAGACTTGACGCAAATATTGCCTTTCTGGAAGAAACTGCCTTCAAACAAACGTCATCTGTACTAGGAGGAGCAGGGTTCAGGGATGGGGAGTTTTGAGTTAGAGAGAAAATAGAAAGCGTAACCACTCTTGCACGAGCAGCTTGTGCGACATGCCCAGTTTGGCGATCAACGTTCACATTCGAACAGGCAGGGGGAAACGACGATTTACTATTCTCATTATTAGTTTTGGGCGATGACGCCTGAGTAAATTGAGTGACGCCAATGGAAGGGGATACCCTTGCCACTGCAGCGTAGCTCAAACCAGAAGGACTTCCCGGCTTATTTGTAACTTTTTGTTACCGCCCGACTCAACACTAGCAGAAACACAAACGTTCTTTGTAGACTTTGAGGAAGCGCTAACTTGCACCGATGAATCGGACTTAGAAAAACTCAAAGGTGACGAACCACACGCTACGCTACGAGTTGTAACTCTTCTAGCTGAGGAAGAAGTTAAGTGAGCAATATAACGACACTCATCAAACCTAGTTTTAATTATTTCGCATTTTTCCCACAAGGAGCCAGGACTTTTGCTCAAATCTAAAAAACAGTGTCTCGTCTCCGTGAAAAGTTTGTAGAAATCTATGCACCGCTTTCTACAGTCAGGACATGAGCATCGTAAGCGTTTTGAGGGATCAAGGACTGCATCAGCAGCAGGGCCGATAATACCAGCACAGTTTGCATGGCAAAAACGATCACATAGCCAGCACGAGATGAATTGTTCAGATTCAGGGCCTGTTTTCGAACGACATGGTGTAAATAAACAATCCATGTCCAGTGAAAACAACAAAAGGATCTTATAAAGAAAAGCAAAAAGAACAAAACACTAAAAGATTCCACGGCACAAATTTTTAACAAATTAAAGCAAATTTCTCACTTTGGTTTCAACTGTAAATATAGAGCGAAGGCAAAAGAAACTGTAAACAAAGATTAACAAAAAAAAAAGAGAGATTTTTACCAAGAGCTCTAATTATTGATTACACAAAACAAAAAGGAATTTTTCACATAAAAGATTAATATAATTCATAAAAGTTAGATTCACACTTTATTCTTTTATAGATTTTTATAATTTAAACATGAATAACGCCAAAAAAATAAGAAATACACTAAGAAATTGAAATATTTCTTGCACAGAATTAAAACACGACTACAACACGCACGCAGAGTTGCCAAACTGAGTCATGAATGTTATAAAGCCAGTTTTAAAAAGATTTGAATATGGCTGCATATGAAGAGAGGTTCATGCATTAAGTATCAATCACCTCGTTTCTTTTATGGGCGATTTCATTTTAGTAATAGGGTAGGAATATCCAAATAATAATTCGCTTCATAAAGATTTCAGTCGTTGAAAATACGTTCGTTCATTGTTGGAACTAACTCCCGCCTAATTTTAGAGCTGTTAGCAATATCATTAGTCTCTTTAATTATTTCGAATAAATTATTATTATTATTATTATAAATTTAGCCAGAGAATAAATTCTAAGACTAAAGTCTTAAAGCACTAGCATCTAGGGCTATCGGCTTTTTTTTTTTTTTATTTATTTTTATTTTTTTTATTTCGAATAAACTATAAGCATTGTAATGGATTTATGAGCTTAATTAGTGGATTATAATTTAATTTTGCAAGTATTCGCATATTGAAAAATATTAGGTGCTTGCAAAAAGGTTGGCCATTTTTTTCACTTGAAAAAGACATTTATTGGTAAATTGCTTACAAAGTTTTCCATTATTTCCTACAACCAGTACTAACCGCGCCACGATGTATCGATCTCAACAAATGGTATTGGGAAGGCGCAATGTCTGATGACTATGCTGAGTACGGCACAGCTGCCGCTCCCATTCGAGCTGCAACACTGTATGCATGGGCAACTCAAGCTACAAGTGGCCAAAACGGCATTTGCAGTCAATACGCCAAGTAAGCATTTTTCCTCTTCTTGGATCTTAACCATTGCACGTAAACGTCTAGAAATAGTATATTCATCAATTGCTAAGCTTTTCGAAAATGCTTTGAGAGTTTGAACGGCGTTTTCGTCCAATAAGTCTTCCAATTGTCTTCCAACTTTTTTAGAAATATAGGAAAAATGTATTTAAATTTTTGCGATAAAAGGCCCTGAAATTATCTACACTTCATCTTATTTATCTAATTACAAATTTTCCCTTTTGAAATATTGCATCCGTGCATAGTTCCATGAAAAAATTTGGCAAATGGCATTTATAAATTCTGATGATTTTACATCAAAATAATGGTGGGTCACACTTTTAATAGGGAATCATAATTTTCAGCCCAAACTGTAAGAAAACATTTATAAAATCTGATTTTAATTAAATCTACTAAAATATATATGCGCTAAGCAAAAACCAAAATTTTGTAAAAGTAATTATCGATCGTAAATGGTTCAATAGTAAGGCACAACAAATGAATAGACGTTTAACGAATGCGAACATGAACCGATCAATTTCCTGAAGTAATTTACAGAACCTCGGTATGCAAAATGAAGTTTATTTTTGTTATTTAATTGCACATTAACTCCCGTTTGACGGTAGATATAATAAGTGATTATCTGATTGACGTAACATATTCATGAGTTTCTTGAAAAGAAGAAAAAAAATTATGTGAACATATTTGTAGTAACTTAACATATATTTAAATTTGTTTTCACAAATTTACATAAAATCTTATTTAGCCAAGAAAATTACAATAAAATTAAGCAAAACGTAATTAGGATTGAACGCTGATATGTAGTATTTCTAAAGTTTCTCGTCTTTATATGTCTTTAAGAACAGTTAGTAATGTTTTCCTTTATGCAAATATTACTCATAAGAATACAAAAATTTTTATTATTCTGTTTTTTGCACTCATCACCGAAGTTTTAGGGGGTATATCCATTTTTTCAAAAACACCCATGAGGAAGCTTCGCACGTCTTTAAAATTTTGTCTTAAAATTTGACGGAAGAATCGGAAATTTTTACGCACAGATTGTTATTAGCACTAAGGCTGCCGCGTGAGTTTATATGACTTTTGATCTTAAAATAAGTGGCTACAAAGCATCTATATTTCCAATATATTTTCATGGTTTTTATTTATATGAAAAGATCTTTACGTCGTCTAGTTTTCGAGATACCGATTACATATACCTATTGCTACCCTTATGGGTGAAGATGTGGACTTGAAATTGTTCACGGTCTGCAGATGGAAGAAAATGATATTATTTTCATATATTTGTTTGCAGCTATCGATCCCATGAAAATATTTATCAAGACTTATGACCCAGACGTTTATCAGAATCACCAACAATGGTCCCGTTCGGTTTATTGATACGACCGCAATTAACGATATAATTAATTTAAGATAAATCGAAATTAAAAAAAATTTTACCATTAATTGTTGACGTATTAGTTAGCCAATCGAGATCATTCTTGGAATACGGAGGTAGTTTTGGAGCACGTTTAGATAGTAGATATCTAGCGCCATCTTGTGTGCAGACAGGTCACAACCATTTTTTAATATGGGATCCTTGAATTGATCAAAAATGTTTACGTGACATTTCAGTAGATTATTTTAAGTTTTGCCAGTTAGTCGCAAAGTTAGAAATGGGTATATGCAAAATTTCGTTCTAGTGTTGCGAATAGGGTAAATCGATCAAAGAACACTCTTCTGATGGAACATAAACTGCTAAAAACAAAAAAGAAGAATTGAATATTCTACTCATTACTCATATACATTTTTGGAATACTCTATGGACGGTCCTACGTTATCTGTATAAACTTGTGAAGACATTGACCATGGTTGCTTAAGATGGTGAAGCATTGAAATTTAATTTTTTTTGCTATATTTTCGTTTTTAAGATAAAATTAGTGGGTATAAGAGATTCTGCCAGAGTTAAATGTAATTTTCTTACTTGGTTTTTGGTTTTTTACAGATTCGTCTAAATTTTTTTTTTTAAATTGTCACTTTTGAAAAATTTTTTCGAGATGGCACCATGCACAATAGCAAACGTGTTCCAGCTTTTATTCATATTCAAATGAGTAAAATGCTGTTCTTTAATTTTCTTTTTTATTTCGCAGCCAAATATTGTTATAGAATATTCTTTTTGGATTGTTGTTATTATTTTTTTTGTAATCTTCATAGAAAAAGATATTTTCTCTTTGCATTTTATTTCCTATAATTTATGGCATAAATAATATAAAGGTTTAATGGAAAGTAAACTTTAAAGTGAACAAAATATCCTGTTTATTTCAGCATAAATATCATATATATTAAATATACAATACATTCTATCTAGTTATTCTATTGCAAATTTTTCAAACAATTTTACATAAATTCGATATAAAGTGATGTATATATAGAATTACTTCGTCTATGTAGGTGATTACTCTGGTAAGCGAAAATATTAACAATCATTTTTGAAATTAGAAACGGTTCAACAGTCCGTAACGTATAAGTTCGTAGAGCGACATACGAACGTGTTCATATGATTTTTAGATAGCACCGACCTTTATGCGAAGTGCATCAAAATTTAACGCATTCCTGCCATTAGTTGACTAGTTACAGTTGTTGAGATGATGCTGCTTTTGTAATTTCCAAAACAATGGAAAAATCTGAATTTCTCGTGTTGATAAAGCATTGCTTTTTCAGGATGGTAAGCACCATTGAAGCACAAAAATGACTTGACAGATGTTATCTGGACTCTGCTCCTGAAAGACAAATACTAGAGAACCGGTTTGCGTATTTTTAACGCAGCCGTACAAACATCGATGACACTGAACGCTCTAGTCGCCCGAATTCGAAAATCGTTGCAGAAAAGATAAAAAGGAAAAATGCCCAAAATCAATTTGGAAGACCCAAAAGTGAAATTGCGTGAAATAATTGATAGCCAAAAGAAGTAGATGTCGCAAACAACAACTTCTTGATGATCCAAAGCGCTGTTTGTAGCTGCTTTGGAGAAATGAAAAGGAATTTTTGAAGGATTTATATGGCAATAGATGAAATATGGATCCATGACTTTACTCCAGAGTCAAGTTGGTTGTTAATCAAATGGATAGTAACCGATGAAAGTCGTGGACAGCGACAAAAGACCCAAAAGTTGTGTGTGAAGGTCATGATGTCCGCATTTTGTGATGCGTATGACGTAACCTTTATCGACCCCTGTTGAAAAGCAATACACCGTCAATTGCGAATATTATATAGCATAGATAGTCCCTCTGAACAAGAAAAAATTCCCGTTCACCAAACGAATGCACCGCGTAGCAAGTCGACTACAAGAGTGGCAGAATTGCACGAATAGCACTTCGAATTACTTTCACACTCCGTATATAGCCCCTAGCGACTATTACCTGCTCACGAATCTCAAAAAAATACTCACCGGAAGGAGGTATGACTTCAACGAAGAGATGATCGCCGAAATGAAAGTGGATTTTGAAGGGTTGGTCAAATCGTTCCCTAGAAATGTTGCACAAGCGTTTGAATAAATGTATTAGCCTCGAAGGACAAGGTTATGTTAATGAATAAAGCCAAATTTTGCCCAAAAATTGTGCATTTTATTAGTGATGCTACTAACTTATTGAGTGATGCCAACTTTCTCGCACTTTTTTCTCAATGTTAGAAGCAGCAATGGTTTAAGTACAGATTACTTTTAAATTGTAATGGATTCTCCTCCAAACTTGTTTTTTAAAAAAGTTAAAGTTACATTTGGGCTACTAGCTTTCCTCTCTTCTTTTACCTCGTATTTCTTGAGACAAACACATTATTTACGTGTTTCTTAGACATTTTCAGATTAGCTGGTCATTTCAAAAAGAAAAAATTGTCTATTTTCAACCGAATTCATTAAAAAATAACCCAGTTGTGGTAAGAGTTTATTTCAATACCAAATTTTTCAGTCATTGTTCGTAGATTTGATAAATTTATTTTGCATTCCAAAATTCTTTGCTATTTCGAAATCTTAAAATATATGTATATCGTGATATCTCATTTTTACAAAAACGAGTGTTCCAATCAATTTGATGTATAATACGTTTGTAAAAATCGGGTAAATTTTAAACAAAGCATCGGTCAATATCATTTGGGATTGAGAAGTAAAGATCATCTCTAATCGCAAATCCGTACCATTTTTAAAAAGTCTGAGCCAACAAACGATGTCTTCAAAAATTTCATGCTCTTTCGGTCATTTGTTTAAAAGCTACAGTGCTTTTAGTGACGCTGCTTACGTTGTCTTCAAAACACTCAAAAAATTTAAACTTCGCATCTTAAGCAAATATTGCTTTTTGATTGAATCATTTATTTGAATCATTTATGGACAGCGTAGAAAGATTCTGGAAATGATTTTCAATAATTGAAAAGTGAAATAGCAAGAGATAGCAGACATCGTACAGAAATCAAACGACGATTAATTCACAATTTTCAATGAAAACTTGATTACGAGAAAACTGTTTTCCAAATAGGTAGCGCGTTTGTGTAGGGTGAAATAAAGAAACCGTATTTCAAATCAATAGCAATGAAGCGAGCGCTTCTTTACAGGTTTGTCTCCCGAAATAATGATCGATCTACCGTGGAAAAGTCATTGTTGTAAACAATCTACATTTCATTGCCTGGAATCTAGTTCAATTTAAAGGTGTTTGGAGAGCATTTCGCCCATATTCATTAAACCGTCTTGTCTTAATTCTTACGGAGGTTAAACAGTTTATTTTCCAAGTTTTGTTCAAAATTGGTGTTATATTCAATATCTATGGTCACCTAATGTTTTGAAATTTTTAGTTGATCGATATCAGTAGTAAGCTGCCGGCAGAAGTGAAAAAGATTTTATAGATCAAAAATTTTCATAAAAACACTTACGCTCTTCAATAATGCACCTTTTTTCTTTCATGTGCCAAACAGAATTAAATTTCATGGACATTACAGGTCTTGGTTGCTGTTTTCCTCAATAAGGACACAAATTTTTGGTAGAATCTAGATTACGTGAACCAAGGGCAAAAGAATTGTAAAGGGCTTAATTACTTATGAGAATTTGGTAAAACTTTTAAAGAAGTTGAAAATAATTTGTAAACAGACTCTAAATTATTCGAATGTAAAAACTGGCAGAAGCTACCGTAGTTGGAAATTATTCTCATCATTACATGAGGAAAAATAAAAAATTTTCAAATTTCTGTAAGGGATGTTCCACTATATGGTATTACCATTATTTATTTTTCCCTCTCCCTTACCATCTCTCACTTTCTTTCCCATTTTTTCTCTGTAATAGGTTTATAAAAAAAATAAGAAGAACGATTTCTGTTTATATTTCGTATAATTTATTTCCTCTTCTTTTTTTATATCCATCATCGAAGGGTAATGGGTATATTCATCTTGAAAAAACGTTGGGAACGCCCAAAAGCAAGGAGCAGACACGCCCCAAAGTGTATATATTTTTGATAAGCATCAAATTCTAAATCGATTTAAGCATATCCGTCTGTCCGTCTGACTGTCTGTCTGTCTGTGTAACGCCTGTTGGAAATATTCACCTGGCTGTAAAAATTAAGTTATCGATTTAAAATTTGACGGAAACATTGGAAGTTCTTGGATGCAGGTTGGTATTGAAAATGGGCCAAATCACTCGAAAGAGACGCCCACCGCATCATGTAAACTGCGAACACCTCTGTTTTTAAAGGGAATTAAGAATTGTTTTTTTACTCATTACTCATAAACTACACCAGATAAATGTACAATAATTTGAACGCATATTCTCTTGGCGATGCTTTATCAATCGTGCATAAAAATAGACAAAACTTACTACGCCTACCTAAAATTATAGTGTATCAAATTTAATTGTTTTTTCAATACCTTTATAACGTGCTGAAACAATCTTTATAAACCCCATTAAGTACATAAATTCTTGGCCAGTTTCAACTCTTGATTGAACCTAAACATGTCCGCCTGTTCGTCTGTCTATCTATCTGTTTGCTCAACTTTTTCGTATTCGCGGTAAATATTCTCACGTTATCGAAAATGAAGACATCGCCAACAAATTTGTAGAAGCATTTCGAATTGACCTAAACTTTTCAAAGAACACGCCGATAATACCCACACGCCTCTACGAAAAAAACTTTTATTGTGAAAATAGAAGAAATCAACTATGGCCACTGCACATTATAGAGCATGAGAACTTTGTCTTTTTACTTCTTTTGTTTTTTTTTTTTTTTTTTTTGGGTATGAAAGACGCGATCTCGACCGAATTTAATTTTCTTACATGTTTATATCTGCTTTTCTTTTGTTGGTTGATTTTAATATGAAAGCATAAATTGTTAAAGTTTTTGGGTGAAGGTAAGAAAAAAAAAAAAAAAAACAAATAGAAAAAAGAAACAAAATCATTCAGCTTAAATAAAAATGAAATGTATATACGCTTCTTTCGGAAAGTGCTATGCTTTCATACAATCTACCATACATTGATCTGTGCGCCTGGATATGCTTGTGTGTGTATGTGTGTGTCTGTGTGTGTCTGTTTTATATATCTACTAAGCCATGCTGTAAAATTATTACGAACAGCAATTGTGTGCAAAGCACGTACTGAATATTTTTTATACGGATTTTCTTGATTGTCATCCGTTATGCAGTTTATGTTCTCTTTTCTCCATTCTAGCCGTTAGCAAAGGATAGATTAGTTTTTGCATTCCTTATGTAATATCTAACAGAAAAACAAGCCTTACAAACTCTTTACTTATGATTACTGTAAGACTTTTAGCTGAGCTAAATATATCCCGCTGACTAGTAAAGCAATTGCATTTGTTCGGAAAAGCTTATTGTTTAAAGTAAAGAATATGTCCTTACATACGGGAGAAAGAAATAGTGGGGAAAAAGGAGAAAAACACTATCTATAGTTATCGCTGGAAGAGGATGTTATTTCTTTTTGAAGATTTGAATCTTTGCGTTGAATAGCGCGTATGTATGTACGTCTATCTAAGGCTTAGTTTGCATATTAAAAGCTAGCATTTTAAGCTAGTTCGACATTAAAAAAAAGAACGATAGTAATGATGGTTACCGATATATGCGACTTAAGCCATATAAAAAATTTTTCATTGTTTTCCTTTTTTTCTCTTATTTGTTTCTTTTCCTTTTTTTATGCTGTAGAAAGGTTTCACAATCTATATCAGCTACACAGGCTATTAATACTGGCATATATGCACTGACCGTGAATTTGCACATGCCTGTGTGTGTGAGTATGTGCGTGGGTGTTTATAATTACACTGAAACATGCTTTTGTAATGAATGCATGTGGTAGCCCTGAGTCACATATAACTAACCCGACTGACATCATTGGGTTAATTGATTGTATTATAAAGAATTTCTTTTATTTACTCAAACGCAACCCTTTAAACTTAAGCTTCGTTATCCTTAATAGTTAAAAACAATTAATATTGCACAGTATTGTTCTTCCGATTTTACGTAACAGTAGCTAGCAACTAGAGCGAAACTTTTTCTGGGTTCTCTATCTCTCTCTCTCTCTACGTCTTCCATGCTTCTTGCTGTACATGTAATAGAAAAGCGTGTCTTTAATGTGCAGACCAGTTATTATTAGATATCATAAAAAGTATCAATGAAGAGAAAGTTTTTGTAGGCAAACAAACAATTTATATATAAAAGGTTCGGAGTTACATTCCCTACATACTTGAGTTTTCAAGTTTATTAAGAATTATCGGCAACATGTTGTTTATTACTGCTCGTATGAATGCGTGCACGTAGTACGAATTATATTAGATTTAATTTTAGAGACTAAAATATGAATAGTTTTCATGCACTACTATAATAAAAAGACTTAACCAAAGATTATTCGGCGCGTTGTTAATGGATTTGATGTCCTTACGGAGTAACCATATTAAATAATAGGATATTTCCATACGTAGTTAGTTTAGCAATCATTGTCGACCGTTATGTAGTTTATATAAGCACCGCTTACTTCAAATCAAACATTTAACATTATACTTGAAATTAACCACAAATTTGTGTAAAATTCTGTTAAATGGCGTGTGATTTACGAAATTTGCTTTCTGTGATTTTTATACCAAAAATGCTGTTCCATTTTCATGAGCTAGTTAGTGCTGATCTTAGTTGAGGCTAACTGCAACTTGACGGCAAGCAGAGGTTTTACCTAACGTCCGATTGCAATTTATGCATCTTAGAAAGTGATTCTGAATCGATCGGTATAATAAAAGGAGGTTCTGTCTCAACTACTTTCGGGCAATGTACACATAGGCACAAACTTTAATGTACCCTTATACCACAAAAACATACAACTATTTAAACATGCGTCGATACACAGTCGCAGAATTCACTAAACGATTTTGTTGTGAACGTAATTATTCGCAGTGATTCGATTCACTTTCATGTGCTTAGGTATGTCAAGGAGCAAAACTGGCGAAACTGGTTTCTATGGTCTCGAAAATAATGGAGAAAGAGTCAACCATTAGTATCACGTCTATTGTTGAAAGACCACATACTCTGTTCAAAAGAGCGTGTATATGGAAGAAGTGGAATGTAGCGGTTAAGCGTGGCTATCTTGATCATCTCAGCGACCACTTTGTTGGTTGTTGTGCCTAAACTTTTATGGGTTTAAAACCCGTTTGCTCTCAAGACTTAAAATCGATGAAACTTTAGTTTTAAAAAGTATCTCGGTAAACCAGTTAGATCTCATCGAGAAATACTTCTGCGAAAAATAGCTAATGTAAGAGTTCGCGCCGTTGCTTAAAAGCATCGGATCTATTGATATTTCATTAACTTATTTCCTTCACGGTTCGCTGCTTTGTGTTGAACAGAGTAAAAAAACGGGCAATAGATTAAGTTTAACTATATAAAATTTTGTTAATTTTATTGGCTTTTGCTAAGTATTTTCTTTTAGTTTCTTTCACTCGTTGATAAAATTAAATTTAACAAAGTTTGCTTAAGCGCTTATGTGTATTGAAATTTTTTTCTTTTTTATGCATGGATTTCATTTGCAATTTTTCTATTTGCGGAATGAAAATAAGTTGTTAATGATACCGAACCGTTTTGCACACTTTGGATTTTAAAACCAAAAAATTTGCTTTAATTTTTTTAAGTACTTGCAAATGCATACACGATTCTTTACCATATACATGTACAACTGTCAGTGAAAGTTCCTCTTCACCACCGTTTTACAAAGTTAATATTTGCATTTTCTTGTGCAGTTCTCCTGATTACTTAACAGCTTCGCTCATAGAAGTTTTCTTTTTAACACTCATAGTTTGCATATCTTTTAGCCAAGCATTAAAGCATTCATGGGCGTGTGTGTGTATTCTGTGTGACTTGATTCGGAAAGTCAATAAAAGTGTTAAATAAAACAAAACCCAAAGTTATATACGAATCACGGTTTTGCTGTTTTATTTATGCGTGTAATGCAATACGAATTAAGCTCTTGCCTGTAGAACAAAAACTCAAGTGATGACCGAGCGTGGTTTACTTATCTTCAACCACCTTTTCTATTTATTTAAAGTACCGAATACGTATCACTCTGCTCACGTACGTCTATAACACATCGGTCAATAATTTATGAAACTAACAAAAATTTCATTTTATTTTTAAAAGGCCTCAACCATCAAACAATATCTGTAAACATTTCACGGTTTTTTCATTCAATTGTTTAAAATATATAGATATTTGAAAAGAAACTTGTGGCAATTTTTTTTTTCTCCGCCGAAAACAATAATGTGACCCTGGCTTGTTAGCTATAAAAGAGGTAATACTGGAAAGCTCTGGAAATTATTTTCGATTATGCAAAATGAAATTGCAGGAGATACCTGACATCTTAAACATATAAAACTTGAGCAGGAGTATTCATCGCTTTAATTCCCAGTGAAAAAAGTGCTCAGAGCCCTGCAATCGTAAATTTGTTTTCATTCCAGTTCGAATAACTGCACGATCTCCAGATCTGGTGATATTATAAGAAACCAGATTTGGATCAAATTTGTGAAGTCAGCGCAGAAACTTAATAAATCATTCTATAAAAGATTCAACGAAACATTATCGAGATGTTGAATTCATCGTTTTACACCTAAAGAAGACTATCTTGACGCGTAAGCTCGAATTTTGTTAGTTTTGTTCTCACCTAACCGAACAAGTCGTATGTTACACTCAATTCGCCCTAATTTTCAGTATAGATTTAACTTTGGTAAGTTTCATTTATGTAAAAGTGAAGAACAGAATGTGGTTTAAAGAAGAAAAAAAAAATCACTCTCAAAAGTATGCAATAATATTTAATTTACAAATGCTCTTAAATACAGGCTATCAGATTTAGTATTTATATATCTACAAATTTTTAAAATTCAAAGCGTTTTCAATGATTTCGATGATAATAATTGTTTAAATATATCCTGAAACTATTCTATTGCAAAAGTCCCAACAAACAAGTCAAACGTAAACGGTTTTGGCAACGAAGGTAAACGGAACAAGCACCCTTTTGTTTACTTGTTTGTAAAATTTATTTATTTATTTTATGCTTTTCTAAATAAAAACGACTTCTTTCAAAAAGCATATCAGTGTCACTTAGTTTGCTTTTTGTTTTGCTTGTGTTGTTACTTTGTTGTGTTTTCTTTTACTTGAAAATAGTGCTTTTCTGAACAAAGAAATAGGATTTACCCGAAAAAATGACAAAGAGAAAATCGAAAGCAAATCAATAAACCTCTTACATTGCATGCTCAAGGGCACCTAGAGTATAACAAACATACCGAAAACAACGTTTGAATAAGATATCAATAGCAATTCTTCAAAATGTAAACCTTTCTTCTTTCAATAAAAAGGAAAGACTATGAAAAGCGACAAAAACAAACTTATGCAAAATTTAAATTGTTCATTTAAGAAGCATTTTTAAAACGTGCTAGGCTTCTCGAATTTTTGTTCTTTTTAAAAGTTTTTCTTAGATTTGGATATAATTTACACAGTATATGTGTGTGCAGTGCTTCCTAAAACAAATTCTGACTGATTTGAATTGTTTATTGTTTGCTTTTAATTGTTTCAAGGTAATACATTTTAAGTGTCTTATGCCCAAGCATGTTACTTTAAGAGTGTTCCATATTGGAATTCGAACGCCCAAAACAAGTGATCCAAATTCAGCAAACTTAATTTACTTCGCAAAAATGTTATTATTTTTCATTTTCTAGCATAACTAGACGTTCTATTCATATAAGGGCTTTTTTTATTTGACGCATGCGATAGACGCATGTGGTTCAAATTTTGTCCACATCATTTTAATTACTATCATAAAAAAATTTTCATCGTAAAACTAACAATGAGACCTTTTTAGCATGTGAGGGTACACAATTCCTAAGAATCCTTATATGTGATGTTATCCAAAATAAGGCGTTATATAGGGTGTGGTCGAAAAGGTAGACCGATCCAAAAATTTACATGGACAGACATCAGACTGACGGACAGATCGGCTTAGATCAATCGAGTTTATAATTCTGAAACGATCGGTATTATAAAAGCTGGGGCTATCGTAAGCCCTTCTGCGTGTTATATATACGACCGCAGTAAATTAATACACCCTGTACCGCAAGTGGTGTAGGGTATAGCGAGTATGAAGTATATAAAGAGAAGTAAGGAAAAAAAATATGTATATAAATAATTAAGTCATAATTCAAAAGGAGAATGAAACAAAAAAAAAAGAAAAAACCCATACACACAGCTAGCACAGAGGCACATCTTCAACCGATACAGATCCAAGTTGCAAGTGATCTCCTTAACCATTGCAAACATGCAAAAGCTTGGCAACCGTTAACAGTAAACAACACAAGTTAATTTTTGAACCATAGTGACATGTTAAGATTGAAA
>NW_023998433.1:181647-192962 GCF_014805625.2 Glossina fuscipes | reverse complement strand
TATTGTTCTATTATTGTTGAATTGTGTTATTGTTGTTCTATTGTTCTATTTTTCTAGTATCCTATTGTTCTCTTGTTTTCTTCTTCTATGCTTCTATTATTTTGTTTTTCTCTTGTTCTAATATTTCAGTGCACTACTGTTGTTGTATTATTATTCTGTTGTTGTGTCATTGTTCTACTCTGGTTATCTTACTCTATTCGCCTATTATTCTATTATATTTCAGTGTTTTAGTGCTCTCTTATTCTACTAATGTTCTATTATTCGTTTCTTATTCTTTTATTAGCAATCTTTTTTTCAGTATTATGATTATTATTATTATTATTTTTCACATATATTTGTATGGACGGTCTGTCAATTTATTCCTGCGTATAAAAAGGATCAATTGTCGATTTAGCCAGTGTGCGTCGACTGATAATTCATCAAATAACCAGCCAAGAATTTGGACGTGTTTTAGTCACGAAAGAGAGAAATTAGTTCGGGTAGACATCAAACGAAGAGAGTGAATTGGTAAGCATTTTATTGATCGCAATTGAGATCTGAACCCACGACCACTGAATTGTTAGCCGAGTTTCTTTGCCTACTCGGCCACTCAGACGAATCATCATCCGTGCATATATAAAAGCAATGTGTACCAGGAAAGGAACGCGAACCTCAAAAGAAGGTTTTTTTTTTTGTTACCTTTATCGTATGAATGCCGTCGTTACTGAATAAAAAGGCAAAAAATTACATATTGTATGTAGTTATTAATGCCGAAAAATACTGGGAAAGGCTCGATTCGGTCCGTTTCTTTTTCTTTTTTTGCTTTGCTAATATGCAAAGTAATAAATACGAGACATTATAAAGTTGTGCAAAAATGCCGTTTCTTTAGAAACCAAAATGCATTGTGTTTGATGTACGGTTGTAAGAACAAAAGGACGTGAAACGTGGAAATTTGAACTATGAACAGTTTTGTGGATTGTCAAATTGTCAATTTAAAAGATCAGGTAAGAAATATTCGTATGTGTTTTGAGCGCCAAGGAGTGTGTTAAACTGAGTGATTAAATAAAGAGAATTAAAAGAAAGTGTTTGCAGTACTTGGTGGTTTGGTAAATTGATTCGTTATATTCCCAACATCTGGAACTGTCGGATTATGATGTTCTGTTGCGTCTCGTTATTGGTTCATATGTTCAGTGATTTACGTTGTGAATTTATTATTTAAATGAAATTATTAATGATATTGTGAAGATAATTTTGTTACGCTAAGGAAACGATGTGCGCTGTGTATTCGTTAAGCTAGGGCGAAATGAAGAACGGATGGTGATGTAATCAACGCAGCTGCATACTTGGAGACTAACGGACGTGGATGAGAGAAAAGCGAAGCCGACTTTGAAATAGGCAAATATATGGGAATAAACGGGCAGATGTGTGTTGTTACAGGCATAGTTTTGTTTATTTTTTGTGTGCTTTAAGACTCTTATGTCACATTGCCAAATGAGCTGCGCAAGCTTAGGACTGAATCACTAAATTAATCTTACCAGAGACAATCATGACATAGAGTGGCGTCTAATGAAAAATCCAAAAACGGGAACTTTAAGTCCCCCTGATAATTTACTAAAGCCAATATCCCCCATTTATTATTGCTAAGAGAGCCTGTGATATATAATAAGCAATTTATTAAAGATAAATAGAAATTAGTGGACTAAAACAAAATTTGGGCTTCGCCACAATACTAACGTACTTTTGTGTTCACTGACATTGGCCGCATGATAAAGTGATGCCCAAAGAAACTTTAAATTCCCTAAAATAATTTGCATTACTTAACGATTAAGACTAATGTGCAACGACCGATAAGCGTTTTCTTAATCTAAAGTGAACTTCTAGTATATTAATAAGCGCATTATTTGGCAACGATTAGTTAATTAATTAATGATCAAAAAATAAGCTTAATTTTACTTCATTATTAAAATTTTAGATGAATTGTTTAATTATAATAGTAATTACAGTAAAAAAAGAAAATATTCCGAAAAAGCTACTTTTCCCTTTCCGTATTTAAAAGGACATCAACTAATACGGACAATCAAACCTCGCTACATCAACTACCAAAATATATAATTATTATGTGGCTTAAGTGTAAAGTTGGCTGTGAAAAAATACTGTTATGAAATTCGATTTTTACAAGATACAGTCCATATCACTGGATCGCGGAAATATTGTTCAAGAGAAGTATACTTCAAAGTTCTTTTATTTTACTACTTTGTCTCTCACAACAGTAGGAGTATTTATTTCCAATTATATTTCTTAGATGTAGGATTATTCACAATTTATTTTGGCCGTACTCTCAGCTCAAATTTTCTTGCCCGACTAACTCCCCCTTCCACATATATTCTATTTATATGCATTTTTATAAAAATGTTACTATACCTAAATTTACGGTTTTATTTCTAATTCCAGCCTGCTTTTCCGCTAATCGTTTTCATCGGCCTGCAGCTTCTTGAGGGGCCTGGGAATGTTCATTTTGGTTTTCCTTCTTTAGGGAATTTCTTATTAGGGAAAATTACTTAGCTGACATTAACTGGGTTTGGGATTTTCGTAACAATACAATTAAGTCCTGTGTTGGGAAAATCACTTTCCGAACAACCTTATAATAAAGGCAAGTTAGTTTATTAAATGAAAAACAAGCAAAAAGACTATCGATGGGCAAGACCCGTGACCAAACGTAGTCGTCCATATATCGACTTTTCGGGTCTGATCCGAAATATTTGCGATAGCATCGCTCATGGATCAAAACCCGTCGGTATGATAAATATTATTAAAATATGTAAAAAATTACGGGCAGTAGGTCGAACGCTACAAAACAGGCGGACGGAGAAGCTTTGCTAGAAAATGATTCTCAATCTGTCCATTGAAAGGTGGATCTATCTCAAGTCCTTTCAAGTCCTTAGTGTTACATATGTCCACACAAATCTAACTTATTCTTGCATCATAAGTGGCGTAGGGTGTAATGAACGACAACATTTGCTAAAGATATACAGTGTACGCCAATCTCATCCTTTTTAGATCGGTCAATCAAAATCAACGAATTCTGATCGACATTGCAGTTTAATCAATCAGTGCAATTATACTATTATTATTTTTGCGACTCATTATCAATATTGGCTATTTTGTTTTTTTCTTTTAAGGGATATAAGATAGTCGCAGCTTAGTCGCTTTAATAAACTCAAAAATTTTATTGATGATAACTTATCCAGATACTTTCAATATGTCCATAGAGTTAGATGCTTCGACAACGAATCTTTAAACATTAGAAAGGTTTTGGCATTCACACGAGCATTCATTCGAGCTTAACGGAACCTGTGGAAATTAGGTATTTACGAGAAACGTATTAAAATATGTTTGTTTTATTTTCTTTTTTTAATATTTCTTAACTGCTACTACAAGTTTATGCTGTAAAAAGGTAAATGTAAGCGTTTCGCAATAAAAGAATACAAAAATTAGCATAGATAACTGCAGTTTTAAAACAAGAAGCGTAACTTTTACTAAAGAATTTACAATGAAATTTATAACACCACACAAAACAATAGCAATACGAAACATAACAAATCTGACACACAGACAGACATTGATGATGGCATTGAAGCCAATTTTGAAAATCCAATCCGACCAAAAAAAAGTTCGCATTTGCTTCTTTTTTTTTTTTCAGTTTGGATGTAGCGACTGACACTGCATGCAGTTGTATATATGCGTGTTGTGTATGTCTAAAATCTGTATAAGCGGGCGGTAATCTATGGTTGATGGTACATACGTGTGGGTTAGCTTTATTTGCATACTTTGCGCACAACATAGACAGGCAAAGGAAACGGCCATGTTTAAAAAAGTCATTGTTATATCTGAAAAAGGGCCAAAACCATTCACGTTCACACTGAATCATATAACCATGGTTACACGCTTACGTACACAGTACAGAAAAAGGCTCGCCTGGTTGCCTGGCTGCATAACATTATAACGGTATACAAAAGAAAAAGACGAACTACCGCAGGCATTGCAGGGTTCGTTGAGGTTGTTACCAATTTTATGCATTGTTTATGTATGTCTGTGCATAAATGAGTGAATATATTCGTACTGGTCGGCATGTAAAAATATATGTGTATACCTCTAGCACATATACAGCCGTTGGCACTTAAATAACAAAAGTTATCTCAAAAATTTTCAAAAAAAAAATGTAAATGAAAAAATTTTATCCCTAATTGCTTACCACAAAAAAAAAATAATAATAATAAAAAATCTATTAACATATCTACTGTTACTTTGTTTTTTTCTTCTCCTTTGTTAATTTATACGCCCAAGATGTTCTTCAGTTCAACAAAAAAATAGTAAGAGAAAAATATGGAGATAAAATTAGATATTTTTATTAAGATACGTCTCAGTTGTCACTATTTGTCTTAGCAAGCAATTCGGGGGAAAACTTCACTATACACCTAAAGAAGCAAATTTATTAGAAACTTAATAACTCCACTAGAAAAATATTGTTATAAAATTTCTTATAATGCCACTATACTAATTAAATGCAATATTCTTGACATAAATCAAAATAGTACACGCTTCACACGAAGCTAAAAAATTACGTACAAATGGATTACCAAGGGTACTGCCGCGCGAAAGTAAGCAGGATTCGTTTAAGTTTTCTAGCATCAGAAATCGCAAACGGAAACTAAACGTCACGAGTCACGAGTAAATTGGTAAGAAGATCCCTGATATAATACTAAAATAAACTTTTTCCAACAAAATTGAATTTCTGGAAGCGTTTCTTGTTTGCCAGGCTTCATTCATATTTATGTTAATGAAAATTTGTGGTAAAAAAAATGTTTCCGAACAACTATGCAAACATTAATAGAATTGTAGTATATAGCTGAGTTTGTGTGCGTCGTCTAAAAGACTCAAAGAATAAGCTCACTACATCGAGCAGATCCAGAATATAACAAAATATGGACGGTTCAAGTAGAACACTTTTTCTAAGCCACGGTATAAGGCGTGTTACAAGAAACGAGATTAAAAGGATTTCAAGAACTAAAATTGGTTTAATATTCGTTCGACTCTAAACCGGTAAACTGGATTTTTATGCACGCTAACGTGAAGCGAAGCACTCAAAAAATATTACAAGTGAACGGTTTTCAAAAGGAAATATTTAAGTTCTAGAACGACCAGCACAAGATCATGACCTTAACCCTATTGGGACTTTATGCGAACTTGTTTAGAGTAATGCTTGAGGGAAAAATATTTTTAAAAATAACGATGAACTTTGGGGAAGTATCAAGAAAGCTGCAACCAACAATTCTTGGTTTTTGTTTTCAAATGAGAAATTTTGCACTAATCTTATGGCCCTTTGGGACCTTTGTACATTTGCGGTAATTTTTTGTCATACGAATTTTATCGCTTCATTTGCTAATCAATTTTAATACTTCTCTAAATTGTTGTTTCTAGGTTTAAAAAAATAAGAAGGAACTTTTTATAATTTTTTATTTTTAATCGCTTTATTTAGTCAAATGGTGAAGTGTGAGCTATATACGTGTCAATGGCTGTATATGCACATATATAAATAGATATATATAAAGGCCAAAATGTGCGATACAATAAAATCTCTCATATCAAAAATGGGGTCTAAATGTTCTTTGAACCAATTTCTATGAACCAATTTTTCTTCTCACATTGTATATAACGACAACAACAACGACAATAAAAAGAAATCTAACTGCAGACGAGCTCTTCTCTTGCCTGACGCGTCACAAAAATAGATCTAAATTTTGTGTTTTTCTTTCTTTTTTTTTTTCTTATTCATTCAAAACCCGCAACATTTGAGTGTATACAAGTAAGGCGCATATATATGTACGTACGTATTATACGTTATAAATTTTTATTTTAAAGTTTTTTGATTGGTTTTGCGGTTTTTTCGAAAACATTTTCGGGATTTAGTTTGCTGTGGACAATAGTGTTTCGGAAAGTTTGTCTGTCTACGTTCAAAAGTTTATAAAATGATTGCGTATATAAGTTGTAACTAAAAGTGTGTGTGTGTGTGTGTGCATGTGTGCGTGTTTGTGTATTGCGCTTATGGATAAAAAAAAAGAAAATGAAAAAAAATTGGCATAACTACTTTATGGAAATCGCAGATCAAAGTTTTTTGCCATCGTACTATGCATACATTAACAAACCAACTGCGGCTCTATCAACATTTTATGGCCGTCATATATGTTTGTATTTATTTGCGAGATTATCGCTTATTAACATTGTGTTCGGTGTTGCACTTAATGTGACAAAGGCAAACGGAAATTGTGGCCCCATAACCATTACGTATGACTACTCAAACACTATCAATTTTCAAATATATTATGAAACAGATAAATAGCTTTGAATTTGTTGGTTGGCTGCTGGTTGCTTCCCCGTTAGTTATCTGTCGGCAATGTATGGGTGAATGGTCAGCTATTGGCTTAATGTACCACGCACATGTATACTGTTTTAATTGTTTTCTTAAAATCACTACGATTTAATTTTCAGGTACGCAATTGCATTTAATACTCCGTTTATAGAGAACTGCTGTCTTGTTGTGAATAATTCATTTAAGGTATCACTTTGAAAACGTATTAAACCAACTTTTCCAAAAGTTAACGAATTCTTTCGGCCTTGGTTATTACATCATTTTCGGATATCTTTGTGGGGATCGTTCGAACCGCCATGTAGGTAAGAGCTTTAATAGACACTATATGCTTCTAAATCAAAAACCTTAGGCGCGCGTATGTATGTTCATTATTCTTTTACTTGGAAGAGGCATTTGTTGAGAAAAATTGTTACGATATATATCGATCAAAATATTTTTCGTCATTTCCTAACACTTTTTCCCATCTTTGTGGGAACATGGCAATCGTCGATCCATTTTTGTACATCTTCAGCATTTCGAAACTGCATGCTAGCCAAGCCATGCTACATCGATCTGAACAAGTGCTAATCAGAAGGCGCTATATCTGGAGAGTACGCTGGATGGACTACAACCATGTATCCTTTCAACATGTGAAGCAGTGTTGCCATGCAATAGGACGACTTTGCGTCTGTTAACTGCTGTTCCTAGTGTTTTTTTGCAGTATTACATAATTCAATCTGTTTAATTAATCTCGGTAAATATTTGCAGTAACAGTTTCATTTGGCTTTAGCAGCTCGAAATACCCTATACCTGGCTGATCGCCCCATGTAGATGACCCCCCTGAACTAGCCCAGAACTTTTTACGCTTGGGATTATTGTATTGTTCATTTTTTATCGTCAGTCAAAATGCGTCACAAAAAACTTTTCTCTTTTTGCCTGGCAAGCAATGCAGCCGCGGTGATAAAACGGTTCGAATTGGCATTTTCAGTTAATTCGTGTGGTACCTATTCCTTTCTCTTTTGGATCTTTTCCAACGCACATACACGTCTAGAAACACTTAATTCATCAACTGCTAAGCTCTTCGAGAGTTCTTTGAGCTCTTGTGCTAGGCTTTCATCCGATAAGTCTAGCAAATTCATGGGCGTCGAATTTTTTGTGTACCTCAAGCCGTTCTTTCTTAATTTATATCAAGATCGCCACTTTCAAACCGTTAAAACCAGCACCGATAATTGGAATATGATGAAGAGGCATCACGATAAGCTTTCAAAAGTGCTGGATGGGCTTTGGCAGCAGATTTCTTCAAACCGAACAACAAAAGTGACGAATGTCGAAAATATAATTTTGAGCTTTCCATGATTGGTGTCTGTATGCACTGTAATGCTGTATAGAAAACTGCAATTTCTTGTAGAGAACGGATGTCATCGAATTTAACCGTTCGGTATGTTGATACTTTGCATTACTTTATCATTTTCACCAATAGATGTCGTTGATCCATACACATGCAAGTACCTTTTATAATATCTAGAAACAGTTTATTTCATCCAAAGACAACGAATTTTCCAATTTGCAATTGTTGTAATTTTTTATTTTATTTAATAGAATAAAGAAAAATTATGTATATATGACTGCACCATCGCAATATAGAAAAGCATGAAATTCTTTATCTTGTAATTGGATTCCGTTGATTTTTTCCTGCTAGCCGAGATTTTCAAATGAATTGAGACGCACAACTCTTCACTGGCCAATATTGTTAAACATACAAATAATTATAATTAAAATGAATTAGTATCCGGAGTTACACAGAAAATTTCTACTGACTACAGTAAAAATATTATATCGTCAAACAAAGGTAAGACGTGATTTGTTTATGAAGATTTTAATTAACAAAAACTATTACGGCTGCAAGTTTAGTCTTTCATTGAAATTCAAAGACGAAGGTTTATGCAGTTAATAAAACAAAAAGTATCTGAACGCATAAAAACTTGTGAGTTATTTAAAAAATAATAATAAATTTTATGATCTTCATCTTTTTATAAGCTACGACGAAAAAACAATATTACTGTACTACTTTTCATCGTAACTCCGGTAGTATTCAATATTGATGTCATCATCAGAGATAAAAAAAGTACTGTAGTCATCTTAAAATGAGTTTAAATAGACGTCATGGACGTACGGAAGGAATGGCAGTGAGATACCTGGTAAAAGTAATTTATTAATAAAGAGACAAACGGAGAGATGAAGTACAAACAGATGGACATTCGGGCAAACGTGAGATAATTGCATGGATTAGTGAATAGACAGTTAAATATGTACAGTTTCTTATTAGTAAATTTTTCTTTAACTAATTTATATTTAATTTATGCATATATTTTTATTAAGAAGACAAAAAAAAATTTTGCGATCAAAAATATTTTTGCGGTAAATCACAGCACATACATTAAGCGTAAACACAAATTGGCTAGCTAGATGCACGAGCGAATGTATGAAGATACAAATGAAGAGAAAATAGTGTTCACGTAAAGGACAACAAAACAGTGGAGATATGCAAAAACTAAAGAGTGAGAGACCAAAAAAGCAGATGCATAGAAGGACAGAGTTAAATCGTGCAAAAATCTCACCTTAATCTGATATATATTAATACTTTAAATAAATATACGTATGTTTGTGTGTATGTGTGTCTGATAAACGGAATAACAAAACCAAGTAAATCTTCAATTCTTATTAGTAACTCGAAACCTAGCCAATCTGCTGGCTAAGTTTTTTCATTCTTGAAATTGCTGCCTAAAACTATGCTACATATAATTTTTTGTAATATGACGATGAAGTTTAACAAGGAGTAATATTCAGGCTGTTATCATTAATTAAAAATATCTCGTCATAAGACTGACGTAAAAATATACGTTTTATATTCATATATCGAAAGACAAAGTGTAGACCAGTTGTCTGATAAAAAAAATGTTCATTAAATTTAAAAAAAAAAATCTCTTAAATTTGGTTTCCTCCTCTTTTATGTTTTAGAAAGAATTTCTGCGTTCATGAATTTTTCGCTTATTCTTCATTTAGTGGCAACACTTTACAAATGCATGCATATGCATGCATATCCAAGCAGCAGCGCACACATAATATATATACGCAGTTGTGTACGTGTTTTATCAGTATGATCAGAAAATTTTAACAAAATTCCAAGAGTTTATTTATACACATAAAAACACAATGACTCATATTAAAAATTTATCCACTGTACCGATTATGCAACGAGTGTTAATATTACAGTTTAAGAACGTAAACAGTTCGTTTTATTTAGTGCGTTTATTTATTAAAATGTTATAATTTATTAAGAATTAAATAAAAAAAAACATTTTCAGAAAATTATTTTATTGTTTTATTTTATTCAGCAGCTAGACAACTAGCTAACTTAATGGATACGTGTAATTTTATGTAAGTTTTTAAAGATTAGAGATCCTCTTGGAAAACGTCAGATAACCTGAACATAGTTTCTGCTATTTTGAGAATTCGTTCGTTTGAAGAAAATCTTGTTAGTTTTGAATACCCAATTTGCTCTTTTTAATCAAAATTATTAATTATGCTAAGTGATTTACTTTCGTAGATTACAAAAGTGCTTTAACTAATAACAATGCCGTCTGCAAGGCACGCCCTTGTCAACAGCCAGATCAACACTATAATCAATTTTGTACGTTTTATGCTCCAAAGCAACGAAACATAGACATAAAAGGAAGTGTTTCCCTCTCTTGCAATCTATTCTAGAATAAGTAATGCGTTGCATTCGATTTGTCGATTTACTTTCTACAAAAACAATTCTCATTTGTTATTCATTCAAGTTAGCTAAATCTTTTTATGCTTATCATTAAAAAAACCTCTTATTTCTAATACTAGTTAGTTCAATATCAGGCAACTCTGAGCGCGCGCTGTGGTCGTATTTTTTACATTGTGTGCAGAAATTTTGTCATTTCTTTCTTTATTTTATTGCTTTAAACTTTTTAAAGCGTAATTAATGATAAAAGTTTTAAATTTATTGAAACATATTGAACTTTTTATGGCAAAACAGGCCGTGATTCTGAGTGATTCAGTATCTATTGGCTTTACGAGAGTTTCTGTAATGCGAAGTGGGCAGGTATCGCCAGCCGCGTTTCAGACGCAGTGCTAGATGCTTCGAAAGGATTATGTTTGCCATGTCCTGACTGCAGGAAACGGCACGTTGACTATTATAAGCATTTCACAGAGGGAGGGAATGGTTTTTCTGAATTAGGTAAAAATCTCATGACATTGTGCGAAACGTTGGAAAAAATAAACACAATTTTCGATAAGTGTCACTATCTAGAGCACTCGTCTTCTCGCCCAGCCTGTAACAGACCAACCCGCAGCATAACGTGCAGTACGTCATCTCCGTCTTCGCCTAAATCTCATAAGCTGATTAATTCGAATGTTCCCTGCTAGGCGACAAAGAACATTAGAGCTTCCTCTACCATTGAGTCAGCTGGTAGCACACAAGTTACAAATAAGCCGGGAAGTACTTGTCGCTTCAGCTCTGTTGAAGTGTCAAGGGTATCTCCTCCCAATGGTGCCACTCAGGATACTCTGTCTAATTTCTAAAGAATGTTAGTAAACAAAATAAATCGGCCTTCCTCCTAGCTACGCTGATGTGTCCCTTACTAGCCAGGTTGTACAAGTCGCACGAGTTGCACAAGCAACTGTAGTCGATCTCTCTATTTTCTCGCAACCTCAAAACTCGCTTCCTGTGAATCCTCCCGTTCCTATTACTGATGACGTCTGCTTGACTGCTGTACGAAAAGGAAAAGAAAGAAAGGAATATTCGTATCACGATTGGCTCCTTATACCTCCGAGGGTGACCTACAATCTTATCTTACTGCGAAAGTCCCGTTCGTCAATTTGAGGCGTGTTAGCATCTTAA
>NW_023998433.1:85303-181637 GCF_014805625.2 Glossina fuscipes | reverse complement strand
TCGTATTATTTCGATGATTTTTAATCAGTCCTTGCAATCAGGTGCTTTCCCTTTGTGTTGGAAGAATAGTTTCTTTATTCCGCTTCACAAATGTGGAAATGTCTATTGTGAGAACTATAGAGGCGTCGCCAAGTCGAGCGAACTGATTGAGTGAATGGTTACTCAGTTTTAGCTTTTGCCATCAAATCTTATATTTCGCAATTCCAGTATAGCTTTCGGAAAGGAAGATCAACTGTTACGAATCTCTTAGAGTTTACTTGCAATGTTTTCAAGGCTTTTTCTAGTGGCTCTCGCACGGATGTCGTGCATACGGAATTTAATAAAGCGTTTGACTTAGTTAAGCATAATTTATTGATCTTCAAACTCCAGGCCTCTGGTTTCCTATTATACGTAATGAAAGCTGCAAGCAATCGAAACCCTCGGATTTGGTAATTGCGTTGGGAGACTTCAGTTTGCCTCAAGCCACTTGGTGTAACAGTGATAATTCTGGCTGTTTGATTCCCACTTGAACATCTGATGGAGCTGTTGTGTTCTTCAACGAATTATTTGATGAAAATGTAGTTCAATACAACGGTATCCCTAATTGTAATGGTACACTGCTTGATCTCTGCTTTGCCAATTTCCCTGAGATTAGTGTAAATCGTTGTCCACTTTTAGTTTACCTGAGGATCCTTTTCATCCAGCAATGCGTCTTTCCTTTCATCGCAAACGTGATGGTTCGTTGAACTGTTTTTATATTCCAAATCCAACTTTTTCAAATAAATGTTACGATTTTCATAAAATCAATATTGTATTGCTAAAATATCACTTTTCACATATAAGGCTTGATTTCTCAACCGGAAGTATTTAAAGCTTATTGTCATCGTTCTACAATACATTAAATCTAGCTATTGCTGCAGCTGTTCCGATCAAGCAGTACCGAGCTCGAAGCAGGTGCCCCCGTGCTTTAAAAGGACAATTAAATATTACAAGAACAGAAAAAACGTTCTATTCAAAAAAGATTCCGAAAGTGGCTCTGCTCTTGATTATTACGCTTAATCCGTGGCAAGGCATAGATTTAACTCCCTTAACCACCAATGGTTTGCAGATACCTTCAGTTCATTAAATCCTCTCTGTTTGCTTCCCTTCCCCCCTATGAAAATAGGTTGCTTCCGTAGTCCTTACCGTCTCTCGAGAAACGCAGATTTGTTCTTGGCGTTTTCTTTGTAATCAAAGTAATAAATGGTGCTATTGACTCGCCTGCATTACTTGGCGAAATAAGCTTTAATGTCCCCAGCCGCTTCTCTAGGCACTTTACCTTGGTTAAGCTTAGTCAATGTAAATATAACTATGAGCTGCTTAATCCACTCAGAGTTGTTTGCAAGAACCTAAATGATGTCTGTCACTTATTCTCATTATCGGACTCTTTAAAGTCCTTTAAAGCAACATTGCTTAATGCGCGTAATTTACCTATGTCGTACTCAAATTAGTTCAATCTTAAAATGTCACAATGAGTCGAAAATGAATTGTTGTTAATTATTATCGGTTGCCAAGCTTATGGATGTTTGCGATGGCTTAGGGGTTCATTTACAATTTGGTTCTGTACCGATTGTGGGTGTGGCTCTATGCTAGTTGTGTATATCCTTTCTTTTTTTTTTCTTTTTTTTCCTTGTTATTTATTTTATTGTACTTATACTAAGCTTTGATATTAATTAATTTAAGATTTACTTTAAGAGTCAATTGAACTCGACTGTCAGATTTTTAGCTGAGTTTCTTGTATAAGTGGAATAAATAAATAAATAAAGACGGATTCAATTGAATCCGTTCGAAAGCAATTCGTGCTGTGTGCTCATAAGAATTTAGGTAGGAGCCCTCTCGTCTATTTTCCTCCTTATGAAAAAATATTGTCTTTGTTATCCTCACCGTCATTTGAGAAACGTAAATTTATTCTTCGTGTTTCCTTCCTAATTAAGTTAATTAATTAATCGATTCGCCCAAATTACTTATTAGCACTCTAGGCATTTTATTTTCATTAAGCTTAGTCAATGTGAACATAACTGTGAGCTGTTTAATCTTTTCAGAGTTGTTTGCAGAAATCTAAATGATGTCTATCACTTAATATCATTATCGGACTCTTTAAAGTCTAGCAAAACAACTTTGGTTAATACGCGCGATTTGCCTATGTCGTATTTAAACTATATTTCAATCTTAACATGTCACTATGGTTCAAAAATTAACTTGTGTTGTTTACTGTTATCGGTTGCCAAGCTTTTGCATGTTTGCAAAGCTTGTTTAGGAGATCACTTGCAACTTGGATCTGTATCGGTTGAAGAGGTGCCTCTGTGCCTCTAGCTGTGTGCATGGGTTTTTTCTTTTTTTTCCTTCATTTTCCTTTTGAAGTATTATTTAGTTATTCATATTTATATATCTTTTTTCTTTACTTCTCCTTATATACTTTACACTAGTTTTCAATAATAATTAATATAAGATTTATTTCTAAGAACCGATTGAATTCGGCTGTTAAATTGTATTAGTTGAGTTTCATGCGTAAATTTACTCTTCACTTGTTTTTCTCACCATTTGGCTTGACTTGGCAACTGAATAGTTTTTATGTGAGAGTCGACTGTTTACGATTAAAATAACTATAAATTGAACTTAAAATACATAATGTAATGGAACTTCGATCAAATAGTTTAATAACTTAGCATCATAGTTAAAACATGTATTTCTCCATGAGCAAGAAGAACTGGCAAGGGAAATTAATGAAAAGATTGGCCCCAATGTACGAGCTTGAAGAGCTTAATGCGCAATGATCAAATCATATCTAAGTCTATCTCCGTTGTTTGTGTTGGAAGAATAGACCAATGTGATTCAAATTTTGCTTAATAATTGAGTTTATGTCAAACTATGCGCCTTGAGTAATTTGCATCGTAAAACACTGAAAATTAAATCTTGTTGCCATATAAAGGCTCATCCTTTTTAAGATAGAAAGAAAGTAAATACTGATAAGAGCGTTAAAATTAGTTTGATTTCATACAAATTGTTCACATTCTTTTACTATATGAAAATACTATTTTCCATCGATTTTCATAATCACAAAATTGGATAATAATCAGAATGGTTATATGATTATGGTTGGAAAACTAAAATCTCTAAAGCAAAAGCGGAGACGAAATAACAATTGAACAAACGAAGCCATTGTCGGACATATTATGTGAAAACAACACGTTCAAAATAGGTAATAATGAATTGGCACTGATTTAGGGATCACGGCATGTGATAATGCTCCAGTGCTTCAATTTTGTCGTTATGTAATCCTAATGCATTGATTCAAATACATACTATCGCGAGAATGTATAAACGTGGAGCCCTATTGCCGCAGAAGGATTCAGATGATCAACAATTAAATCTCATTGAATATATGAGTCGTGATTGTGAAACTAAACAAATAACATAAAAATTTCTTTTCTTTGATAAATTGTAAATTCATTTTCACTAAATGGTGAGTTTTTTTTGGAAACAAAAAATAAATTAAAAATAAAGCGTTATACATGGAGCGGGCGTAAAATTGATTCGATTCAATTACCTTTCAACAAAATTTATCGTTGGGCCAAAATATGTCAACGGTGCAAACGTAATCAAAGTACATCGGCAATTGCGATACATAGATTCAGCCGAAAAGTGCGTGGACTGGGATCGAAAATTGGTTCAGATTGGTATAATAAAATCGGCACAACATTAATATGCCCTTAACGGGAATGGTTGATGAGTAAACTAAACTAGCCGTAACGACCTATCTTTGACCTATTATCAGTTGCCAGTTTATATGTGTTATACGAATTGAGACAGAACAAATCTTGACAAATGGGGAGAAAAATAGCAACACTTAACATGATCTATTTATTCGTTTTGATAAAAAATGAATTAGTTTTCTTAAGTTCGTATTATTGTTTTGCCCCGCAGCAAGGCTACACTTTATTTCTTACTGAAATTATAGGAAAATTGCGGTGCCCTCTGTAGCTCACATTATTAAAAAGCCATCTGAAAAAAATTAATTGTTACAAATATGTGTAGATCGCTTAAGCACAATAATGGCTCGTAAATCATGATTAAATCAATTTATTTAATTGTAATCCTTTGCAAGGCGCTATTTATTTAATTTTTTTTTTTTTTTTTTTTTCAGTTCCAGATTTTATAATATTCGCTTAGTTTTTCCTTATTTCTTGATAAATGTATTCCTGTATATAAATTTTAAACAACCAAGAAAGATTCCATTGAAAAAAGAGAATTTAATATTTATTTTTCACCTTAACCAGACAACAAAGAATTTATTTTTCTAACAATTCTTTTTCATTTTTTTTCTTGCTATTCTCATCTTTTCGCTTCTGTTTTTATGCATTTCCGAGCCTTTTGGGGTTTGTGTAAAAGAAGAATTGCACAGAGAGAGCTAAATAATATATATATATATCTATATATATATATATATATATGTGTATATATAACCATACATATAGATACACACACACGCACAGACATATATTATATATATATATGCATTTGTTATTTCGCTATTAGAGAAAATTACTTCCTCCTGCAAAAGTTTATTTTATGCATACATTCTTATTTAGCGTTTCTCTGTTTTCAACTTTTCATTTCTCATTTTCTATTTTCCTTTTAAGACGAAAAAAAAGCAAAAACAAAAAACGAAAAATACTTTAATTAGTAACCACAAAGTAGTTGGCATAGGTGTGGCCAGCGGGCATTATTTCTTTTTTATTTTATTACAATGTCAATGGATTTGATTGAAAAATACGTACAAATTTTTCAGATCTAATGCAAAGTACGCACAAAGAGAACGAAAACAAATAAATGGGTGATACAGTAAAAAACATAAAAACCAAAGTATTTTATTAAAGTAATTGATGAAAATAGGTAAATCATTTTCTTTATAAAAAGATAAAGGCTTTCTTTATTGAGTTTTAGCAAACAATAAACGAGCAAGCTTTTCGGGACTTAAGTCGATATCTTGACTATCCAACAAATCTAGATGCGATTTATTACATTGGATACAAAGATATGTGTACGTTTGATTAAGTGCATCTACATTATGTAAGCAAGTGACGGTTAGTCATCCATATTTTGAGTACTTGTAGTGGCTGAAATAACTAATACAATGAAATACTAAGGCAAGAACTCGAATATTTTCTACAATTTCAAAAATGTCTCGCTAAATTCAAAAATATATTTCTGATAAGGAATGTAGGAATAGACCTCTCAACTTTAACTCAGATAACATTGAAATTAGATTTAATCGTTTTTTAAATACTCTCATCATAGGCATATTTTATGCATCAAGTCGCTAAGTAAGAGTATTGTGGTACAAGGATACACTAAGTTTATGCCTAGAAGGACTTAAGCTTTTCAAATCGTTCTATACTTGTCTCTATACTTGTCTGTCAGTCTTGTGTTCTTGTGTTCAATCTACAGACCGCGTATTTTGATGTAATTCTGTACATCGAAGTGCTGTGACGAAACGACGATCGTTTCCAATTCCCTTGCAACACCTTATTGTGAGAAGTCTCTGTAGGAATAACTGCATTAGGCGAAAGTTGGGTATTGAATAGATATGAAATTTTAGCTTTTTTTTTCAATTTCTGTATATATATATATATATATATATATATTTGTAAATATAGAATGTATATATATATAGTGGTTAACCATGACGTCATAATTAAATAAAAGTTAAAAAAAAAAAAACAGAAAGGAAATTCGATTCGGTGATGACCGAATCTTTTATACCCATCACCGTTATCCTAAAAAAGACAAAAAAAAATGTAAAAGAATTAAATCATCATGTTCTGCAATATGAAGTGGACGCGATTGAGTTTTTCAGTTGGCAGAATAAAAGTTTTTGTCACATGAGTATGTGAGCCTTGTAGGCATCCTTGGAAAAGTTTAAGTAACTTTCAAATTCTTTTGCAAATTTGTAGGCGATATCTTCATTCTCGCTTACGGTAGAATCTTCACCACATATATTAAACGGTTTCGTAGACGGACAGATGAACATGTGAACAGACGGACATATTTAGGTGTATTCCAAATTTAAAACGGTCCAAGAATTTATATACTCTCTGAGGTTTCTGAAGCTTCTTTCTGCGCGTTATAAAAATATTGAAAAAAATTAAATTTTGATACGCTATAATTGTCTCCATTTTTACACAGGTAGTACATCATCGTCCATAGAATACGCATTCAAAGTTTTGTACATTTATCTGCTATAATGTATGAGTAATGAGGACAAAACAAATTTTTTATTTCTTTGAAAAGCAGAGGTGTTCTCAGTTTACGTGATGTTGCGGGCATGTCTTTAAATCTATTTGGCCCATTTTCAATACCTACCTGCGTGCAAGCACTTCCAACATTTCTGCCGTGATACCTTCATTTTTACGGTCTGGAGAATGTGTATAACAGACATTACGCAGACGGTATCTAGAATTTCATACTGATCAACAATATATATACTTTGGGGGGTCGCTGAAGCTTCCTTCTGTCCGTTGCAAACCTTTTGACAAAATAAATATACCTCTCATGCTCCGGTGATGGTTATAAAAAAATGCATGCATCGAACACTCGGCAAATTGCACCAACATGTATATATACAACATGTGCTTATACATATATATATATATACAACATATATACGTATACATATTTCCTAATTTTTTTTTCTTTTGAATGTATTATGTCTTTTATATATATATATATGCACGGAGCTTATTTGAATAAAATAAATGAATTCAAGCTATAAACAAAAACAATAATATTTTAATTATTTCCAGTATTCTAATAAGTGACCGCTGGGTACATCGCGGTACGGATTACGATTAACATTCAAATTATGTGCAAATTCTGCGATGAAATATTGCAGAACAGTTCCACCTTAAGGCATTTCGTTTACAGCATTTTTTCTGTACATGCTAATATATATTTGTGACGGTTTTGCTATATGTTGCCACCATTGCAGACGTGGAAAGCTTAATAGAATCGAGAAAATACAATTTATCTCTCATGCTTAAAGCACAAGTGAAATTTGCGGTCTTTAAGGATTTCGGTAAATATTTTCTTAAAATGTTTGCGCAAGTCTCAGTTTTCATTTAACGCGCCACCCTCGATATACGAAATTTGGGATGCATCTAAATATGTCCGTCTCTTAGTTTGGCCATTTATTTGTCTGCGAAACTGTGTAGTATATGTGGTGAAGGTTCTCCCGTCAGCGAAAATGAAGACGTCGCGTACAAATTTGCAAAAGAATTTGAAACTAACGCATGCATTTCCAAGCACATGCGTACAACGCCCCCACGTCTATGTGACAAAAACTTTTATTTTGAAAACCGAAAAAATCAGCCGCGTCCACTCAATATTATAGAGCGTGATAATTTAGTCCTCTTACTTTTTTTCTTTTTTAGGATAACGATGACGGTTATAAAATATTCGGTCATAATCGAATAAAATTTTCTTACTTGTTTTTATTATCATTTCTTATGAGCCTATTGGCATTTTTTTCAAACTTTTCTTATCGTTGTAAACGAAGAATATCAGACCGTATCTAAAATTCATGAAATCTTTTGCAAACGACGATAGTTCGGACGTACAAATGAACGAAAAAGCGAAGCTTCAGAAGGATTGGCAAAAACAAATTAATATTCAATTCAGAATTGATCCAAAATTTATGTGCTTTCTCTGACTTGTCTTCAATATACAGTAAAAGCTCCTTATTCGCGTTTCCTTCATTCGCGATTTCACTATTCGCGGATTAAAAAAATGCGACCAATTCCTATATTCGTGGCAATAAATTTCCGCGGTCGGTGTATTTGAGAATGTAAACAACAACAAGAATGAAAGCAACCTTATTACTCAATGAATAAATATATATGAAAATACATACTTTTAAATGTTGCTGTTCCGTTCTATGATAAAAGCCGCTTGCGTGTTATTGTGTCGTCTTTCAGATTCGTTACAAAAATTGCGGTCGAGTAGCACCTCTCTACCGCTGTTTTTTCATTTTGTCACCTAGGAACGTATCCCCTATAATCGCATATAAATTATCATTCCGTATTCGCGGCATATTTATGGAACAAATAGCCCGCGAATAAAGAGCTTTTACTGTATTTAAATGAATCGAAAACATAAGCTTTTTTCGTGCGAATGGAGGAGGTTCCTTCAATTCAGTTAAGATCTTATCATGATATATTTTTTGGTTTATTTAAGTTTCTACCTTTTTTGCTTGTTAAATTGTAAGATGCAATTGAATGAGTCACTGTACGATTTAAGATCGTTTGGAAATTATCCAAACAGGATGCGATAATAAAACTTTACAATCGCTAGAATAAATCCGTGAATTAATAATGTATGATGCAAATAATTGAAAATCTCGTAAAGTAGTCCGCATTGATGTTTGCACTCTGTAATGCTTTCGTGCCTCTAATATGCAAACAGTGGTAAGAATAGGGTGACTAAAGCTATTGGTAATGGCGACCTGTTCAAAAACTTTTCATTTCTTTTATTTATTTTAAGTCAATTTTTTAGATGAACTAAAAAAGCAGCAAAGATCATCGACAGGTGGTTTGAGTAAGGGCTCCTAATATGCCTATACAGCGCGGTGAGGGGCCCTATAATGAAAAATCCAATAGAGAACGTGTCATAAAATTAGTAGATATGAACTCTGTTTTTGATACCATAAGAATCTGAAAATTGAAAATCTATTTATCGTCAAGTTGTTATCAAAAAAAAAAAAAAAAAAAAGTTAATGTAAAATCAATTACTTTTCCGAAAATAGTTTGAGCAAAAGAAGAAACAACATTTTTTTGTTTTTAATTTTCCTAATAAAAAACTTCAAGACTATTAAAAGATTTACGTTCGTAGAAAAGCAAAAAGGTCAGTTAATCGCTTTAATTTGTATGCAAAAAAGAGGAAGAAAATGCTTTCAATTATATTTATAATCATCTTAACACTTGCTCCTCATCAATTTTCGCAAACATCAAGGGAATAGAATCTGTGTGTGTTGCGTGGGTCCGAATGTGTGAAAGAGTGTAGGCTTTAACCACATAATTCCTTAATTTTCTGTTATGATGTTTTTTTATTTTCTTACCTTTATCTTTGTTCTTGCGTTGTTCCTTGGCAGTCTTATCCTTGGATTTGCCAGGTTTGCAATTTTTCTTAATAATACGTGTTGCTTCGCACGATGGATCGCTGGTTGCTTTCAATTTGTCAGCACGTGTCATCTGACCGGTAGCACATTCAGACCAAGAACCCTTTTCGTAGCGGCAAGCTATAAAATCGAATAAAAAAAGCGTACACACGGATAAACACTTATATAAATATGCGCGTGTGTATTTTAAAGTTATACAGAACCTTAACTTTCTTTCTTCTTTTTATTAATATTAAAAGAAATTAGCGTAAAACAGAATATCAAGTTGGCCGGTTGTGTGAAAGGGGAAAACCCAATTAATGATTCTTGTAATCCTTTTAATTATATAAACTAAGCAAATTAGAACGAATTAAAAACGATATTTAAGTACAATATAAAAGTCTTTTAATCGCTCTCTTTAATATATATATTTTCGTAACTTTTATATTTGTCTTATTTTATATATATTATATATATATTTAAGCGTACATATATATAAAATATATATATATATTTTTTTTTTCTTTTTTGCTGTGGCTTAGCTGCCATTTAATAAATTTTCGAGTCCAGATTCATTCACCAAAAATGTCGTCGCTTATCTCTGCTTACCCAACGACACTCACTAACCATTGTTATGATAATGGTGACCGCCTTTAAAAAAAATGCTCCACTATAAATGATAATTTTCATATGCATTTGCATACATGAACACCACCATAAGCGTATACATATACTCGTAGATACATATTAGTCATACATCAGTCAATAAATCTCGAAACTAAATAAGAAAAAACTTTTCTTTTACAAAATTCGATTTTGTTCGTTAACGTAGTCGCTTTCAAAAGTGATGGAATCAATCTAAAGTTTCTCCAACATTTTGATGATTTTTTCATATAACGACTGCTCAAAATTTTGAAAATAAATTCTATTTTTGGTAACGACATGATCACGACGTACACGATAATTGTGACTGGGGGATTGATTTGAAGAATACGTTTGCGGAATAGAAAACAATTGTAGTTGTTGCTTTATAGGAGAGAGCACATGTTTCTCATGCACAATCTTGAATGCACTGCCTCTTTACTAGTCGGCAATAATTTCCAGGGCTTATTCGATTATTCCTTGTGTGTTCACCCCGTTTAAGCTTTCTACAATTATCAGTGTTACAACATTTTGCAATGCATTGTGTGAACAATGCTTTTTTACTCAAAACATCAAATTCGGATTTTTCCATAGATTTTAAGATAATATATATAATATCGCTGAAAGCACCTAAACGAATCAATGCAATAGCCTGAAATTTTTACACATGTTGTTCGATGGTTGAGACTTACAAATAATTTTTTAGTAGGGACGACATTTATGCATCAGTCCCGACAGTTATCGATTCGTGTATCATATTTATATACACACTTGTAGTATTCTCATTAAACGTAAAAGTTAAATTATAATTTCATTGTTGCATCACCCACTCCTCATACCATAGACGTCGCAGACTATTCCGGCTGTTATTGTTTTATTAATGTATGTACGTTGTATTAATAAGATAATGTTGTAAATTCATAGCAGAACAAGCTGCATGAACCCTTATCAGAGCAATTTTTCATGCCATTTCTTCATAAGAAAATACTGTTCTTTATTGACCGACAGGAATTGGATTTTAAAATTCGCTTACTACACGAAATGTTCTTATCTTTGTTAAGAAAGCAACCTATTACAAACTCATTTTCTTATTTTGAATACCACCGCAGATAAGCTATTCTCAGAAAGTGTAAACCCTTATATGCAAAAAGGTTTGATTGTTAAAGTTTTACGATAAAGATTTGTTCATGATATTAATCTGACAAAAATTATATATTATATAGACCAAATTTAAACCTTATGAATCTATTTCTTGGAATCCATTCTATATAAAGTTTCGCATAAATTATAGATCGCTTTAGAAAAAGTTTAAATTTTTTTAAATTTTATGATGAAACTAGCTCCATAGTAGCAAATTAACCAAACGAATGAAGAGTAGGGAGCTTGGATCAGATAAGTCCATTTTGTACACTCTAGCATATATAAGGGCTAACATAAAGAGCAAACCCTTATATGGAGAGAAGGTATGAAATTTTTAGGAAGTGAATTAAGTTCGTTAAATTTGAATCACGCCATTTGATGTCTTGAGCATCCGCCACTCATGAAAAGTATGCGTTCGCGTGAATGTAATGTGTAAATTCTGGTGTATTGTGTTACCAAACCGGGTAAGTAACTGTGCTAGGCAAAGTGGTGTGCTGTGGGGTGCCTAGTGGTCGGCCTTGCGCAACTATAGTGTTGCTACATGTTTTATCTTCTTCCTTTGCGTAGTGTTGCGTCATTTGGCAGAAGAACATTTACAACGACAAATACAATTTTTCACAAAACGTTGAATTGTTTGTTTATAGCAAAGATTGCCATCAGCGTAAAACAGCGCTAATGGACGAAAGATTGGTATAACCAACCGTGACTTTTGATAAAAATGGTATTAATTTGGAAACATATTCAAAGTGCATATGGCGCCATATTTAAATGATAAACTTTAACAGTTACAAGCCTCGCGACATTAACTCGCGTAAAGCAAAAACAAAACTTACTAGCTTTGTGTTGAACTTCTTATACATCATTCCTTTATTTCCCCTAGTTTTTTGAAAGTATTTTAACCACTGAACGGAATAACATTTTAAGCGTTACTCATGACGTAATCAAATATTAAATTGGCTGAACATAGATATCGGATTCCTCCTTTCGCTTTCTTACACGCTCATGTGAGAAATGGAAGCAGGAAGAAAGAGAAAGCTCAAACTCTCTCTTTTTTTAATTTATTAGATAGACGAGACAGATGAACAAGCAAAAGACGGATAAACAAGCAAAACTTGATTTATCCAGAAACCAATATATTTTTTACTTATGCTAAACGAATATGTAAAACTATTTCCCATTTTCACGAATAGACATAAAACAAAAAAAAAGCCAAAAAATCAAAAGATCCTTCATCGAATACTGCCGGATTTTATGGTGAAAATCAATGCAATAAAAAAGTCATACGAGCACGTTTATCTTTGAAACGTGCTATCTTTAAGAAAAATACAAAATAAGGAAGAGAAGGAAAAAAAAAAAAAAGAAGAAAAACAGAAGTAAAAAAATTGAAATATGGTTTATACCGGAAGATAAGAGTAATAAAATTGTAAATGGTACATAAATATTTCATACAACGAGTATCACAAGTAACGATTATCGACATTAAACAGCGTACAAAGTACAGAGAAAACAAGAATTTATTTATTGTTTGCGCTCGCGTATAAATACATAAAAGCAACAAAAATATTTGCCAAGCAATTCAATGTTTGCACAGTCCCAAGCATTTGCAATCTTAGTCACGCTTGCATGTAGTGTAAATATGAAAAGATGTTTATATGTCAACAGAGCCTGTAGAAGAAAAACACAGTGAATAAGAAGTAAAAGCATTATCGTCGGTTAAGGCCGCTGACTAAGTTTCCTTACACCATTCCGCCTAAATTGCAAGTAAGGGCATAGTTTTTCATTGCCCTTATATGGAAGAGAACCCAAAACGCGGACCGACATATTCTTGCCAAAGACTTTATAATTATTGCAATATTTTCGTCATAAAGTACTAAAACCTAGATTTTGTTGCCATATAAAGGCTTAGTTTTCAAGTGTATCCCTATACTGGGTGTATCTCGAAAAATCACCCTACTAGGTAAAAATTTGACACAGTTAATTTCCAAGTCAAGTTATTAGCATAGACTAATTTTCACTGTGAAATATTGAAATTTGACTGTTTTTTATATCAAGGCTTACGTCTGCGTAAGAAAAGGAGTTTCAATATATCAGTCTATTCGATTCAAAATTTTTGACATCAATTTAATATGGCGAAATGCTATTACTTAATGACAGTTGTCGACAGATTTTTTTCATATAACAATCTTTTTAAGATGGGATGCTGTATAGGGAATGATATTAAAAGAAGCCCTTTTTCAACATTCTTTGCCCCTGCGTCAAAAATGTCGGCTTATTAAATATTATCAAACACCGAAAACATATATACTGAGATCAGCAGATAAAGCTCAAATGGATTTAGAAAATGATTCTGCACTGATCGTAAGCCCTTGTGAATGTTACATACGTTCGCACAAACTTAATACACCCAGTATCATAAGCGTAGTATGCTGGTGTATAAAAAACGCTCGTATAAAGCGAAGGATGATAAATATTGTGAAGAAAGCTTCTTAGTTGGTAGCCAGACAATTTTAATCTTCAATAACAAGCATCATACAAAAAGATTATAACGTTAATTTTACAACTTCGTAAGCATGATTTGAGAATATTTCTTAACGCATATCTGGCCCGATCTGAACAACATCTGGCTTTACATAACGAAACAAAACTATATACCAACAGTACAAACAATTGATTTGTTACTTGATAAGTTCTGTTACGTAAAAATATTGACAAATTCCGGCATTCAGTTGCATCGGATGAACTGTTTTTTAAGGCTTTTGGACTATTTCCTCGGGGCTATCTCAAGTTGTTCTTCGAGGTCTATTCGTGCTTTATGAATGAATATTGAACGTCATATTGGTGAACTTTAGCCAGATGTAGTAAGCAAAGTGACGAAAATAGGATTTATCGGATTCGTGTGGGTACCGATAAACTTTGTAGACATTTGGAACTTAACTACATTGATTAAAATTTAAAATGAAAAAAGAAATTGCATTTCGCCAATTTTCATAGGCCTTTTTCTCTTTTTTTCAAAGAAATCGTATAATTGTTAATGAAACACCATATGCACTTTCATTCTAACTAGAATTTTTATTATTTTTAATTCGCCGTTCATTGTGAGCGAAAACATTTATTTTATTATCACAAAACATGACTTTCTATATATATACGTCAGATGTTTGCATGAATTCTGACAACTTTTTCACTTTACATATTAACCAAACTTCACTTCATATATTAACCAAAACATTTTCGTTCATTTGCTAACAGTCTTTCCCATCCTTCTGGCAACATGGCGATACCGGCTTGGCATCGATCCAATCATCGGCCCATTTTCACATTTCTTCAGCATTTCGAAACCATGTGCCAGCCAGGCCATGCTGCATCGATTTGAGCAAGTGGTAAGCAGAAAGCGTTAAACCTGACGGGTACGCTGAGTGCGGCAGAACTTCCCATTAGAACTGCAACGGCGTATCCTTGCAATGTGTGATCTAGTGTTATCATGCAAGAGGACGACTTTGCGTCTGTTAACCGCTGTTGCTGCTGTTTTTTGCAATAATACATAATTCAATCTGTTCAATTAACCTCGGTACATAACTGCAATAGCAGTTTCATTCTGCTTAGCAGCTCATAATACACTATACCTAGCTGATCCCACCAAACGGATGGCTCTACTGGATTAGACCTTCACTTTTTACGCTTGGGACTATCGTAGTAGTGGCATTTACGGTTTCACGTCACAATATGTCACAAGAAACTCTTTTCTTTTGCCCTGCATACAATGAAGCCGCGATGTTGAAACGACGTTAAAATCGCATTTTCAGTCAATTCGTTTGGTACCTTTTCTCCCTCTTTTTGAATATTTTATAATGCATGTAAACGTCTAGAAACACTTAATTCATCAACAGCTAAGCCCTTCGAAAGTTCTTTGAGAGCTTGAGCCAGGCTTTCATCCAATAAGTCTTGCAATTCATTAGCGTCGAGTTCTTGGGTACATCAGGCCTTTCTTTCTTAATTGACACCAACATCGCAACTTTAAAACCGTTGAAATCAAAATCCAAAATTAGGACATGATGAGGAAGCATCATCATAAGCTTCTAAGCTAAGCCGGCTAAGTATTTGATGGGTTTTGGCAGCAGATTTCATCAAATCAAACAACGAAGGTAACGAATGCCGAAAATGCAATTTTGAGGGTTTTATTATAAGCATATGTAAGCAATGTTATAACTCAATAATACTAAAGGCAAAGCTGTTATTTTACGTAGAAAAAGATCAAAATTATCGAATTTAACTGTTCTGTTCATTCATATTTCGCATCACTGTATCATTTTCATCAACAGATATCACTGATCAAAATACATGCAAGTATCCATTATTATATTATAATATCTTAAAAGCGATAAAAATTGTCCACACACAGCGTGGCCTGAGAATATGAACATGTTGTTGTTGTTTAAAAAATTTTGCATGTTGCCTTAAAAAATATTAGCTTTAAACTCAACAGTTATCTTGGACATATATTGTACATGCCGGCAACATATAAACGAGTCGACAAATAGAAAAAAAAAAAATGAAAAGTCAAAAACGAGATAGAAAACAGCCTTTAAAAATTTTAAGTAAGGACAAATTTCGCTTACCTTTCTTGCATTTCTTTTGTATAGTCCGTGTTTGATCACAAGCTGGATCGCCTTTTTTTAAAGTCAACGTTCTTGAACGTGTATTGGTTTTGGTATCACACTCAGTCCAAGGATTCTTACCATAACGACACGAAAGCCCTAAAAACGATAAACAAATAAATAAATAAAACAGTAAAGAAAATCTTATTTTCATTGTTTGCTAAACGATAGAGAAATTTATACAATCACGACCAAATCAAATCCAATCCAACCAAATTAAACGACATGATTTCCTATAAAACAAACAAATTATGGTTATTACTATGTATGAGAAAACGAATTAAAGGAAGACGTAATGAATGTTTTTGCTGTTTGTATATGCAAAAGATATAATTGAGACGAAATTCGAGAGTAATAACTATTTTGATACAATATCACTCCGCCTATACGCGCAGAGTCTTTTCTTTACTCTTATTTTCCTTCTCATATTCATCCCCGAAGGATGAGGGGTATATTCATTTAGTCAGAACTTTTGCAACACCCAGAAGCAAGCGAGACCCTGCGAAATGTATATATTCTTGATCACCCTCAAATTCTGAATCGATTTAAGCATCTTCGTCTGACGTCTGTCCGCTTGTCCATTCAGCCGTCTATCAGTTTAGCTGTCTGTCCGTTTAAATAATGTCTGTGGTAAACATTCTCCTGGCCGTAAAGCTATCGACATTAAATTTGGCAAAAACATGAGGAAAAATTGTCTACGCCTATCCAATATTATAAAGAATGTAATTTTTTCCCGATACCTTTATAAAGCGCAAAAACGAGCTTCTAAAATTCCCTTACAGTTTATAAATTCTTGGCCACTTTTAAATTTGGAATGCACCTAAGCACATTCGTCTATCCATCTGTCCGCCTGCTCAACCGTATTGTTCCTGTGGTAAAGATTCGCATAAATTTACAAAGGCATTCGAAAGTGACTTAAACTTTTTTAAGGACGCGCTTACAACGCCCATATGCCCATACGACAAAAGCTTTTACTTTGAAAACAGAAAAAATTAGCTTCGCCCGTTCCATAATATAATATAATAAGAGCATTAAAAATTTAGTTTTTTTATAATCTTTGTCTGTTTAGGATAACGTTGACGGGTACAAACGATTCGGTCACGACCAAATATACTTTTCCTAGTTGTTCTTTGTTTTGTTTTATTTTAGTTTGTTCTCTCCCTCTCGTGACAGCAAACCGTCACCAATTTTTCTTAATGGCGTGAAAAGCTTTAGTAATCCGTTTATCATCATTTTACTTTATGGTCTTTTCTAATGGGCAACGGTTATTATGTATTTAGCTGGCTGGCGTTGATGTCGAGCAGAAGAAAATAAAACGAAGTTTGCAGAAAAGTTTTAGATAAAAATAGCTTTCAGAAGTAAAGAAAGAAGAATGAAAGAAAGAAAAAATAGAAAAAGGAAATCTAGTCCCTCGGTATAAGCAAACAAAAAATTGTAAGAAAAAGCAAAATCTTATTGTAAAGCGTAAAAAAAATTCGATAAATCGGTTTTTTAAAAGTAGCAACCAACCGTAAGTAAACGAAAAGCAATATGAAAATAAAAAATTATTTCTTTGCTTTGCTTTGTATTTTTGGGTAAACAGGAAAAAAATATGAAGCACGAAGAAAATTTTTTCACAAGTTTAATCTTTCTTACTGATTTGAAATGAAAAAAAATCATTGGAGCTCGTTACTGCTAAAACCAAAACATGTTCGGTCGGTAACTGAAAAATTTTGTAAAGAAATATATTTTTTATTATATTCGTCAGGAAGAATCGAAGCCCCGCATAGTTTACGATTTTAAGTTTTTCTCTCTCTTTCTCTCTCTTTGCCATTTGCAAGTTGTAAATATTGAGAATGTTGCCTTGTAAATAAATTTTTTGAGCACATCTACGAAGATGGATTTCCTAAGCAATGAGATTCTCTAGAATTTTTAACTGAATCCCCTCTTTTCACATTAACAATGCGAAATTCTTCTTTACGTTCTTATATTTTATTATACCACGTACTGGAAGGTATAACGAATCGATTTAAGCTGTTCGTCTACATAATCCCCCTGTCTTGTCTACAAAAATAACGCTATTAATTTCAAAATTCGCACAAACATTGGAAATTCTTATGCTCGGAATGGTATTAAAAATGAGCCAAATCGGCGGAAGAACACGCCTACAACACCACGTAAACTGAGAGCATGTCTGTATATCAACAGAATTAAAAAATTGGTTTTTTGATCATGACTCATAACCTATGGCAGATAAACGTGCAAAAACTTGAATGCGTATTCTATGGACAATGCTATAGTACCTGTGCAAAAATGGAAACAATTATCTACGCCTATCCAGTATTATAGAGTATCAAAATATAATTTTTTTTCAATACGTTTGTAACGCGCAGAAACAGGTTTCGCAAATCTTCTAAAGAATATAAATTCTTTGATAGTTGTTGTTGGTCTCTCCATCTGTCCGCCTGTCCGTCTGCTTAACTGTGTAGTTTCTATGGTAAACATTCTCCCGTTTGCAAAAATGAATATATTACCAAAAAGTGAAAATGTTTGCAAAAGAATTTGAAAATGTCACCGGCTGGACAGGGGACACGCAACAGGCCTGTGTAACAAATACCGTGAACACCTTCGTTTTCCGTTTTTTTTGTTCCATGTCTTTTGTTATTCATAAAGTGCAACACATACACCATATAGATCGCCACTTTTATTCTAAAACCAAAAGAAAAATCGGCCACGCTCACCCAATATTACAGAGTATGAAACTGTAATCGTTTTTCTCTATTTCACATTTTTTTTAGGATGGCGATGATGAGTATAAAAGATTCGGTCAAAAGCGAATATAATTTTCTTACTTGTTTCCTTTCTTCAGCTCTTTGTGTTTTAATCTAAGCGCAATTTCATCTAATTACGATAGTTGTACTGTAATTATATGCTTACTACGCTGATTTTTTAACAGGCGACACTTTCACTTCTACAACTGCTAGTTCATATTTTGACTTCACCTTGGGTATGTAATGAATTTTAGCGTGGCTTTCGAATTTCTATTTTACATCACATATCCATTGATCTACGACTTAAAAGCCAGCATAAGGTCTTGCGATTATCGCCACGACTTTCACTTGCAGTTTGTGGAGCTGGATATGAAAAGAACGGGCAGGTAATATTGTGAGAGCGATGTCAAATTAGTTCTGGCGGCTCGATCTCTAGAATAGGAAACTATCGGTTCGCAGTTGTGGGATATAGGAGATGAAGTCGCCGCTCCTTTGTAACGACATTCAAAATCTGCTGATTAGATTTTGAATAAAACTCACCTCCGTCTATTTGTTATTCTACTAAATTAATTGATAATTTCAATTTTAAATCTTAAAACCCTTAGTCTACAGAACTGCAACTACAGTCTTTACCAGTTTGGAGATGTTTGGATAAAAAAAAAAACGAAACGTCTTTTCACGTTACTAACTAAAGGTTTGTGCTCTGTCATTCCTATTAATTCATAGCGGACGGAAAGAGTGATGGATTGAGTGTACGATTTAGAGTTGCCTGAAAATCAATTAATTTCTCTATTTGAAAATTTTAATGACGATTTGTTTTGATCTGATCTGATTGTGAACAATACATGGGTGTAAAAATGCGTACGTTAAGTAACAGCAGCCAATTAATTTTTTATTTCATTATGTAAACCGTATGCTCTACTTTGAATGTAATTCAGTTTTTGTGACCGTTTGAGCAAACCGTCCGCACAGCAAATGTAATTTCTCTTGAATAACAGTGTTGTCGGCGAATTTCTTTTCATCGTCAGTAATCGACTTTAAAAAGGTAAAGATTTGATGACCTTTAAATAGCAAAACACAAGTTGGATGCATAACCTTAAACCACTTTCACCGTTTTCCCCAAGATGCAAGTTTAAATTATTTCATTGAATACTCTTGAGTACGCCTCGCAAAGCGTCCAATAACTCTGCAGTGTCTTAGTTGTACAGTACCTTAACGCTGCAGTAACTCCCCCTATAACGCAGTAGATTGGTTTCGCGTTATAGAAAAAGCCGTCTTATGGGTACTCCCGTATAACACATTCTTACGATCTCGTATAAGCTAAATCATCAAACATTTTTCTGTTTTTGGTATTAACGAATCTTTTGCACGTGAAAATCATTATAAATTTCACAGTACAGATATATGTATATGGGGGAATGCCCGTCTTATACGGGGGATTGAAATCGCGTAATATGAAAACGCGTAATATGGGCGATTACTGTATGTAAAATATGGCTACAGATCCTGCATACACAAAATTATCATATCGACTGGGTGTTTATGAGCGACAATTTGGCTTGAAAAATCGGAAACCAACTGCAATAAGTTGCGATGCGTCCAAGCAAAAGGTATTCTTTAACGAAGCAAAACGGGATGGAGGAGAAGAGTCGATCAAAATCTCCTGAAACTTTTTTTAACTTGAACGGTTTAGTCTTCATTCATGATACAACTTACACATAACGAACTTAATCATTTCTGTTTAGCATTTTTTTATTTTTCCTTCATTTTGATCCTTTTTGAAACAGAGATTTGAGATTTTTCAACGTAAATACTTTCTCTTAAAATATTTGAGGAAACTTGCAAAGAAATCGTTAACTTGTGCACACATTTGCTTCTCTCTGTGATGGTGGCATTAGAATATGAAAGCAAAGCATACAGACATGTAGCATAAGAAATACCAAGCGTTTTATAAGCAAATAGGGACAAACACTTGTATTTGTACTTACCATGAATATCTGGTGCTGTTACTTACCATCGTTCTTTGTGCCGCGTTCATTGCGTATTAATATTTCATGATCGTCTTCTTCCCAGATTTCACCCTGTGATGCTGTTGTTGGTTGTGTCTGTTCGGCAACCGGCAGTGCTAATGGTGTCTCTTGTACCTCCGTTGTGCCATGTGCTAAATGTGGCAACATTGACATGGAGGAGGCCAATGCCAGCATTGCTGTGCACATCGATAACAGCTGACGGTGGTAATGTTTCATTTTGCTGGTGCTTTGTGTATTATTTGCTTTGTATGGCGATAGCAATGTTTAACTAATACTGATGATGATGATGGTGATAATGATGATGACTATGCTGATGTGATGACTGTGATGACGGCGGTGATGATAAAAGAAATACAATTGTTTACTTTACTTTTACAAAAAATTTTGTTGTTTTTTTTTTCAATTTCGTTCTATGATATGTGCGTAATAATGTTACAACACAATTCAATTGCTATTTGTTGTTGCTCGGCATACGTAGTAAAGCCGAAGGGCAACCGGGTGTACTTTTGTGTATTGATTTAAAAATGTTCTCGCTTTCGTTGTGTCCTGTTCTGACTTTTAGTTTTAACGTTTCTTTTTTTTTTCTTTTTTTTTCTTTTTATTGATGAGATTCACAACAAATGGGAGCAAAATGTTGATTACAGAAAAGCGTTACAAACAGCCTGAAAGCAAGTAGATAATGAAAAAACGAAAACAATGAATTATAATGCATTGAATTTATAATTAATACAAAATAAAAAAAAAAAACAACAGGTAAGAAAATTATATTCGGCCGAGACCGATTCTTTTATATCCATCACCGCGATCCTAAAAGAAGGAAAAGAACTAAATGTTCATATACCGTATTGGGTGGGCGCGGCTGCGCTTTTTTCTATTTTCAGATTAAAGGTAGAAATTTATATGTTGTATGGGTTGTGGATTATGAGTAACAAGCAAAAAACAAGGAAAAAAACAAGGTATTCACAGTTTTTTTTTTATATAGACGCGTGGGCGTTGTAGACGTGTTCGTGTTTGCACTATTTTCAAATTCTTTTGCATGTGTATAGGCAGTACCTTTATTTTTGCGAACGGGATAATGTTTACTATAGCGACTACGTCGTCGCGCAGGCAGACAGATAGGTACATGGACATCACGGACATGTTAGGATGTATTTTGAGTTTGACATTGACTAAGAATTTATATACCGTATGGGATTTTTAAAGCTTGTTTCGGTGCGTCATAAAAGTTTTGCAAAAAAATTAAGATTTTTTCCATTTTTGTATACATTATACAGTATTACAAATGGAATATACGTTTAAATATTTGTGGATTTATCTGCTGCAGTTTGCAAGCAATAAGCAAAAAACCAATTTTTTAATACTTTGGAAAAACCGAGGTGTCCTCACATTACGTAGTATTGTAGGCATGTCCTTCGACGGACTTAGCTTAATTACAATACCAACTTGCGTACAAGGGCTTTCAATGTTTCTGCCCGGCTTGAAAACGATAGCTTCCGTTTTGCGGACAGAAGAAGGTTCACAATAGACATTACACAGATAGTTAGACGGACAGACGATGATGCTTAAATCGGTTCACAATTTGATGCTGACCAAGAATATAATTTGCTGGGTCTCCGAAGTTTCCTTTTGGGCGTTGCAAAGGTTTTAATGAAATCAATATAGCCCTCAGCCTTGAGTGATGGGTTTAAAAAAAAAGAAAATATTGTACCCTTCATGTGTGCGCAACTCTCGTATTTGTCCACTACGTAAAATGCTAACATATATTAAAGTAATATAAATATTATTGTTTACATAGTCTTAAGTAATACTTAGGACTATTTTTTCTTAAAATGATTTAACAAATTTTATGTCGACAATTGCTTTAATTTCGTCTCCAAGTTTTTGATGCTACTTTCAATGTTTCTTTCTAAAAATTTTCCCGCTCGTCTTGATAAATAATGGCTTCTAGCAAACTTCGCCTGCGGTAAATTTCAATTTTTGCAACAAGAAAAATTTCAGGTAAAAGCGAGCGGAAAGACGCTCAAAAGTCTGAACATATTCGTATTGCTTCAAGCTCTTACGTTTGTCAAGAAAACATTATTCAATCGAGTCATTTTTTACGACAATTCGAGAAGATATGCTTTACACTTACTTTTAAATGAAAGTATCCGAAGTGTAGACATTATTTAAATGCGAACGACAAAGATGGATTTCGAAGATAAATTGGTAAAAGGGCGTCGTAAACAAAAAGCCATTTCATTGAGAAAATTTCTGGTCGACGCAATGCTTCTCTCCCTGCACGATCAGGGGATAATCACAATTGAAATGGTTAGCTTTCGCTTTCGTTGTTAGTTGTTTGAAAAAAGAGTGAAAGCTAACTTTCAACTATGTGATTACCTCCCAGGTTAATATCGAACGTAAGTAGTGATATAAGGTTACGACCGAAGTTTCATAAACAATTGCAAATGAGCTAAAAATTGCTTGATGTATGGAAGACCGATTCTAATATGCATATTATGCCGAAGATGCTCTTCGTTTAGATAATCATATTAAGACGTTAATTGGTACTAAATGACTACGGAAATTAAACACAATCTCTGAATTGATCAAACACTATTTTAATAGAAGCATACGCCATAACAGAAACTTGAGATAATAAGCAGGTTAGTATTTATTACCAAAAAAACTCTTAACTGTTCATTGGTAAATAGATTTAGTTTTAATAGATAGATAGATTGGTTAATTTACTAGATAGTTAATTTAATGGATAGATTGGTTAAGAGCATTGGTTAATCGCGCTATGTTTCTCACCATAATTGGCCCGCATATTATGATCGATTATAGCGAGCATGATGCGAATGGAGTTTTTTACGGTTATCTATAAGATCGAATTGATTTAAGTATCAGCTTGATCAGTGTGATTTGATCGCTCGTGCAGTGCTTCCCAGCAAAAATATGAAAGGTATAAAGTATAGAGTCTTTAATATTTTTTCGCGGCGACATAAATCATCGAAAAGTTTTGATCTTCATAACGTGTGAATGTTTACTGACATTTTAATTTACTTCAACTTCTATCTTACTTGAAAGAAAAAATTTAATAATATTAACATCAATATCGATAATCATCATTTTGCTTTAATTCATTTATTTTTTTTGTTAATAAGAAAAAACCACTGTTTTTTACTTCATTACGTTTTATATTAATTAACTAATAGGAATAATGTTTATTTGCATATTGCTTTTATATTAAAATATTCTCTTTTTGTTATTTTAAAAAATTATAATTGATTGCGAGAGCATTTAAGTTAATAGACAGTTAAACGTTTGCGATAAAAAATTGTATGTGTAAAAAAATTGTTTTTTTCCTTTCAGTGTTTTACGGTATAGTGTTTTATCCATTTATTCATAATTTGACAAATAACTGAACGTTCTTTTCATTAAGGTATAATCAAGTTATTAATCTGTTTAAATATCGAAAGGGTTAGGTTGGTGTTAGTTAGCTGTAACTTAAGTGAAGAAAAAATATGTTAACAATGCTTACAAATCAAGCCCCACAAAGAAAAGCTATAAAAAAAAGGTGTACAGTAACTTTATAAGTAGCTATAACCAATAAATTTTTACAACATATTAAAGGAAAATTATTCCATGCGGTGGGAAGGGGCTGTGTAAAAGTCTTTCTTTGAAAATATGGTCAAGCCTTGCGAAATAGGGAGAAAACTATTTCCAAATGAAAGAAATGGTTAAAGTATACATTCTGATTGGACATAGGACTCGTCGTAGTCTATAACGCAAACACATTCTTTCTCTCTGTATCTCTAGGCATATTTATGCACCGCTTACAAACAAGTTGCACAAAACAACACGCACAAGTGAAATAAGTCGTTTAAAACCAATCGAACAAATAAAAAGCGCATAAAAAACACCGGGCAAAAGCAAGTTGAATTTTGTTTCTTTTGTGATACCGTACACTACTTGTCGTACGAGGTATATTAAGTTTGTTCGAATATACGCAACATCCAGAATCACTTGAGATAGACTAGCTTTTGTTATACCGATCGATTGAGAATCATTTTCTGAATCGATTTAAGCTTCTTTGTACGTCTGACCACCTGATCGCCTGATGTTTGTCCTTTCTTGTCTTTCACTCACGAAATTCGTTGCGCTGGCGTCCTTTGGTCCAAAGATGAACGCTATTGAAAATGGCTTGGATCGGACCAATTTTTCGAGCACTCCCCGAACATTACCCGCCGTCTAATAGTGTTTCCTCATTTTAAATTGGTGTAGAAAATTTAGTTCGGTCGGGGAAATTTTTTGAACTCACTCTCATATAATCTTCCTAAAAAAACGAAATTTTTATTTGGAAAAAAGGTCTAATTTTCAATATTTCCAGATGAAAGTTGGTTCATAATAGTAAATTGGCATAAAAAATCAATCTTACTGAATTTGGGCCATGAAGGTCTATTTCTTGAATGCCACCATATATAAGGATTATCAGCAAATGTAAACTTTTACATGCCAAAAAGGCCTGAATATTAGCGTTTTATGATGAAAATTTGTTCATGATAGTAATTTAACATAAAAATTAAGACCACAAAATTTGGGCTAAATATCCATTCTTTGGTCCCATTCCATATAAGATTTCTGATGGGTGATAAGAGCTCTTCAGAAAAAGGCTTAATTCTTAATATGTTATTGTGCAAACTGGCTTATAGCAGCATTGTAGCAAATGATTGACCGATAGGGAATTTGAATCAAATAGATATATTTTATAAAGGGAACAAACATCATGTCTAACATATTGTTATGAAATTCGCTTTTATAAGATACAGTCCGTATCACTAGATCGTGGATATTTTGATCAAGAGAAATACACTTCAAAGTTCTTTTATTTTACTACCTTGTCTTTCACAACAGTAGGAATATTTATTTACAATTTATTTTGGCCGTACTCTCAACTTCTACGTTCTTGCCAGACAGTTAGTCTGCTTTTCACAAATATTCTATTTATATACAATTTTACAAGCATCTTACTATACCTAAATTTGGTTTAAAAGCGCATTTTTTTTAATACCATGTTTTCCTCTTCTCAAAATCTGCCGAAATTTTTCTCCTCGATCGCACCCTACACAACTGTATTTATATTATTTTTTTTAATTTAACCTTACAAACTACTTTTATATTTGGATGGCCGAAACCCTCACCTCCCAGTGGTGATCCCCGGGCAACGGCTTCGGCCGGCTAAGAAGGGTTTAAGGTTTTGGGCTACTAACTCGGCGACGAGTTTCTGAGAGATGGTGGAGGGGTTAGCTGGAAGATGAACTCTTCACTCTATAGCTAGTTACTACCTAGGAAATTTCTGAATGGTTTTTAAGTACGTTGAAGGTAGTAATCTAGCGAGTGCATGGTAGATCGCCCCTGCCATGTCAGTGCAATACCTGAGACCTATATATCTCGAAGAAAAGTAGTTCTTGGTGTTGGCTACCAGAATGTATGGAGAATCCGAAGCAAGTGCGGTTGTTTTTAACAACCGCCCAAAGTAAGCCAAAGGCTTTGCAAAACAAACTAGGAGTCACGGGGGTCAGGAGGCTCGCCTCACAAAGCCACGTATGCCTGCGGGTGTATGATGGTCTTTGCTCATAAAGTCGTTGGAATAAAAATTTTCTCAAGAGAGAATTAATTATACAAAAAAGAAATTGACGGATGGCCTTCCCTTTGGCCTATTAATTAAAAACTCTCTTGAGAATTAATACATGCAAAAATTAAAAAAGGGATTTGACGGAAAGGCTTTTTCCCCTTTTGCCTATATACTTTTGAACATATGTCACGGATGCCTGCGGTGGTAATTGATCAGCGGCGCCGTGGAAGCCTTATGGCGGAAGCGAGCGCAATTTTTCCCTTTTAAACGAATATCGTTGATCAATTTGTGAGTCCTGACTGCTTGGGTGTGGCCCTTCGGGGAGTACTTGTGGTGGTTGTGGTTGGCAGTTCCTAGCCAAAGTGGAACAGTCGAGTACGGCTAGGCCTCACCACTGACCAGAGTGGGGTTCATTGTTCCATACACAATAAACCGTTCTGGACTCTGGTGCTGTTTAGGCCCCTACTCTGTGGGGATTGTCTAACTCGCCAGGGGGCGTAGTACGCTTAAAGTGGCATGGGCCGCCGTGGGGTTAAGCCTTTCAGGCAGGAACCGACGTTAAACCCTTGCCACAAATTCTATACCTAAATTTATTGTTTTCTTTCTAATCCCAGCCTGCTTTTCCGCTAATCGTTTTCATAGGCCTGCAGCTGCATGAGGCGCCTGCGACTGCTCATTTGGTGTTTCCTTCTTTAGGGAATTTATTATTACGAAAATTACTTAGCTGAGATTAACTGGATTTGGGATTTTCGTAACAATATATAGGAGTTACCACGGAAAGCAACCTCTCCTATAGAGAGAAAGTCTATTTTCTAGTTTTTTCAAAATTATAAAATATTTAGCAATTAAATGAAGTTTGCTAAATTCAGATCACGTCATTCGATGTTTTGAGTATCCTCCAATATGTGCGCTTTCATCAAAAATATGCCTTTGCATTAATAAGAGAAGTATGTAATTTTTGTGTGTATTATTACTGGACTAGGCGAAGTGGTGTAGGATTTCTAATGCCCGTCTCTGCCTGGCTATAATGTTTCAAATAACTTCAGGCATATACACAATTATGCCTTTTATTGTGTACACTGTATTTATTAAAGTACACACCTACAAGACATACTAATAAGACTTTTTTCCTCAAAGATCTCTCAATTTCTAGTAAATTAACAACTAATAACAAAGCTGATACGGAAGTGGGAAACATTGGGCCGGATAGAACGTTTTTACGGATAAAATAATTTATTCTTTAAGAACTTTAAAGATGTATTCGAATTAAATTATTAAAGATATTTGTAAAATAACGTAATAGAGTTCAGTTAATAAAGTTTTAAACTAAGCTTTATGATAGAAAGAACATATTAACATTCAACTATTTACATATTTATTCAAGCGTGTTACCTATTTGATTAGTCCTATATTGTTATTAAAGTTTATAAAATATGTACGATGTACATAGAGGAGGAGAGAGAAAATGTACAAGTAAAACCCCCGATTGGTGAAGTCTAATGCGTTCAAATTAAAAACTCGTATTTTTCTTGTTAAATACCAAGACCTTTATGCAGTATCTTTCAAATGATGTCAAAAAAATTGGAAAGATTTCTTTTAAGACATATTGTCCATAAATATTTGATATTTGCTATCTGCACAAAAATCGATTGTTGTCAAATCGGAAAATTTCAGTTCGATTAGAATCTATTAGGCAAAGACGTTTTTTTGTTTTGTCTCTTTGAATTTATCCGATCACACCCGGTCTAAAATTAAACGATTATCGGCTGGTGTGTAGGAAAACAGGGTTAAACCAATTTAGACTTTTACGATGATGATCAAAACATCGGACATTTTGTGTAGATAGTAATAACCCTTAAATGAATCGCGTCAAAATTTCATGTTATTCTTGAGTTATTAGTTTAAAAGTTATAATCATTAAAGTGGCAATACTTTTGCTTACATAAAACAATGAAACAATATAAGTTTCGGGTCCAGCGTTACCAAAATAAGTATAAATTCTAAGCTAATATTTGTATTGTTGGTAGGTTGGTACTATATCTAAGAACAATGCGAGTTCGTCGATATAATCATCTTTATGTCATACCACGAACTTATGCAAGCAAAGTTTTATTTAATTTTCCTCCAAACACGTATATTTTATGACTGAAAAATAACAATTTCTCAACCGTAACCTAACACATATTTATTATTATTATTATTATTATTACAATTAATTTAACCAGGGAAATAAATTCAAAGAGTAAAGTCTTAAACCACTTGCTAAGCACTAACTAAGGGTATTTGCTTTATTGAAAACTCTCGCGCCCTTGCGATTTGAACTTATGACCGTTGCGTTACTAATCGAAATCCTTTGTCTAATCGGCCACTCAGGCGGATTTAGATACTTAATGGTATTTAGTCTATGTAAATTCATTTTATTTCTCTCTGAACTTGCCTTAGTTAATACACTTCTTCGTCTTCTAATTTATTGCAATGTTTTGTATGTATGTACGGATGATTGTATTTATGCAGGTAGGTATTATGATGATTTTGATCTTTTATTAAAGTTCTTCAATTTTAAACTTCAAGTGTGTAATGAAATCCTGAATTCAAAATTCGGCGTACACAGAATGACTCTAAAGCAATAATCTATAGATCTGCCGTTCAGTCAGTTTTGGGTGGATTCAATGCTTTGTTAGTCTGTCGTTTTGTTGCTTGACTTTTTCGCTTCGTCGGTCTATCAACATGTCCGTTTGTTCGTCTGTCTTACTAATACTTCGTTAATCTGTTTTGTTTTTTTTTTTTTTGTCGACCCATTTATTTATCGATTTCGTCGATCGTTCGTTCTGTCAGTTTCTCGTTCAATCGATATATCGATATCCGGTCTGTAAATTAAGTAGGAAAGCTAACCGAAAATTTTAGCATAGCTCGATTTTATATTAGTTGCTACCATTTAAGTTCACATTTTTTTTTTCAAATTTACTCGATTCTCGGTACGCGCCTATGTGCAGATAAAATATTATAAAATGTCATGCTTTTGTTTAAAAGAAACACAAAATTATTATTGTTATTATTTATTTGATGCTTGAATAATAACCTCAAGTTGCTGCATAGCATGTACGCATGTGCTTTGTTGTGTTGTGTTTTTCCCCTCGTTTTGTATAATAAATTATCCAATGTACTTAAGGCTAGCTAAAAATAGTTCTACAAATATTTTAATTAACGTTACGCAGACGGCTTTTTTTTTTGAAATCTTTTACGTATTACAAAAAAAAAAAAATGTCAATATAACAAAGCTACCCTGCGGTAACGTATTCTTGTTAATGTAAATATATTTAATGAAGTAAAATTCAAGTGAAACAAAAACAGCAGCAGCTACAAGAGTAAAACTTAATATATACTTTTATGATGTATAGGTAAACGTTTTAATGCGCCAAAGTAAACACACGCATGTATATGCAGAAATATAAATATGTATGAAATTCTTCAGACAATTATAAACTATTTCCGGTTGTTTAGTGGCTAAATGAATAAATTGAGACAGTGAATAAGTACAAGAGAAACCGAAGCAGAAACTGAAACCGAAAAAGAAACAAAAATAAAAACAAAACTTTTAAACTAAATAAATACTCCTCGACAAATACCACAGCAGCTTAAACTAAACAGTATACATCTACAGCGACAAACATCATGAGCTCCTGCCTGTTCATGACGAAATATGATAACATATTTATGAGCTCAAGGAAAAATAAAGGGAAGAAAGAAATTTATAGGCACAACTTTGCTGTAAAACAACGCAAAGTAAAACACCAAAAAAAAAACAAAAAAGAAAAAAAAGAAAAAAGACGCCAGTAACTATAGCAAGAAAACTAACAACTTAAAAAATAACTGCATTTCTTTGTTTTGTGTTTTCTCTTCCTAGTCTTTTTATCATATTTGCATACGTAAACAATTTTTACATGATTTACTTGTGTAACCCATATAAAATTTATAATGTGTTGGTTGGTTCGTGTCATTGCGTGCGAGTGTTCCTCTGTTTATACATATTGTTACAGTTGATTTTTTACTGTTTGGCATTTTGTTACTTCACGCTGTTTATGTTCTCGTTGTTGTTATTGTTATTGTAGTCTCATTTTGTGCATAATTTGTGTTTAGTTGCGCAGTTCGCCTAGCGGTAATAGGCGATGCTGGCATAATAACAACTATGCTTGTACTTTATTTTATAGTCAAGCAAAGGAAAAAAGGACTGGGTGGGGGAAACAAAATAACTGTAAAATTCTTGAAAATTGTTGATGTGCTGGCATGTTGTGTTTCTATTTTGTTCACTACTCCGTATAAGTTTGTCGGTCTATCAAGGTATGTATACTTGTATATATGTATATGTAAATGTATGTATGTTTGCGTCTGTTTGTTTGCCAAGTATTAAAACTACATTTGTGTAAACCTATATATGTTTAGTTTTTATTTCATTTATTTTGCCAGTTTTACCCCTCACCCTCCCCCCTCCCCCCCTACCAGCCCCGTTCACTTCATCATCTTTCGCTCTTGCCTTATCCATGTTGCGTGTGTGTATGTTCGTTGTTTAGTAATGCCACAAGCATTAGGAAAAGTTTACATACTTTTGTAATTTGTAGAATATTTTATTTGCTTTTTGGTTGATAGTGTACGTTGAGGTGGCGGTGGGGAGGGGGGGCTGCGGCAAATATACGAGAGTGGGAGTGTAAGTCTGTGTTGTTTTTTTTTTACCTATTCTCAGTTGTTCTATTTTTGAACTCTTTTTAAGGATTTATGTTAAATTTTTTTTTTTTTTTTGCTCTCATTACCAACTGTTGTTGCATGGGTTGTTGACTCTTATGCCGTGGCTTTTCTTTTGTAATTGAGTAGAGTAAAAATATTTTAGTATTTCCTGCCGGCTTTTTGTTTTTTATTATCGGTAACTGACTTTTGTAAGGGTAAATTTATTTTTTCATTTCTTTTCGCAACAACAAAAGAAACCAGGTCGAAAATCTTATGTTGGTGACTATCAATAATATATCGCAACAATTTCGTAGTTTTTAAAATGGCTGCGCAAAATCGAACTACCCCATGGCGTTAGCCTTCCAAGGTTATGTTTTATATATATATTTATTCATCACAAAAAAAAAAACGATCGAAATCGTTCGAAGCTACAAGTTTGCCCAATATATATCATAGATAGTAAAATGCGAAAGATCTATTCGATGAAATTTGGAAAGTTTTGGCATAATTCCATCTATCTATCGCATTTTCAAGGTAAATAGCGCTTAGGTTTTAGTGGGTATTCGATGCATGTCAATCTGTGGGGAAAGAAAATAATTCATTGCGTCGACAACTATAATGCAGGTTGTTTCCTTCTATATTCATAATCAAAATGTATTTAAGTTTTATATATGTCCTCGATCTCTTTGAAAATTTTGTGAAAATATCGAAGTGAGGCATTATATGACAAAATGTCGAAAAAGTCGATCCTATCCGTTTTCAATAGATGTCCTAGAGCCAAAACACGTCGTCATCAAAGTGTTTCAGAAGTTGCGACCTATAATTTGAAGACAAGAGCACATGGATAGTTATCAGACGGACAGACGTAAAGACAGACAAGCCTGAATCGATTCAAGGAATGAGTCTGAATCGATCCGTATAATAGAAGAGGGTTTCATCTTAAATCCTTCTGGATTTTATATGTATGGTATAAATATTTAGGTGCGACAGATAAGAGGTTATGGCTTTTGTCGAAATTCGTGCATGGAATTACCCACATATATGTAACTATACATCCTATTGATCACACATCACTTTAAAACTATTTTTTAACGGACACATTTTTGGTGGAATATTTTCAGTAGAGGTTTTAAGATTCTTCGCGTAAACTCAATCCGATTGCATTCTATTAAGGGAAGATATTGTAAAAGATGTTGTAAAGTTTCGTTTTCGATCTTGCTTTTGGTGCGAAATCTTTAGGTCGTAAGAAAAATTTTTAATTAATTGTTTTAACCGTTTGAGTACCAAGCAGCGCGATCGCGCTGTTTAGATTTGATGTCGAGAAATACCAAGCGGCGCCATAGCGCTTGTTTAATTTTATGTATTTAAATGCATTTAAATTGTTTGTTAATAAATATTTCAAGTTTGTTCCACCAAAATTATAGAAAACACAACACCAAAATAGAAATTTTTATTTTGTAATATATTATTGCACTACTATAGTACTATTGTAATTATATCGCGCTCGACTTCGACAATACGTAAGGCACCGTCAGTTGTCGACAATGCTCGAAATGTGCTGGTTTTTCTCGACATAAAATCTAAACAGCGCGATCGCGCTGCTTGGGATTTTTCGACAGTGTTTTTTTGTCAAAACCGTCTGGTACTCAAGCGGTTAAAATAAAGTTGAAAGTTATATGGCACAGTAATATGAAACAACCGTAGACGTTACTCGATGCAAACTTCACCACATTTTCTTTAACAATCGGGTTCAAAGTTACATTTTGATGATAAAATTCCATTACGAGCAAAGGAAGAGTGTAAATGTTTATTAACGACAAGTCATTCAGAAATTGTGTAGCCTAAGTCAAAATATATTTTTCCTTCAGTTTGTCGTTATATGAATAAATATATATTTGAAGTCTTCTTGTTTAATATGTCTGAAGTACATGTTCACGACGGGTTTTACTGCATTACTGCTTGATGAGAAATGTTTAAAATGCAAAGCCAAACTTAAGGGGGGGTTAGAGATGCTGTTTACATAAAGTCGGTTCATTTCAATTTCGATCATTTACTAAAACAAAAATGCTCATAATGTTCTATTCTTCCAATTCCCCAAATTTTTTGGATAATCAACTAATCACAAATCGGCGGTTTTCTCATGGAACCCAAAGGAAATTTTCTCAGTACAATAATTTCTTCCTAAAATATGGTCTGAAATTATCACTCACATCTATGTTATGGTGTGAAATTATATCACGTGCTATAATTTACAGATTTTACAGATTTCGTACAGTCAAAGAGGTCTTAAATACGAGCCGCTTTACGTTTTAATGAGAAATAGATTACAAACTGGTTACAAAAAAGCTCAGCTATTGGGAATAACAAACTTGCGCTTATGTCCAAGTTCTAAGTGGTGCTGTCGCAGAAACCATATAATATGTATAAAGCGATTCGAATTTTTTCACGAAGCATTCAATTGTTCACTTAACTGGGTGTAATGTAGACTAGAAACTATGACGATAGAGGTCGAATTACATATACATGTTGAAAATAAATTTAATTAACTTATCCACGTTATTATTGTTCCACAAATAAATACTAAACGTTGAGATCTAACCTCTAAACGTTTTGAAACCAAAATGGCTTGACCCTATCAAAGAGTAGGTTTGTGGAAAAGACTAAAATAATAATAACTTATTTCTTGCGTCAGTTGGAACGAGTGAAGCAAATTGTTTTCATTCTATGATTTAGATGAACATTTGATTGAAGTCACTTTTCTAAGTTTTCAAAATGCAAAAAATAAAAAGGTTTCCTAATGATCAGGATTCTACACGTGAAAATACAAGATTCTTTGGATTGCATTTTTCAACGAACGCGATGGAGTCCTCAAAGTTTTCGCAATACAAAACGCCTGGTTTCTAGTTGGCAATTTTTTATCGTATCGCAATAGGTCACCGTTTTCGAGTAAATGGAAAATTGTTTTCTAAAAATATGACACAATTTCTAAACAACTTTGTAGAATGTTATCAAAAGTTCGTTTTTTTTTTTTGAAAAATCGAAATTCGCTTGAAATTTTAATTTATAAAAATAATGGTATTTGGATGCTTGTTAGAAAATCTTATTTTGGGATTGCAGGTAAACTATGTCAACCAGGTGAAGAGTCTAAAAGACGAAAGTATGGTTTCGAGAAAAGCTTGTTTTAAGTTTGCAGCTTGAAGTTTGAAGGAACCTTCGTCCTTATATCCCCAACTATTGAAAGCTATTCAGTGTGCTCGACGTACACATTCAGGAAAACGACAATTTTTACTATTCAAAATTTCTTTCCTTCCTGGCTAGAAATAATCTTTAAATTCATCTCAAGTCCGGAACACTTTTCTAACAATAAAGAATCGAGCAAAAATCCAAAGAACACAAAAGGAGAAGGGACAGACATGGTTGTGTCGGTTTTAAAATTGCTCTTTGCGTTTCTGATAATGATTTTTGTGCTCGCATTGTCGATGCAATGACGAAGTTAGTGCTTACCCATCGTCATTCGATTGTGGCTATCAAAATGCGAAAGAGAAAAAATAGCAAACTCATCAACATTTTCATGTAAATGTATTCTGTCAACACAAAATACGCTTGAATTCATTTAGAATACCTGTGCAATTGTATCTGTGCATGTGGGGTTAGGTGTATGCGTTTATTTATAATAAAATGCCAATATGTAAGTTTGGGTTTGTTCAGGTACAACAGTTTTTACATCGCATCCATTTATATAAATTTTTTTTTTGTTTTTGCTAAAATTTTTATATATTGCAATCTTCAGGACAAACTACTAAAAACTATTTGAACTTTCAAAACAAACAAAACATACGGTTTACTAATGGTGCTCAAGTGGCCGATTTTGTTTATACATGTGTATGTATGCGTATTTTAGTTCAATGCAGGAAATTGTAATTTGCAAAAAATGTACTGTTTTTCAAGTTTTTGTGCTCTTTTTTTTAATGCTTGTTTTAACGCTTGAATTATTCTACCTTTAAATATATATTAAGGGAATAACGATTTTATTAAATCTGAAATAAAGGTATAAAATCCGTATTGTTATTATTTACAATTATTACAGCTTCGTAAAATTTTCAAGAAGTGCCTTAACCAATATACGTATATATATATATATATATATATACACCGTGCAGTAACGTCTCGTTAGCGTCGTATGAACAATATAAGTTTTTCCTGTAGCAAAATTTTGCATATCTGCACACTTACTGTACTGTATAGGCGGATAGGAAAAGGAATTTTGGAAATGCACTTACATCGATAGATAAGGCGCATAATATCAAAACTTAAGAAATAAGTGTGTTCGAGTCAAGTCCTTAATTCCTCTATGAGTTTAACTCTACGTTACAAAGCTACAAGCTTGAATGCCTTAGGACGCTCATGTTAAACTTATGTGAAACATATCGGCAAATTTGTTACGAACTAAGATCTAACTGTATCCAAGCTAAATTTGTTGAAGTTCTGCAGAGTCTCGTATTACAACGTAACGAATCGTAAGCTCACAACCAGCAACAAAAAACAAAGAATAATTTGTTTAGGGACAAGAGAAATTAGATAAAAAGATTTTTCTTTGTTATATTTTTTTTTTTATTAGGTACAATATACAATAATCAAAATATCTTCCATCATTTTCGACACCCGTGGAGAAAAAACGATATTAGTTTGGCAGCGATCCCATCACCGACCCATTTTTGCTCTTCTTCAGGATTTCGAAATAGGGTGCAAGTCAAGCCGTGCTGGATCGATCTGAACAAGTGATCGGAAGGCGCTAGGTTTAGTGGGTAAGCTCGGTGCGGCCGGATTTTCTATTCGAGCTGCAAGAGTGTATCACTGACAATCCTTGCAGCGTGTGACCGAGTGTTGTCATGCAAGAACATGACTTTGCGCTTGTTAATCGCTATTGCTGCTCCTCTTTGCAACAATACGGCGCTCAGTTTGTTCAATTGACGTCGGTAGATATCTGCAGTAACAGTTGCATTTGGCTTTAACTGCTTGTAATACATTATACCCTGCCGATGCCACCATATGCACTTTATGCCCACGAATATTCCTAACTAGCCAACGGCTTTTTACGCTTGCAATTTTCGTTGTAGGCAAACTTTCCAAAAAAATCTCCACTCACTTTGACTATTAAATTTTTCTTTTATTTAAAAAGTATTTTACTTAACTACATAAAGACGCAAGCTGACTTATATTATCTGGTATATGACATCACATGCCATCTTGCTTTTAATGCCGCCGCGTAGTCGGTTATCAAGGGTCGCGCGTCGCGGGTTCAATTCTCAGCGCGTGGTAGGCTATACTTAGCCGTAGATGAAGTGTGAGTGCTTTATAGGTAAAGTCATACAACACTGAGCGATTAGACGTGCATCCACTAGGATGCTCTGTTTTCTAGGTCTTTCTCTCTTTTTCCACTTCTTTTTGACCGGTAACGTGTTAGGCACATACAAAATGCCATCCCTTAAATGTATGTTTTTTTTTCACATCCATTATATTATATTTAACATAGGAGTCTATACGGTGTAGCTATGTTCCATAGCATAATTTCATCTGATGTTTTTATTCCTATTCAATAGAACGTTACCTAGATTTATGGGAAAACGCGGTTCGGAATATTTTGTTCATTAATCTTAGAGAGAATCTTAGAGTGTTTTCGAAAGAAATTTTTTTCTTTTACTAACGATATAATAAATTTAATATGCTTTGAAAACTACACAATATTTTTAATAAACTTTTTTTTTCTTTTACAGTTCTAATCTTTAATAAATTGATTTAAAAAAAAAAAAAAAATCTGCCCTGAATTTTATTTTAAGCTTAATTAAACTTTATATGATAGGTTACATGCTATATTGCATACGTACGAGAATGCGGTTAATTGACAAACAATGTAATGTAATTGTTGTACATATTCAGCGGAACGTTACCCAAAGCGCACATGTGAACATTAAATGAACATTATACGCCAGACACCGGATTCCATCATTCAACTAACTAACAAACCAGTTAACCACCACATCACCATCATCATTCTCGTCACCATGACATGACGAATGTAGATGGCGGCATGTTTATGTGTGTGTTTATTCATGGACATAAAATCTTTTTTACCGCACAATATACAAAATTTTAGGAGTGTCTGTACATTTGTCGGTTTAATATTTTGCTCTGCATACGAACACAATTAAACACGTGCAACAATACACTTATTTGTGTCGGCCTAGCATATGACAAGCTATGATGTTTATTTACTTATTTTTTTGTGCGCTTTATCTACTTATATGTGCGTATACGCGCTATATATATATATATATATATATCCTTATAGTGATTGCGGCAGTAATCAGTGCAAACATATTACTTAGTAATTAATTCTATGCACAACAACATAATGGCCATGGCGACGAAAGAAATACTCATATTCTTGTTTGTATTTTCACATCCCTTGTTTTCTCAGTAATATTCTTTGTCGTTCTAAAGATTTTATTAAAAAACGATTTCTTATTATTTAATCAAAAGAAACCAAAATTCTGTTTTAAAACATTTTCTCGCCGACGAAATTTCATCGATGGGCAAATAAAATATTTTTATTATATAAATACAAATTTCATTGCATAAATACTATAGAATTTTCTTCTTTTGATCGATGTAGATTTCTTGTCGCACCATTACTTAAAATATTTAATTCTTGCTTCCCCGCTCCGAAGTATCTCCATTTTTTCACATATTTTCGCTATACTTTCTTCTTCTTCTCAATATTAAATTCTCTGAGCAAAAGGGCACCTAAAAATCGTCGACGAATAATTTGGGATGGCACAACATTCCCAATTTCATTGGAAATTTCTCTAGGCTTGCGCTTCAGGAATTGCGCTTTGGTAAAATTATCATCGGATTATCGGAAGCTAGAGAAGTTTTTTTTAATACTCTCAATACTTTTTAGGGAGCTTACGGCCGACCGAGTGTTGTGACAATAAAATTTGCACGTTTTTCCCTGATTTCCTGGCGAACTATCCATCCTGCTTCTTCACTGCAACGATGTGCTCGACCCAACTAATGTTATTATAAAAATTAATTCATATTGCATTTCCTTTTCCAGAAATACAATTTACCTTTACAATCCGCTCATACGCGAAAATATTACGAACACTTCACTTTTCGCAACGTTAAAGATGATGTACTTATTTCATTGCCTGCTTGAAAAAGCTACTAAAATAACAATAAAAAGCCTCCAACTTTTCACTGCGAGAACTAGTTCCGATGGGATTCTCAGAATCAATTTTAAATAGTGTTACGGTTTGTCAAAATGTTGCGTTGGCTTTGTGGCAGCCGTCTTTTACAACTTCAGTGGTATAGAACTGAAAAACACACCTTGCACCTATTCTTTTGTCCACCTTTGTGCATATCTCTACCAAAACGGGAGTTTATTTTAGCATGGTTTATATCGAAAAAATTTATGTTAGTACCTAGAGAATAAATTAGTGAACAACACAATCGATGGCGTTCGAATGCTGTCATTATATCAAGTAAAAGTTAGCAGAAACCGCCATAAAATTGAAAGAAAGAGTTCTTCGAAATCTGTTTAATACAAAATTATTGAAACCCATCAACGGCTGCATGATTTTTTCGAAAATTCCAAAACACGACTTTTACTATTTTCCTTTGAACTGAGCAGGTCGAAAGAGTGCCGATAAAATATTATGAAAATGCATCTCGAGTTCAGAAACATGTCTGCGAAGTGGATGCTCAGCTTACTCTCTTATCAGTAAAAAAAGGAAAACAATTGCTGACGCGTAATGCACTTTGAACGGGCAGGGCTGCATGATTGGGATGACTTATTCAATAAACTGCAATTCGGTTTTCGAATCGCAACTTCCTGATAAGCTCTCCCCCTAAATACATGGAGACGTAGATTAACGCACGTTTTGGTTAAAGAATTCAGTCTGAATTTTTAGTGACTTTACTATATTGAAATGAGAGAAGAGAAGAATTCATTTGCAGAGAAGAAATCATTTGTAATCATTTTCTATTATCATCCATTATAGTTTTATCATTTTTTTTTTTTTTTTTAAATGTAAACAAGTGCTAAATGTATTATATGTATGTATAAGGATTCGAATTTTATTGCGAAAATTGCAAATTTAAAAAGAGAAAACAGTCTTTTGAAGCATCAAATTCACACACTATAAATCTTATTAGTTGTAGTGACTTAAGCAAGGATTATGACTTTGTCTAAAGCCCTTCGTCCGAAAGTTCGGATTTATTTTTCTGTTGCACAGACAGCAAAGTTTGCTGTCAAGTGATTTCTCTCTGTTAAACAAAAAAAATAGAAAGACCAACGTGGTCCACAACCGCCGATGAAATACCCTACACGAATCAATCATGAACTTAAAAAACCCATATTCCGGGAATTTAAAAAGCATATATGCACAATCTTGATAAGCAGGGGTAACGACACCCAACTCTTTCACGTTTTCTATAGTTCTTGTAATGCAATATCGATCGATTTACGTTTTCTATAGTTCTTGTATTAATCACTTAAGATTTGTTTACTTATGTCATGTTATTTTATGTTATCAATGTAACGGATTCTTTCAGTGCACAGAGCAGTTAATTATAAAATGATAAAATTAAAATTTTTGCATTTTACTTATTTAATTACATTATTTAATTCTTTATATTTAAGAAAAAAACCTGCGAAAAAAAATTAAAATGTACGTATAAATGTAAACTTTATGAATGAAAGCAAACTTTATTAAGACTTTCATTTAACAATTATAAAAGCCATAATCCCTTGCTTGATCCTTTTCTGCTTCCAAACTCTTTTTAATACGCAAAAGTTGCTTCTACTTCTCACAAATTCAAAAGCAGAAAAAAATTTTTTCATTAAAAAGTTAAAGCTTGTTTTATGTTATTATTTTGCTCGTAAGTTACGAAAAGTGTGTAGAAATGAAAAATAAAGAAAAAAATCGATATTTTTCTCGTGCTTATTATTTTTACTTGAAAGCCTTTTGCTGCATAGCATCCAATGTTTTCTCACTTTACTTTAATTCTTTTTTTCTCTTATTTTTATTTTTATTTTTATTTATTTTTTTTTTTTTTTGCTGTAAGCACTTAAAGCGTATTAAATGTTAATCAAGTGTATTTTTAATGCGGAAATAAATAAACTCGAAATTTCTCCACACTTCATAATGAGTTTCATAAAAAATATTAGTTGTAGAAATAATTTTTCATCGGTTTTTTATGGAAAACACTGGAAACCGCTGATTTCGAGAGAATATAAAAAACTATCCGTCCTAAGCATTATAATTTAACGACCTTTTGACAAATTGTAAATTTCGTATAGGAAAGACAACTGGTCTTTTCAAGCTATCCGCAAAAAAAAGACGGCAGACGTACAGTTTGAACATAAAAATCGCACTCTAAGAAATAAGAGTTCATTGAGTCAAACTAAGCGCTCAGCAAACAGACTAACGGCTGATGCACATAACGTAGGGATTAGCATAATCCAATTCAATACTATGAACAACTCCTAGGAGAATTTTGACAAATGAGTCTGAAAAATCACAATATTATGTCTTTTGGTATATTGTGGCTGTCTTTCGGTTCAGTTACATCAATTTTGGTTGTTAGTATTCCTTAATGATAATTCCGTTTGACTGAATCAATCCACAATACATTATACTTAGTTAGGGGGCATGAACATTGAACTTTATTGCTAAAGTTCTTGGCATTTCTAGCGTGCATCGTGGCTACTTCTCATACATATTTCGCAATACAACGAGTATTTACAATCTGTCATTATATTGGAATTCAGCAACAAAGAAGTTAACGCGTGCAACGTTTAGCTGTTTTCGCCCAAAACCCGATCTACTCAAAACTATCGAAAGCTATTTGCGTACTTTTAAGATAGCTAATTTTTAGTCGGGCATAAGGCTTAAAGACATTGCTTTCACATGGAGAAGTCACAATATGAAAAATACTTATAGACAAAGTGAAGTCATCTCTTATGAAAATCGTTCTAATGTTCTAAAAGTTGATGACTATATCGCTTGTCTGGGAGACACCGTCAGAGTATTATTTGCTATGGTGATACAGCTTCCTTTGCAAATTAAAGGGTTCGTAGCACATCCGTTGCTTTTCAACAATCCTCCAAACGTAATCTCCGAAAGCTCCATCCCTTGCTTATTAGTTTTAACCTTCAATTTTGCCTTTGTCCAAAGTTCTTCTTATTAATATTCATGGCAATCTTGACGTTTTATTAACAATCGTTACATGGTAATCCATTTCAGCATATTTTTAAAATTAGGAATAAAATAACGGTAAATATTATAAACGAATTTAGTTCATTTCTAAAGTCATCACTAGTAATTAAATTATGAATTATTATTACCATTATGATTAATTTAGCAAGAACAATAAATTCAAAGTCTACTGTCTACAGACTTAAAGCACCAGCATGTAAAGATATCGGCTTACTGCGTTTGAGTTTTGAACCCACGACAATTGAGTGGTTAGCTGAAATCCTTTGCCTACTCGGCCACTTAGGCGGATAAAAAAATTATGAATTAATTTACGAAGTTTAAGATTTTTAGCTCACTTCCGAAGAACTTGCAAATGTTACTAAAAAAACAGCTTTAGCGAGGCCTATGAAAAACTAAATTAAATTAACGAAACATTCCTAAATATGTAAAAATCGCTTCAGGGCGAAAATAAACTATGAAAAATGGTTTCACGAAGATCAGTTTTTGTTTCCCTTGGTTAATTGTGAGAGCGACTTAAATGGTTTGCATCTTCTGCATTTTTTTGATCAGAAGGACTTGAAATATGACCACAATTGCCACAGTCAATTTCTGAACCGATCAAAATTTGCCTGCCCGCCCTTACACTTGGCTTGCTCTCTTGTGCTTCGCCTACAGGCCGCAATTTGTGAGATAGTCTAATGAAATATAGTACGTCGACGCGTTTTAGCCCAAGGATGAACGCTATTGAAAATGGTTTGGATGGGACCACTTTTTTCGACCATTTTCCATTTAGCACCTTATTTTCAAAAGTCGATATATATATATAATTACAGAGTGGTGTTGGATATTTAATGGTGGATCATGCATTCTATTTTGTCTTAATAGAAAAGTAAAAATTACGAAATCAGTTCTAATTCTTTGGTGAAAGAAATATTACATATCTGGTGAAACACAGCTATATTCTCGAAAGACAAATTTTCTAAAAAATATCGTTTACCCGAGGTATTCCAAAAAAGTGTCTACGATTCCTTAATATTCACAACTTAATCCCTAAAAAAAGTTTTCCAATTCGCATCGCGAACGGCTTCGTTAAAAAAAAAAATAAAATAAAATGGCAATACTGCTCACCTAACTCATCAATCTCTCCTTGGCTGAGATAAAGAAATTCTAATCGGGATACAAGTTGTGACCCATTGTTAGCAAAACTACTTACAGGCAAATGACACGTTTTTTAGACTAAGTTAGCCTGCTTTTATGTGGCCTACTGTCCTATCTCGCTTAATCCGTACACTAAATGTGCCTTGAGTATGTGCGAATCCAAAAACCGATCTGATGTAGATTTATTATAACTTTTTAGACTTGAACATATTTTATTAAAAATTAATTTTTTTTTCCTTCTACTGTACGCGAAAGGCGCGGTCCTAACATACTTTATCATGTATTCAGCTTCAATTGCTATATTCGTGCAAGTTGTTTATTTTCATTTATATATATGTGATAACGAATTTCTCAAGCATGCCTTTAAATGTTCTTTTTTGAGTTTTTGCTCTCTGCGGGAGGATGCAAAATAGTTAGTCCAGCTTGCAAGTAAAGCTCAACATATAAGTCGAAATTGCACATAGACAATTTACATAACCAATATTCAAGTATTCAAGGATAAAATTTTTTTTCATTTTTGTCAACTATTATCATTTTTATTAAAATACAAGACCATCAAAACCTAAACCTTATTGATTCTAATAAGAGCGAATGAAAAATTTCTCTTTATTTATTTTTGTTAATACTGTATTTCCTTTATAAATTATCGACTATACTTAAGCCGCAAATAGCATTTATTGGACGAAAAAAAGGCGGAATTTTTAAAATTTATTGGTTATCGTGGAATAAGCATAAAATACATTTGCAATAACGTATCGTATAAGTTCTTATTGTATTTTATACAAGACCTTCACAAATTGCAAACCAAATAGCAACAAAAATTTTGCAAATTGTTTTGGTTTTTAACCCAATTTCCCATTAATTCTGGTCTAACATATTAAAAAAATCGTTGTATAATCCCGAGATATATTAGATAAAAGTTCTCGTTAACTTATACACATACTAAGCATACTTAAGCATACTTTTAGGTTGATAAAGTGAATTTCAATATATTTATTTCAATATATTTATTAGAATCTAGTTTTAATATTTACATTGAGAGAATGAAGACCAACCATATTTTCAGATTGAATTAAAAAAAACAAAAAATGCAATATGCGTAACTTTTTTTCGCTTTATATTGTTCATAACAAACACAGTCATTGAAATTGAATTGAAATGAAATTATTTTTCATCTTAAGTCTTAACTTTAAATATATTTATGTATATATATATATATATATATGTATGTGTATATGTATATATATATATATATAATTAATATGTATTATATATATATATATATATTATATATATTGTATATATATATAAATATATGAAACCGATATGAGCCATATACATAAATACATACAAATATACACACCTTTAATAATTCAATTTAAAATATATCCTTAAGTGTTTGAAAAGAATATATATTTAATGGTTATTCTTTTCCGCTGCCAGAGAGGTGCACTTGTACATCGGATATGAATTGGAATTTTTTTAAATCTTTTATCAAAAAAATACAATAAATAAATAAATAAACAACACCTTTAATTAGTATTATAGAAAATGTTACGAGTACTTGCAGATAATTAGTAAGTGGCACAGTAATTTTTATTAAGTAAAGTATTTAACTAACACCTTTTTTCCGTTTTTTTTTTTTTAGGAAAAAAATTGAGAAGATTTTTAATTCGCACTTTTGTCTTTGGCTTTCTTTACGTCTAAAAAAATTTATTTTTAACACATAAGTGGAATAAATGGAACAATTTTCCGGAGATATTTAATATTGCACAAAGCATAAAGGGAAAGAAGATTCTTTAAAAAAAAACTTTTTACCACCGTTTAGACGCGTCTATCAAAGAAATTAATAAACTTAACACGTCGCACGTTCAAGATGAACTGAATCTAAAATACCATGGCTGAACGTAAACGACTGAGTATAAAAAAAGGAAAACTAAAAAAATATATGAAAAAAATTATGGATAGAAAAAAAAAAAAAAAACTTTCTTCCGGTCTGGTAGAGAACTTCAAATAAAAAGCTCATCATTAAGTAGAGGGTGGTTCGAGCAAAAGCTCTTTCTCATTGTTATGCGTAGAGAGATAGAAAGAAAGACAGGTGGTGACAGAGAGAGAGAGAAAGAGAAAAAGAGAGCGAATGAGAGAGATGGATAAAGGCGGAGAGAAAGAAACAGAAAGAAAAAAAGAGTAAGAGAATATAATTGTGATGAAAAACTAAAGTGAGAGAGAGTGGCCATTTTCTATATTCAAATATAAATCTGTTAATTTTGTTATGGGTTTAGTTACTTTTCTTTCAAAAATTTATTTGCCTCGATAAATTCTAATTCGAGTCGATAAATAACGTCGTCAAAGAACTGTACAGAAAAATTGATGGATCATTACAAAGTTGATATACGATCTCCTAATGCCGAGCGAATTAAAGAGTCGATTAAAGTCTTCTTTTGACCGAAAACACTGGCAATTGGTCGAATAATATTTCGTAAAAAGTTTGTATAAATCATTTACAGCCTGTTCCTCATGCAGCCATATTTTTTTGCGGGTTTACGTATATCTCAACACTACACTTCTTTATTTTTTAATCAATTAGACATTATCATATCTATAGAGATATTAAAACTCTAATCGTATTGGACTGCGATATTAATGGTAGGACACAATTTTGGGATCACTCTAGGTAGCCAGGTAGCTTGCATCCGCATTCACTCTCATTAACAGTGGACATCATTTGGCTAAAAAATAATATGCTGTAAATGCAACCTGGAAAGTTATTTTTTATTTTCACACATTATGCTACCTAAATCGAGACATTGAATCAACACTGAATCCATATATCTCCAACGGGTGTTAGGTAGTAATTACTTCGATACAGAGTGCATCGAATTCATTACTACAATTACATGGATATCTCTACGTAACGGATAGAAATACAATTCGTAAACCTCATAAGACATACTCCTAAACGCCACGGTAACAGACTCCCTTGAGCACGTATGTTTATCAAAGGCAAATTTGATTTCTTTTTTATCAGTTTTGTGAGAGTATATTTAAAAACTGTGCTATATGTCGCCGCATAATTAGCAAGGAACCAAGGAAAATATTACACAATATGTTCAATCTCATAAATACTATAAAAGCAGTATATATAGGGTGTCATAGTCTCATTTTAACTGTATTAATGTCGTTTAACTAAAATATAAGATGCAATTAAAGACCACCGTCGGCTGTCTAACACCACGGTTTTTTAGAATATCTTGCAAAAGCTTTCACTCAATTGTTGATGTTGTGCTTGTTTTTGCTTTGCAAATGCTTTTGTTCTTAAATAATCACTTCATTTTCTGCGTGAGAACAGTTTCTAAAAGGTATCACGAAGATTTGGAGGACACTTATCCATTTATACGCATATAGATACATAAATATATGTATATATACATACACATAATAACATACATACATGCACATATATATATATATCGGTTATATATCGTTCGATATATATATATATCGTTTGTATCGTGACTTGTATCGCTCTTATATAATTATTTCTTAGGTGGACCTTTCAATATGGAATTCTTAAAAAAAAAAGTTTTTTCCTTACATACATAACCTAATAGTTTGATCGCGATTGCAATCTAAAAAAATATACGAAATTCATTTTTAAATAGATGTTTCCATAGTGTAGTTATTTTCTTAATAGAGAAATTGATATAATTTGTAAGGTTTTTTTTTTTCAGAAAATAAGCTAATTATTTGTTATCTATTTGCGTCGTTCATCTCAGCAAATTTGCATTGGGTACCTATATAATATACTGTGTCATCGTTCGAAAGCATCCATACGCTCGGTTATCTGTTTGAATTATTTATGGAAATAACTAGGCTTTTGTATTTATTGTTGATAATTTGCATTGATAAAGGTTTCTTTCGCTTTAATAATATATAAATAAATGTATAAATCTTTTTGCAACATGTATTGATTACCATAAGTTGTACTGTAATGTGTGTTGTAATTTAATATATATATGTATGTCGGTATAATATTTTATATATACAATTATATATACTATCTATATATATATATATATATATTTCAGTGCTTATTTTGAATAAAATTTATTATTAGATTTTACAGGGAAATTTTTATTTTCGTACTTCATTGCTCGTACTTTTACTCTCTTTATCTCTCTCTCTCTCTCTCTCTCTCTTTCTCTCTCTCTCTTTCTATGTTTCTCTATCTTTCTTTCTTTCTCTCTTTCCTATCCCTTTTCCTTTTTCCGCGTTCCAGACCTTATGTATAAATCTGCAGCATGTGTATCTTTGTAATATTTTATGATTACATATCATTAGGTTTGTTAATTTTTAGAAAAGCTGTTGCCTATTGTTTGTCAAGGCTTTTAATTAAAATTCTCAATATTGTAAATTCTGAAAAAACTGCCAACACGGCACTTTTGTTTCCATAATATATTTCACTGAATTCATTGTTTATTACGTTTAACATTTGATAATTAATACAAATCAATAACGATTCCATAACGCAAACAGGTGTTCTTTTTAAGTTGCTTGAAGTGTATGAGCAAAATACACTAAAAATAATTGCAAGCGTTCACCTCCCGAGAATTCGGATCAATACAATCGATGTCACATACTTTCGCAATATTTCATAAATTTCATATTACTTTAAGATCTATTATCGCAGACGCACTCTGAAGCTTTAAAGGTTGGACACCAAGTAGACACAAATAAAAATATTATAATCGAGCAATTCCCACCATTGACACATCGCTACGTCTAATACAATAATTCGTTTACACTATTAAGTTTACCTTGTTTCTCTCTAGAGGTAAAGTTTCCATGAAACCGATTATATGGAAACGGACCCAAAGCATGAACGTAGCCTAAATTTAGTAAATTTAATTTTCACAAATTAGACTTTGCTGTCATATAAAGGCTGACACTTCATGAATACTCTTATATGAGGTGGTGCGCAAAAAATATGGTTACTTGATCCAAAGTAGATTTAGTTAAGTTTTATATCAAATTATAAGGCGATAAAAATTGCGCATTTTTGCCATATAAAGGCTTTTTTTTCATTGAATTTTTTATATGAAGTGGGATCCAAAAAGTTAACATACATTTCGGTAAGGTTAATTTGTTTTCCAAAATTATTTGAAATTTTCTATTCAAATTTTTCACACCAGTTTAATAAATCAAAATTTTATTGCTCAGCAAAATTTTATTGAGAAATTTTTATAATTGGAGTTTTAAATGCGGATTGGATGCGTAAATGTTCGGATCTAATCAACATTCTTTAAGTGTAATAAATGGGCGAAAACACGTCAGTGTGCCAAAATCGGCCAAATTATTTTAAGAAATTTCGACCGATACTGTGATCAAAATATGCATGGGCAAACATCGGGCAAACGGACAGACAAATAAACTTAATATATATGATAAGACGAAGGCTTATCTGAAGTCCTTCTTTGTATTACATGCAACCTGACAAACTTAATGTACCCTATAACTCAAGCGGTATAGGCTATAATTCGAAATTTCCGTATAAAAAATACTTATTGAAAGATTCCTATACGGAAGCGAGTCTAAGTACCGTACTCACCTTGTCTCAATTTTCCACATTATATCTATATGCCAAGTCGTTATTTTGTTTGAAATTTCATTTTTATACTTATATATAAAAATAATAATTATAAAAGAGAAATAAGTAAAAAAACAATTTATTATCATAAATTTTATGTGGCTGAGTAGGCAAAGACTCTCGAGTAACAACTCAATGGTCTCAACAGCGATAGTCATTTCAATAAAGCAGATAGTCGTAGATACGAGTGCTTTAAGACTTATGTTTTACAATTTATTTCTCTTTCTAAATTAATTATAATAATAATAATAATAATAATAATGTTTTCGGCAAAAATAAAACTATATTTTTTAAAAAGGGAAATCTAATGTAAATACTCTTCAAATAGATCTCTGTACGAAGAAAACCCACTTTATAAAATAAATCTTGATATAGGGAGAGTTCGTCAATACAGTTCGATTGCATCTGTTTTCATTAGCGTTAACTGGGTTATCGTTGAAATCTGTCCGTGTTTATTGAATTTCATTAAAACACTTCAAAGAGTACGACTCATTATATATTTATTTTGTACCATAACCGTGTAATACGGCAACGATCAGAAATAAACGGAGTCACAACCTAAGTGATGCATGTCGAATCAGCAAGCGATACGCTTTTAACGGCTAAGCAGTTAGTGTAGTTACGGCTAAATATGATTTACTTTGCTGAGGTTTGAATCCGTGAACGTTGACTTATTTACCACGACTCTTGTCTACTCAGCTACTTATGCGTGAAAACCAAAATACATGAAGAGACAGTGAGACGGACAGACAAACTGAATAGATTCTCAATCAATGGACATAATAAAAATTGGTCCTTCTTTAAACCGTTCTCGGAGCTGCATATGTCCACAACAGTTCTTCCCCGAAAGTCACTGTAGAGCATGAAAGACAAGGACTACCCACCTCAGTAGCGAATGTAATGAATCTAAAATATCAACTCATTATGAAGTGTTTAAAGCGCTCTACTTAGAAGAAAAAATATTTATAACAATTTTATTTATATATATTGCGTCGGAAAAATCTTTAAATTGAAAGCGTTTGAAATAAATTTGAATATGAAAGCTGGATATGCGCTAAATAATTGATGAAGTTTTGTATAGGTTATCTTTTTTTGGACAAAGAATCGAACCTCAGATACATTTATCTAGAATTACTTAAAATTTCCCTTTGATGAATCAAATATTCATTTTACACGATTTCCGATAAATAATCTTTTAACTTGCATATGGAACTATAATTCTAATATATCGTCTGAAATTGCATGTAAAAAATTTAAAATACTTGCTGATGCAAAATCGTTCATTCGTTCATGCGTAAAGTTGCAAGATAGTAAACACTGAAGTGATTACAAGTACATAATTTTTTTAACCTCTTTAACAAATAGCACCTCTCAACCGTACTTGAATAATAAGAGATATCTGCTATTATGTTATATTCAAGCCTATCTGCATCCCTTATGATTAAGTAATGTTTAGTTTTAATATCTAAAAATTACAAAATTATAAAAATTACTTTTTAGGTTACCAGTGAAATGAATAAAACGTTAATTAGTGCTATTTCAATATATTTATATTATAAAGAATTCGATTTATTAGGGAGTTAATTGTAAAAGATGGAGGAAACTGCCTCTAATCCTTCCTCGCTAACTGAAAAAATCTATTCTATTACTTGGGAAGGAATTTTCGAGCCTGTAAGAAAATTGTTTCACTTGTCTAAGAGAAATTCTATCAAATGTTGACTACAGTTGATTAGAATATATGTCGAGTATATCTAGTAAAGCTTGTATTTTAAGAAAATGTTCATAATTTGAACGAAATTTTTTCCCCCTCAAGACAAAAAAGGAAACCCTTCATTTCGTTTTTGTCATTTCGAGAAAATCAAAAAAGCATCGTGTAATGATATGCGTCCATTTATGTAAAGAATTACGGCCAAAATGGGTATCGAAAAAGCCGTCCAAATTTTCATGGCAAAGATTTTGAAATTATATCATTAGGACGCTGTTCGCACCAGTCGCCCCATCGGATATTGGAAGCGATTAAATCAACCCCAATATAAACCAACGGGCGAATGAGTGAAATTTCGAACGTATGTCTTGTTAAAGGTTACAAAATTTTCGTTATAGATTTGCGCGAAGAGTGAATATGCTGCCTTATCGCATATTTAGGAATACGCAGCAGAGTAGCTGGCTAACCAACACGGTTTTATGCGGCTGCATCCTGGAAGATGCTACGATTGATCTCAAATATGAGGAACAAAAACTTTAAAGTCATCCTTTATGTGGATCAGAAAACTGAAACAAGCAAACACGACAATACCTTCATTCACGGATCACACTACCTATGAGTTTTATTTAAAGAATTAATTTGATATTTGTTTTAAGAAACAATCTCATTAAACTACTATATTTTAAAGATATTATCAACCATTATTAACTTGATCTGTTGACCAGTACTAAGGTGTATGGACACGGCCAGGTATTTACAAAATTACTCTAATTTTCACTTCTTAGGAAATGCGCGTACACTGCATATATAGGTATATATATATATATATATGTGAAAGGTAGTTCCATTAATTTAATCTTAGACCAGTGGGAACACATCTAAATACTTAGTAGTATTACGTAATTATTGAAAATTTAACCATCCGTGTATACCTTATTACCAACGGCCACAATACAAGCATCGTAGTTATGCATAAAGGGCGTACGCATTCGTGTACATATGTGTACATATTTCCCCTCTGCTTTATATGATGCGGTAATTAAAATTTCATTTAACAAGGTGCACGGTTTGTTGTTATTGTGCAAACCTGTAGAGCAACAACAAGAAAAACAAAAGCCGCTATTGCTTTAGTATTCATAGCTGGTTAACGCCTGAATGCATTGTTGACTAGTAAGCGGAACGATCCCTGCGACTAGGTACATATATATATGTATATATATGTAGTTGTAAATGTGCAGTTAATGCAATTTTAGTTCGAGTCTATTTATTGACACATTTGCTAGCTGACAGTGTCTGACATTATTAGTTTAAAATCATAACTAGTACGTTAGAAGCAAATGTGCGAACATGAAAACACTAAAAAGGCATTCTTATCGATTCAAATTGGTTTACTAAGTTATGTTATATATGCAAAAAATAAAAGAAGAAGATTCGTACTAACTTACCATTATTTGAACTTAAACAACTTGATTTAGCAGCATATGAAGAATTTCAAATATTTGCATGTACGTAAGGAAAAATTAAAATATTTTTAATATTATTTAGTTGTATGCGTGGCAAGAAACTTTTCTTCTTTACTCTAAATGCAAAATTTTGCAACAAAAGAAAAAAGGATAAAGAAAAGTATCTCGTCGAAATATTACGATATTTCTTTCTTGTCAAACTAACTTTTTTCATTGAAAGACGAATTTTATCTCTTTTTCTTTTTGAATAAACATTTACTTGTACTAATACTGAAGGATGAATGGGCTTTCCGTAGAAAAGTTGGGAGAGTAGGGCCTTTTTTTTATGACATCTACAAATATGCCGCAAATATTCTATAATTTGCATATATTCCACAGCATCTCGGCGACTCTTAAATTATATAAGATCAAGGGTGTGTCCGTTGATCCATCTATTGTATGATGCTTAAGAATTTTAAAGTTTTAAAATAGAAAGTTAAAACTTTTTCACAGATCAAGTTGTGAAAATTGACTGCAATTACATTGAAAGTGAAAAAAAACCATTAAAAAAATCATTTGTAGAATATAGTTAATACAACATGCAGACAGTGATTTCAAATTTGACCCAGTTTGATATGCATAAATGATCAAGGACGATTTACCTAAACTTAAATAAATTTATACTCAATGTAAGTATTAATGACAGCTTTTATGTATTACAAAACATGAAATTATTAGTAAAACATTTTAAGACATTAGAGACGTGTGATACCTATAATACAATTCTTCATTTATCAAAACTTATACCTTGTGGCGAGATAATAGCTTACTTTTCATCCGATCTCTTCGAAGTACGGATGCAGTCCACCGTAAATCTTTTATTTATTGATAATTATTATTTATTATCAATACAAACCATGGAATGTTAAAAATCAGATTTTGTTGCCACATGAAAGTTTGTCTTTTCTTAAGAGAAAAATAGTTTCATTACAATCAATGTTTTCGTATTCACTTAGTACGCCAATTAATATCTTCTATTGATTTTAATTACGACATATATTAAGGATAGCAAATTTTCTTTATATGATGACTTTTTGGAAACCGGGCGTTATATCGATGGTGCTTGTCATAATTGATGCGATGCAATTGATAGTAGTCAGTAGCATTTTTCTTTCAAAAAAGTATATGTCAAAGTCTCAGGTTTCATAAAAAAAATGAATCGACGATAGACATTAGTCAGCCGGACAGGCAAACAGATGAATAGGTGGACAGATGGATAGGCAGAGAGACGGAATCGATTCTTCGACGAAACGATTTCGAATCGATTGCGATGATAAGTAGCGGGTCCGTTTCAAGTCCTTCTGCTTGTTGCATGCAACCTTGGTAAAAAGGTAAAAAAATTTTATTCCGAATGAACTTAATGAACAATTTCAAATTAAACCAGAAGTAATTATTTAATGACCAATGAGAAACACCTTGACGTGTACGGCCACGCCCACATCAGGTTACTAAGGGTTATGAAACATGTTTCGGGAATTTTAAAATATATTTTTGAATTTAATGTAGCGAGAAATGGAAAAACTCCTTGAACAAGTTGTAAGAGATAATACTGTAACAGACATTCGCTTTTATTTAAAAAAATCTATCATGAATTTGTATCTCGGAATTCACTGTAAAGTGTTCAGTAAAAGTTATTGCGATTGGAGATATACCCCTCGCAGCCTTAAACTTGTTTTCGAACAGAAATTCTATTATAGCAATAGCCATCATGAGCCATTACGTTTACTCGCAAAGTGAAGTATGCTGCTCTACACTACACTCATGCATTTAATACAATTTATTGCCATTACAAGGAAAATGTTTGCAAAATTGTTAAATAGAAACTTTAGGATTATCTAGTTAACTGTTAGTTGGTTGACCGGTTGGTTGGCTGGTTGGCTGGTTACTTGTCGCGTTTACCTATCAAGCTTATCGTTCGTTCTTACTGTCTCAAAGCAATGTCTATCTGTCTTTATGTATTTCTGTTTGCTCTCCAACTGTCATTATACTATTTAAGTCATTCCCAGTTGAAGCAACAACTTCTTTTCTGTTTCTTTTTTCTTAATTTAGTTTTCCTTGCTTTCTTGTTGTTGTGGTTTTTGCCTTTAATGCAATATGATTCGGTGAATATACCGGAAAGCATTACAATTTCCCGTTAAAATACAGCATAGCGTTACAATTTTATGAGAGAAAAATAAAATTTAAAAAAAAAAAAAAAAATGGATGAAAAAGATAAGTGTAATTGGTTGGATAATGACGTACTGGGAGTCTTTCGATCAGAGAAAAATATATTTTTGATATTCTTTTCTCTTTTTTGTTTTGCATTTAAATTATGTGCAGTAAAAAATTTTGCCAAATTTTTTTTTTTTTTTTTTTTTTATGGAAGTATATGTTGAGGTTTGTTTTAGTTTCGCAATTGAATATGGGATAACCGTGTAAATTAGAATTGATTTCTCTTTTTATGCATGACAAGCTTTGTCATTGAGTTATGGATGTAAAATAGAAACAGTGTGCATACGCGATTTTACTCTCTGTTCACTTTAATAACTGTGCAGTGCATGTGTATGCAAATTTACAAAACACAATAAAAATTTTTAAAAAAATCAATATGTTTACCTTGTAACGTTTGTTTCAATGAGCGCCAATAAACACCTCAAGCTCATGCTTGATATTGTTTTTATATGCGGAAGTTGTAATTCGCAATTTGGTTCACATTTTCGAAATGTTTCATTTCATTTCCATACCTTTATTTACTACCCAACCATTTGACTGTTTGCTTTCCTTCTCGGTAAGTTGTCTACTTTCTCTTAAATTTCATTAGTCTTGGCAAATTACAACGGAAAACTAGAAGTGATTTCAATTCAAAAATATATCCATAATATTAACGAAGGATTTTTCGGTTAGCATAAGAAAACTAGCCTAGAAATGTACTGCCTATCAGCATAACACATTTTGAATTTTATAAAATATTGGCTATAAAGTGTAGACCCAAAGTTATTAATTAAATTAATTAAAGTTGCACATGTTGCTACAATAAACTTCTAATGAGAGTTTCAACAAAATGAGACTAAGGAAATGTTCAAAAAACTAGTAAATGACACTTAATTGCTGTACTAGCACTATAAGAGAGACGAAAAAGTACATTTTAATACTAACAATATGTGGGTACAATCCAATTTAAAAATTAATCGTTTATCTGATTTAAAGCACAACACTTTTAAATGAAAACTTTTTTGTTTTTTTCTTTGTATGTATTATCAATAAAAATCGTTATATATAATTCAAATTGTAAATGTATATAGAAAGTTCGGCAAGATATATGTCAAGCTATGCTTTTTTATTACGAAAACGTCCTACCGCATCGGCACAAAACTTGTTTTTTGATGAGCTGTTTTTTTTTTTCCTTGCAAATACGATATAAAAACCCTACAAATATAAATACGAAAATTAAAACCGTAATAGTAGACTACGGCCTACCAGTACCATTACATACCCAACAACATTTCGCTTAATACAGCTATTCATCCCACGAACTTTTAAAATAAAGCGGCATGTGTGAAGTAGTCGGGTAAGTGGTCCGATACGAACTATTTTCAACAGCGTTTGGCCTTACGCCAAATTTGATTAAAATATTTAAAAAATATTGATTTATAGGTTAGACAAAGGAATGCGTAGAGAGATATCAGATGGAGAGATGGACAGACGGACAAGCTTAGATTAATTGAGAAAGTGGTTTCGAGCCCATCAGCGTAATAAAAGTTGGGACTATCTCAAGTTCTTGCGGGCGTTCTATATATCTGCACAAACTTAATATATTCGTGTGACATAAGAGGGTACGGTATAAATATACACAAAATACATAAATATATGAATACAGTTTGCATTATATAAAAAATTGTGTAAAAATGAATAAATAAACAATTAAATGAAATCCAAAAAAACAGATAATTAGAGAGCAAACCAGACAAGTATATCACAAGCATTAAGAGAAGGAATTTTACAAATCCTCTTCTAACGCTTTACATTTAAAGCGAAATCGAAAAGAAGATAGCCCATATAGAAGAATAGCCAATATATTTTTGGATTACGGCTTTATTAGTATTAAGTGCCATGCAAAGTGACAATATACAGACTCAAAGATTGCAATGTACCAAACGAGTTATGGAAACTTTCAGGGACATAATGCTACTCCGGTTTTTATAGCTTATCTCACTTGTGTTGGAAGAGTATATTGAATTTGGGCGGATATAGGCAGCAGCCCGAACGATAGCCGATCAAACACATTTCATTATTCCGCTCGATTTAAAATCAGTTTCTGAATCGATCTAAGCTTATCTGTCCGTTTGTCCATCAAATATCTGCCTATGTATTGCTGTGTTCAAGCTACAGGTCGGGATTTTTGCAATGTTTTGATGAAATGTGGTACACCGACTGTGCTGTGGTTCAATAACGAACACTATTGAAAATATTTTGGATCGGACCACATCTCCCTCCACTTCCCCTATACCTCCTTACTTTCAAAAGTCGTTGTAATCGAATAACTGCAGGATGGTATAGGGTATTTAATAGTGGACCGTGTCCCAATACAATGTTTTCACTTACTTAATAGGTCTTAAGGTACACTACGAAACGCTTTCATTACTATAGAATTTATCACTGGCAATAGGCTTTTCTAATATACGTAAAACACTAAATTAATTATAAAAAAAATTAAAAGAATTAATGTAGCTCGAGATTCTGCATACGTCTCGTATATATATTATTTTATATGAGTGATCAATCCTGAACAAAATAATGAAATTCGATTTTTCTGAAAATTTTGAGAGAACTGGACTTGTATATAAATTTTTTTATAACATGCTCTTTACATTGCAATTTACTTCAAGCTAATACCGACCGTATACGGTGGCAAACAGTGAAGAAAAAACCTTTTTTTGGTTTCGCTTTTAACTTACATTTTATTAAATTTGATATTTCTGTTCAGTTTTTGTATTTATTGTTTTATTTTTTCAATACTACAATATTTTTTCATCAATTATCTTAGCAAAGACATCGACCAAATGATATTCTAGTCAAGGAAAAAGACATTTCACGCCGGTAAGTCAGAGGCTATGTCCGAAGTGAAGTTTTGGTTTATGGTCGCGAACTCACTTAAAACAATTAGTATGATTGTACGGTGGAGTGCATTTTATTTGAATGCATATAATTTTAAGAGTGAAATATAATGTATCATAACCGAACTTCTTTAAAACTAGTTAGGGTAAATCTTCTAGGACAAGTGGATGGAAGCGCTGAAACAGTCGTGTACCTCTGTTAAAAGACTTAATTCGTGCACAAATTTGTTTTATCTCTGGAGAACAATTTCCGTGGATGTACCTTTACACTGTCACAACATAGCCCACATTACACCGATGCTTAACGGAATCGAAAGCTTCGGAGATACTTTCGCCTCCTATGAGTATCTAAGCCTTTTGCTTTATACGATTGAGTACTTCTCTCACTTATGCGAATTGCTTGTTTAGGGCAGGTGTTCCAATGCTTGCACAGATTCCTTTCGTATCAATCAATAAACACATTCCACACAAATACATTTTGTACCATTTTAACTTATTCATGTTAAAATAATTTAGCCGAATTCATTGCAATAGGAGCAAAGGCAACTAGGTGCTGGGGGGAGAAAATAATAAAACTTTCTCACACGTCCTCAATATTAATTTAACACAATGCTAATCTCAATTGAAAATGCGGTTATCTTAGCTTAGCATATCCTAGCTTTTATTTAAATGATATCATTTAAAAACAACAACAACAAATTGATATAACCTAAATTAATTAAATAAATATGTACAATACGTGTTAGCATCACAGGAATAAATATTAATAAAATACTTAAATGCTTGGCATAAACTTTAGCATTTTAGTTATAGTGTAGTGCTGATATTAATGATAACTTTTGCTGAACACGTAATTTGTATGAGTGTATTTATATATATTTATATATGTATGTATATTGTAAATTGAAGTAACAAATATGTAAACACTCAAACAATCGCACACAACACTCATGACTTACTTGTACATGCGTTCATAAATATGGAAAATTTATCGTTGACACAAGTTACAGTAAATTAAATTTCTGAAGCTAAGATACACAACCGCACTCTACACCGGCGCATATCACGTTGTTGTTTTTGACAGTATACACTGCATCGCCATTGTATAGTAAATGTATACACAGATCTAGTGAAATTTTTAGTAACTGTTTATAACAGGATTTCATCACACACATGAAATTACCAAAGGGTAAAACCATTTTAAACCACTTCTTCTACATGCGTTTATTTTGTTTGTATATATGCGCGTATGCTTGTTCCAACATGTTACACGATTCGTCTGGTCATTTCGAGTTAATTACATTTGCATTATTAAATTTTATGATATTTATACTCACTGTTTTGGATGTCGTTAGGTATGTTCCCAGTGCTTCGGTTTTAATGCAGTTTATGCCAGTATTTTGCTACTAACGCTGCTACCGCACATCTACTGCTACTACTACTACTACTACTACTACTACTACTACTACTACTACTACTGATATCGTTTATATTGGTTAATTTTTGGCTAAAGTGGCTGGATTTTAATTCAGATATATACGATACAACGTATTCATTACACATAAATATGCGTGTATATATCTAAGGCAGTTTTATTTAATCGGTTCATTGCGAAACAATTATGCTCTATAATAATATCGAAACTGGTCTGCAAGAAAATTCGGTTCCAGTTGCAACAAAGAATGGCAAAAAAACATCTAAGGACCAGGAAGAGGTCTAATCGAAATGAAGCTTGATCGGGCAAACGTTAAAAGCACAAAAAAAAAAAAAAATACGTTTCGCTAAAAAGAGAAAACAACTATTTGCAAATTTTCTATATACACAACTGAAAAGTTTGTTTCCGTCTTTTTCTTTGTTAAAGAAACATTTAAAACATTCGTAACTCAGTAGTAGGTGCGCTTATCCAACTTACCAGGAACCCAGCAAATATGACCATCTTCTTTTTTTCGTCGTTCAGTTATTTTGTAGTGAAAGCGCGATAAAGATTCCGATGAATTGACGTTTATTAACTTTTCTTTAATTCTGACTCTTTCTGACTCAACTGAACTGTGTGGCCAGTGTCTTATGCAACAAATTGTTATGCTAGCTTAAGCAAAATAATAGTTTTAAACTAGGTTATTACTTAAGTTAAATTTAATGTGGGTTAAAACTAAAGTAGGTTATAGCTAACTAGGTTATAGCTAGATTTACATTATGTGGAAATATAACAAAGGGTAACCTTAGCATAAATGATTAATAAGTGAGCAGAATACGATAATGCTACATTTTTGTCTTTAGCAGATAAAAAAAATCAATTGTTGTTAACGTAAAGTAAATTAATTAGATGTTAAAAATCGTTGTTTTCTGATTTACCCATTTTCAAAATTTTTCTACCCATAATAGCGAAAATATTAGCGGGACCGCAACTGTGGACTGCAGACGGAACAATAAAGCTGGCAACATGTTGTGAAAGCATAACACTTGTCTTCGAAGAAGAAGATTTTGTATATACATTTTTCAAAGAAACCCATTCGGAAAATCACAATTGTGTGTACAACTCAGGGAATTGATAAAATGATATTGAAGCCTTCTTCTGAGCTACCACTTAATAAGTAATAATGGCGAGTTGTACAGATTGAATTCTAGTTGGCAAGTACCAATGACTATGGTTTAAAGTTGGATTAATTTCTTGCTCGTTTCCAGAGCTAACTTAAGGGTTATGGATTTTTATATAATAACAAGTTTAAAAATCATTTGGATTCGAATATCTTGAACAAACCAATCTTGGGGAAATATTAACTCCTTCGAAACTTTTATGTTAAACCCTAGATCCGATGATTTTTTCATAGTTTTTTTTTTTTAATTCCACTAGAAACTTCACAAAATTCTTCCTCAGTTATCCAAAGAAATTATTAAAAGCGCATGCTTTTATCACTTTGTCATTAATAACAATTTTTGTTCATACTAGACTGACTATACTGTAGTTAAGTTTGATTTTTGTTCATTTTCGCTGGATTGTGAAAATGGATAACTAAAGTTTAATAATTGACTTAACTTCCGATTTTACAAATCGCTCTAAAAGAAAATAAAAGAAACGAGGACGGGGAAAAAAAAAAGCCAAGATTTAACAATTACTAATGTAACGTATGTAAAGTACATTGGTAACGGTTTGAATATATTCCCGCCCCCTTGAGTGAAATAATATTTAAATCAGTGCAACCATATACTCATGAATTGTCAAGTGACACCTAACAAATAAAAAAATAACAATAAAAAAAGAGATAAAATTAAACAAAATTAACGCCTATAATCACGTCGCAAAAAAAATAATAAATAAATAAAAAAGCAACGACAATACGTACGAATATAAGAGTAGAGAGCTAACAATATGCAAGCGAAACAGCCAAAAGCACTCTAAACGTTAATGCTATATGAGCAAAATGCTGCAATATTTATGATTTACGTATCCGTATATGTGTTTGTGTCCGTAAAGCATTGATTTACCTTGGATGTGAAAAAATATTAAAATCACTTCAAAATAAATTTGAGTCCTCTCTCTATACACTTAACATATGCTTATTAACTAGATTGAGTATTTTAACAAGTTATTTACAACTTTACATCAAAATTACATCACAAAAAAAAAAAAGAAAAAGGAAAGATCGGCTTAATTCCAAAATTCGTGTGCAAAATATTCAGAATTCAAATTTAGAAAACTTCAATGCAGCTACGTTAGCGTTTAAGCCAATGTTGCACATTTTTCGTAAATTAATTAAATTAGGTAGCACCTTGACGAAGTGCTGTTAAATACGAATTTTTTACGGATTCCTTCCAATGGCTAGAAACTATTCCCTTAAGGAAAATAAAGCACTAAGTTTCGGTCATTTTCAATTACTTTTGCAAATTTGTAGACGATATTTTCAATTTTACGAACGATAGAAAGTTTACCACAAATATTACATAGTGGGGCAGACGGACATGCTTAAATGCCGGACGGGCGGACATGCCGTTCCGAATTGGAAACTGACCTTACACACCTTATCGCGTTTTTGAAACTTGTTTCTGCGCGTTATAAAAGTATTGAGCAAATTTTATTTCTGTACAATAATATTGGAGTGACGTAGTCAATTTTTCCCATTTCCGTACAGATGCTACAACATCACCCATAGAGTATACGTATCGTAGATTTGCCTGGTTTAGTTTATGAGCGAGGAGCAAAAAAACAATTTTTTTTTGCTTTTACAAAATGGAGCCATTCTTACTTTACGTGGCACTCTCAGTCCTTCGTACGGTCCTTTGACCGATTCGGGCCATTTTCAATACTAATCTGCGCTCAAGAACTTTTAACGTTTCTGCCAAGTTTGAAGTCAATAGCTTCATTTTTGGGGCCAGAATGTTTGCAGTGGACATTATACAAACGGATACACCGGCATATTTAAATCGATTCAAAATTTGATGCTGATCAAGAACATATATACTCTGTGGGGTCTTTGAAGCTCCTTTCAAGGTGTTGTACACATTTTGACAAAATAAATATACGCCTCCAAATGAGACCAAAAACTCTAGAAAAAAAATGATTTATTTTATGCTACGATTAATGCACAGCACTTAGCAACAAACCAAAAAAAAAATATTTAAAGAGAATACATTCTGCCAACTGTAATTTGATAGCCCGGAAAATCTCTCTCTGAAGCAAGTACGAGCTAACTGACCAATTATTTATCTATACGGCCTTAAGAGTGAAGGACACGTTAAAGCTTTAAAGCAGACACTGGAAGACGTACAATCTTTTGTAGTTCTGATTAATGGAAGAATATAAATTGTAAGCAATGAAAAAAGAGTGTTTCCTACATCGAGCTCTGTTTGACGTTTTTAGTTGTTGGCCAACTGTTAATAAGTTCATGATTTATGTGCAACACAACAAGTTCGCCTTTATATCTAATATAGCTATCAAAAATATGTTTAACTTAAATCATGGAAATGTACATAAATATGAACATGTCCACTTAGATGTAAGCTCTCTAATCTGTTAATTGCTGTTTTGGCTTAATCACTACGAAATGCAAATGTTCCCCGGCTTATCAAATTTATTAACTGCAAATATTCAATAAATGTGTTTCAGAAACCATTGCACAAACATGCACGCGCGCAATCGACCACACGCGCACACCCACGCACATACGTACATATAATATGTGCATTCAAAAAATATGCATAGTTTCTATAAAGCATTTAAGGTCGATATAATTTTATTTTCTATTTAAAATTGATATAAAATAAAATAAAAGGTCGTCATGAGAAATTTAAACGATTTTTATCAAATTAAAATAATATTGTCCGCCTCAAAGTGAGCAAGGAAAACTTGTGCATTGCAAATTGAAAACTATACTATGAGAAATAATTTGAATCGTATCTAACATAGAGTAGAGTTACGTTCATTATTATATACGTTATTTTTCTGACATATTTCATTTTCATTTTGTATGAAACATTTGGACGAGTAATTTAATATAATGAAAAAATTTCCCTTCTAAACTAAAAACAAAACAGTTCCATCAAATCCGTTCACCGCATTTGTTTGCGATGCATGTAAAGCTTGACAACAAAAGTTGTTTTTTAATATTAAGCACAAAAGACGTCGAAAACTCTATTTACTAATACTATTTCTCCATGTCCTTTAATTTTAAGGCTATCGAGCATATTAAATGCGTATATTTTCGATTCTGAGTTTTCAAAAAACCGTTTGTAAAATGCGTGGAATATTTTAAAAAGTTAAAACTATTTTCAATTACTTGAAAAGATATCTGAGACTAGTTCGCGATTTCTTCTATTTGCTTCGAGTAGTTAAGTAAAAAATGCAATAACATCGATCTGTAATAATCTTTTCAACCATTAAACTCTTCAAACTTTAGAACCTGGATGATATCTATCTAGCCCCTTTACGAAATGTAAAATTCACTTATTAACTTCACACAAAAAAAGAAGAGTTTTGCTTATTTATTGAATCGAAATCGAAAGATGATAACGTAAAGTTGCAAAAGTTCAGATGTAGTCGCAATTATAAAACGTTGATTTCGATAAAAAAAAAAAATAGTTAGACAACCCTCGCTGAGTGATAGATAATGTTTTATCATCATAAAATTGAAAACTTTTACACTGAAAACGACTAACAAAGGTAGAATCATTCTGATATTTAAAATATCGTATGAACGCAATGCTGACATGTGTATGAATAGGAGTCATCTATTTCCCATGTTAAAGTTGGAAGTTGGAAGCCTAGATACTAAAATGTCAATTTAATGTCATAATTAAAAATTTTGAATAGTCGTAGTTTGTCCGAAATTAAAATGCATGAGCTATGGCGCATATTGATCGATAATTTCACTTTACACGGCAATTTGATCGTGCAGCCCTCTAACGTACTCGAAGTAGATACATTTCCGATTTGTCAATGCTAGTTATTCGCCACAATATTTTACACTGTTCGCATATTTCTATAGCTTGTTATTCTCAAAATTGCATTAATTGTTTAAAAATAATTAATGTTAAGAAATTAAATTCAACTGATAAGATTTTCGAACTTAATTAATAAATATGTAAAATTCATACTAATAAGTATATCATAAAAGATTTGTTATTATTTATTTTAATTTTTTTTACTATTTTTAAGAATTCTTTCTTCCACTTTTCGAAAGCAATCCAATGCTCTTATCTTTAACTCTCATAGAAAATTTGAGTGGCAAAATGTTAGTGAACTTAGAGACGTTAATGGATCTTAGTTTTTTAAGTGTTTTCTCTCTTGAACATACGTTCACACTTGTAGGAATATGAATAGGTAGATGAGTATGTCTATACGGATGCGTACATAGTCAGTTCAAAACGGTCACGATGTGTTATAATAGTTTTTGCATTTGCATTTTGTATAAAAGCAAAGGGACGCGTACACACAAATATATTTACCCATGTGTATTAGAAGGCAGACTGGTATACGAAAGCATAATGAGTCTTACTCATTGTTAAATGTTTCACTGAATAACTAGAAAGGAAAACCAAGCAAGAAAGTGTTACTCTCCTTAGGGCGAATTTTTAATATCTATCATCTTAGTTTCAGCTTAGAATTGAGATCATGTTTACATTCATCTTTCGGATCGTCTTTTTGATGAAAGTTTTAGATCAATATCAGTCCTAAGGATTGTAATTTATACTTCCAGGATGAGCTTGGTTAATCAGCTACGAATACATAATTACATAAAAAATATTAAAATAATAAATAAATATATATATATATATAGGTTCAAGTGCTTATCTCTGTTTATCGTGATCAGGAACTTTCTAAAATCAGACTTCACGCAAAGAAATACAAAAGCAATGCGACGGACGGGGAAACGAACTTTTAAAAACTGCTGGATGAATTTTACTTTCAACTGTTACAAATCAAGTGAGAAATCTGATGCAAATCCTTTTTACGGTAGTGATTACAAAAAGAAGAAAAAAATTTGTTTTTCTTTCCACCAAATGTCATTGTCAGTATAATAAGTATATGAAATTCTCTTTTTACATACCACTTAGGCTCCCCTTTTCCGTACACAAGTCTTGAACTAGTTGAACAAGTATTTTCTAAATGATGCTCAAACTCTCAAAATCCATGAGATATATATATGTATATATATATATATATATATATATATAAAGCTTTTGAGAAGAAGTATATATTCAGGCATTAAGCGACAACACACGAGCATATGCACCGTATATAGAAATTATTTGAAATTATTTAAAAAAATTTTATGAAATTTAACAAACAATGTTCCTGTGAAGAAAAAAATGTACTTTGAAGTTTTTAAATGGCAAACCATGAGAACAGTAAAAAGGAGAAAAATGCATTAATTTTACGACGTTTTTTTGTTGTTGTGTATTTTTTTCTTCTCTTAGAAAATTTGTGATTTTAAAACTTACCACCGTTAGGTGTACACATTTATGCCATTCATGTACGAACACCGCAATCGTTCGATATATTCATATGAGTTTTATATGTCTCTGCAGCTGTGCTACTTGTACGTTTTTATACTTTATGAGTAGCTTAAGGCCTATTTAACTCGCTAGAAAGGAAAGAAAGTATATATTATTTCCTTTAGATGGCATCGTCAGCCATTTAACTGGAATTGGAACTCATGCCAGCCAAGCAGCTAACTACTTTAACTATATTGTGGCATTCATTTTTCATTCCTTTGATCACGTTGCCTTTTCCAAAAGGTAATTTACTACTCATCCCAACAATACATACAATTGTTGCAGTTATGTTATGTTACTACTACTTGTGTTCTATCAGTGCAAAGTTGTGCATTTGCCCTTGCGTTTGTCTTTGCATTTGCCTTTACTTTCTTATATATAATGCATACATACTCTATATTAAAGATTTGAATGCATATGTGTTTGTGCATTATATATATACATAAGTTTATGTTTGTTTGTAAGTTAGTGCATTTTGTTTTGTTTGTAAGCAGCGGCAATTGACTTGTCTGGCTTTTGGGATAAGCATTTAATTGAGTTGTACCTTATTTCTCTATCTTCTCATAGAACGTAAACATAAATATTCACATGCACTCAAATACATGCAAACGCATGCATACCTTTATTCAGATGTATTTATGCGTACTTTACTTATAGCATAAATGGATAGAGGGGTGAAGATATTTGTTACCAATCGCACTGGTTTTATGTATTTTCATGTTTTCGTTTTTTCTTCTTTCCATCTTTCTGGTTCCATTTTCTGTTGACATAGTTTAACGGTAAGTGTACGGAAAGAGGAAGTGTATATATATGCATGTATATGTAATCTATCCATATATAAATTAAGAGCTGAATGTTCATCTGTTTGTATGATAAATGCAGTCTTAAAAGAAATCTTTGGTTCTAAAAAACATTTTATGGGTATATAAGAGTCGTTCGTTTTGAAAGAGGCAGAAGACACTTTTTTTGCTGCTTGCGAAATTTGCTTCTTTTTTTTTTTATAAATGAAAAGATACCGTTAAATTTTAATTAATATTATCATTAACTTGTTTAAAAATAAAAATTATTTATACTACTTCCAGAATGAGCAGCTTATATGCACTTATTTGCAAATGAAATAAATGAAACGATGGCTTTATGATCCAGACAAGATCGTATGTGCTTTAACTTTTCATTATATTACACTCACGGTATATTTTTCGTTGAAAAAATAACAAATTCTCGTAAATCGGTGATGTATGAGGATAGACATTGCAGCTAAAAGTTAACTACGAGTCCTTATGACATTACGTGTTGTGTTCGTTAGTTCGTTAGTATATCACATTATAAATGATAAATAACTCGAAGGCTTTTTGAATTAATTTTCGTGCTTCATTTTCTCTTGCTGAGAAGGAATACTTAATTCGAATCAATACAATAAAGCGTGTGTCACGCAGGCTAAACCGCCCGGGCGACGTAAACGGTCTACGACAAAAACTATTTCGTTTCTAGAAAAAAAATAAGCACTAATTTCTTGAATTTATCAACCGGTGGTCTTGTGAATTTTTTTTTTTTTTTCAACATGCACCAAATGCGAAACGACTATATCCCAATTAATTTACCGCTCTATTGTTTCAATTATAAACTGGGTAACCTCTTCCACGTTACTTGGAGAAATACTAACGATTATTATCAACTCTTCTCCTTCTCTAAATCGATAAGCCGTATCAAAATACTAATATCCTACTTAGCATTATAAATTACTTTAAGTTTGGCGTCATTTATTATACCATTTGTGGTACAAGGGTATAATAAGTTTGCGCGGAAGTACGCGTGATACAATCTCTTTCAGTGAACTTTCAAGACCATTCTTTATGTGTTGGCCCTAATGAAACCTGTTTTCGTTTTTGAACATTCGAAAGTTCACTTTTTAAAAGCGAAGTTAGTTTTAATGAATTCGGGTCAGCCGCTTATTCGTTCATATTGTGAAAAGATTTCATAAAACAAGTATAAACACTCTAGTGAGACATGACATCCCCATATAATTATCCACATATCGATTTTTTTAAATGAGGCGTCATATGGCAATTGGTCGAAAAAATGATCCTATGCGAACCATTTTCAACAGCGTTCGTGCTTGGTCCAAAATATGCCCGATATGCTAAGTTTCATCAAAGATATCTCAAAAATTGCCGCTCGTATGTTGAATACAAGAAGGCAAGGTAGACAGACGGATAAAGAGACAGACTCGCTTAATAGAAGGTCCATCCTAAGTTCTTTTGGGTGTTGCATCCGCACAATCGAATATACTCGTGTACCGCAAGCGGTATAGGATATAATGGAATAAGAGATGAACGAAAAGAAATTAATTCAAGTGTCGAATAGGCATTGAAGTAAACATTTGAAACATCCAAGCAACACTTTGAAGCGGTTTAGTTGACTTGTGCAACATAACTCAAGGTATGCTTAGGGTATATAAACAGTATTTGTTATTGGCGTTTCAGTTACTCCGTGGTGAAAAAAGACCAAACAGAGATGCGTAACTCAATGTCTAGTCGCACTTCATCTCATTTTTTTTGTATATAAGGGATGCGAATTGTTTTTTTTTTTTTTTTTATAGTGTGCGTAATAAAGTCGAAATAATGTATAGATTAGCCATTGGTCAATGCAACATGAAATCCGTAGTGTTTGCAAATCAAGAGTTATCCCTTTATGTATAAAAAAAACAAGCGCTAGGCCGACTGTTAAATACCCTATCCTACACTGTCTAACATAATTGTTACTTTTGCCGTAGAATCTTGGTGTTATGAACTTACTATTATGATACTGCGCATTAAAAATTAGAGGTTTTTGCAAATAAAGCCTTACCTTCCACTAGAATAGTTGTGCCCAAGAGATTCAAAAATTGAATTACGTCTTCAAAATTCAGCACACTTAATTTTTATATCAAATTATTATTACGGATCAATGTTCATCATAAAATATTAAACCGTAGACCTTTTTGCTCTCGAAACATATATTTTCGTTAAAATCCGTATACAGAGTAAGATGCAAAAATAGGCGTGAATCGCCAAAACTTGGTACGGTGCATTTCTTTATCTAAATTATTATGATCGGCTCAGTTTCATCATAACATATTGGAACTTAGACTTCTCTGTCCTATAAAACACCACTTCTCATGAAAATCCTTATTTGGGGTTGGATGGAGTCAATTAACATTGTTTAAATTTGGCAAAGTTAAATTTTATTATTACTATTGTTGTTATTATAAATATGTTTACTATTATGATTTCATTTTCATCATGCAGCGTTGAAAGTTAAATCTTTTTGTTAGAGGAATTTCAGTTTTTACTATATGATAGAGGGTTCAAAAAATTGTCCCAGCCGGTCCAAAGTTCTCGCACCAATTTAGGATGCCGAAATTCTAATTTCAATTTCAATTTTCTTCCATATAATAACTTTCGAAAGTAGGGCGTGATATAGGGAGAGTGGTCGAAAAAGTGGACCGATCTAAACCATTTTCAATAGTGCTCGTGCTTGGGCTAGTGTACGTCAGGGCATGTCATTGTAAAAAATTTCATCAAACTATCTCAAAAATTGCGACTGTGAATTTTGAAATTTACATGGACAGATGGACAGACAGACAGCCAGGCGGTTCAGCATTATTTTCTGAAATATAGACCAACCCACTATTTCGAGACACTTTCAATAGATTGTTCAGCATTTGCCAATTGTAATGAACTCAGTGTTCTTTATTCACTTTAGCATGAACTCAATCATAGGATTCAAAAATCACTTGTTTCATTATGTGTGGAAAAGTAAGAGGAAAAATCGTAGTTTTCATATTCAAAAAAAAAGACAATTTTTACTATCTATAATTAGTGTATGCTTTATATGCTTCGTAACCCTTTGAAGCTGTAAATCAACCATGCATTCCTTCCAATGGAAGTTCTTCTTTTACAATTTTCACAAATTTTATTAATAGCAAAAACTAATGCATTTGTAACTGAAACTCGTTGGTTTGAAATGTTAAATACGTGACAAAAATACGAAAAATTCTGTCTTTTATCAACGTTAGCAATAGGAGAGAAGCATTCGTTAGAGAAGCAACAAAATAAATAAATAAATAAAAATACATTCAGTCGCATAGAATTTTTTGAATTTCGTTCTTTCTGTAAATATTTTTTCTATAGAATTTTGGTTAAAATGAGTTAAAATAATAAAGGCAGGCACAGCCGATATTAGTATGCCCTGCATTGTCGCCCCTAATACATATCTTATTAATCTTTGTTATAAAAAATCATTCAAATCAAATCAAATCAAATTTTGTTATAAAAAATTAGAGTTTGCTGTTGCCAAACAAAGATTTCGTTTTCATAATGTCTCCTATATGGGAAATGATCGGAATCTATACACGTTATATGTTGTATCATTATTCTTTTCTAATCTTTATCATAAGGTGTGAAAAACTGAACCTTGCCGCGTGGGTGTTTCTTGTTTGCAAACACGTTTCTATGTGAGAGATTTAAAAAAATGGTCCTTTTCTACGCAAATTTTCCAGAATCACTTAGTATTTAGAAGCCTGATACCGCACTTTTCAAATACGCGTTACAATGACAATATCCGATTAATGTTATTCGAGGCATAACACCAAACACCATTCAGTGTACTGTCACCATCTTTTTATGGAATCCAATAATTGAATTAGAAAATTTTTTTCAATTAACGACTTTTTCTACATAATAAGCCAAAATAAACATCAGACATCCACATTTGCAAAGATATTATTCACAGTACTTTTCAAATTTCAAATTTATCCTATCGATATTGAGTTGAATGTTTTCATTAAGACACGGAAAGAAAAAACTTTGTAATTTCGATGCACATCATTTCGGAAGGGGCGAGAATGTATTACAACTTGCCCATAGGATACGCATCGCGTAAAGAAAGAAAGCATTAATCAGAATTGCTCCAATATGCTACGCATTCTGAACGACCGCCCCCCTCTACCCTCTTTAGGCTCGTAGTCGATTTTGAGCAGAAAATGCGTACTATCTCTCTATGTTGAAATCAATTAAGGTAAAATATTTGCTTTCACTTTGAAATTTACTTAAACGTTCTCCTTAGAACAATTTTTTATATTTTATTATTAAATATTTTCCATATGGATTGTAGCGCTTGTGATGAAGTAATCCTAGTTAACACTAAACGTACCACGCGCGGTCAAATGACCGTTTTTAAACTTTCGTTTAAAATTTCTCGCATAAAACGTTAAATGTATCATCATGTATCTTATTCACTTTTCCTAAAATATATATACAAACTATTTTTCAATATTTACAACTTTTTTTAATGTGTATTTTTCGAGAACGAGTTATACCATGTCTAGTTTACCATCAGCGGTCATTTGATCGCTTGAAAAATTTATGTTATTTATGATTATATTCTTCGATAATCGCTTTCTTGAAATTGTTTTACGGGTCTACAATGTAATTGTAGACAATCATCTACAATCTAATCATTCGTGGAATATCAATTTATTAGGCAAAATAAATAATATCGACGAGGATTGTTCGGAAGATGATCAAGAAGTTTACGATATTGATGATGATACTGCAGAAAATTATTGTGACTTATTGTGACGGACGAAGAGAAAATTTTGAATATACGAAGAGGACAGGAAAGAAAGACATTTATAGTTAGTCCCGACAGTACAAATGAGGAAGAAATTGAAACTGCTATGAGCGGAACTGTTTGGATACAAATAAAAGAAGGATCTAACAGTGGAAGAACATCGATTTGTAATATTTTCAAGGAAATATCAGGACCGACGGGATACGCTAAACGAAATATTATGTAGGGCAGAGCATTTTCAGCATTTTCTTTGATTATTGAACATAAAATGAAAAACAAACAAAATTTGTATAAAATGTAAAAACCACATATGTGGAAAATGTGCAATACAAAATGCTGTAATTTGTAAAAAATGTGATGAAAATGCATAAAAGTAAATAAAACATACAACATCGAAAAGCGGCGAACGAGTTTTTATTGTAGCATCAGAAAAATATTTTGTTTGCTATCTACTTTACATAGGTTTTTTCGACGCGGTCATTTTACCGCTCATGGTAGAAATAGGTATACATGAAATGTCGATAGCTTTAGTGTTAAGCATATGAATAGAATGCAAACTCAATATCTAACGGAAACTTACAAACGGTACTTAAGAACTTTATTTATTAATACATTTATTACAAGCGTAATGAGGAGAATGAAAAATCTTGAAAATAATGGCTACAGAAATCCGTACAGAATGCAATGCAAACATGAACAATATATGGATTCAAACGTGTTCGATATCAATGTGTATCTTCTACTAGTTGCTTTTTAATTGTCTGTTTTTTTGTGAATTCAATTTAATAGAAATCAGAAACAGATCGTCAGCTAGCGCGCAATTACATGAAGTAGTTACATTAATAAACTATTTTTGTTAGTAAAGTGTTTCAAATCGGGTGTAGTAGGGAGAGCTTGATTCTATTTTTCTTCTATTTTTTTGTTTTTTTTTTTTTTTTTTTTCTGTAACACAAACACCTTCTGACGAAAAGTTAATTTCCTTAAAAGTAAGAACACTATTGCGCAAGCAGATGGAATTATTTGTGCGAAAATGAATACCTGTTGTACGTTTTTTTGATAAGGGAATCTACAGAACGAAATAAGATTATTAATGACCACAGCGTTATCGCTGTATTCGCTGCGAACGTTGGCTGAATGACGCTTAACTTATAATTACATGGAAAATAATATTAAATAAAGGGATAAATTTCCACACAGCTTGAGAAGTACACTGTACGTATCTAAAAGTCGCAATGATTTAAGTCAATTATAAACATGCGAACAAATTGTTATACACAGTCGAACTTTTAGGCGAGTTTTGTATAAATTTATACTAAATTTTAAACTGTCGCCTTTAATAACACCGTAATCAAAAAGTAGTGAGGTTTGCTAATTAAAATTACTCTACTATATCTAAACGAAATGCTATTTTTATACTGGCAAGATTCAAAGCCCTATCCTTATCATATTTTACGTCAGTAACTTCAGCAATTAATGCCTTAGTTCATGTTCATCATTTCTATTTATTCTGTATATATTAGTATATATATAAAATAACAGACTATATTACTAACATTCGAAATCGTTAGATTTGGGCGCAATCACTTTATAAATTTGACGAAACTGTTGATAATTCTTGCAGGTAAGCAAGTACTCATAACTCTCTGTTTTCGAAAACTAGAAAATTGGGTCGCGGACTCATTATTATGCGATTAATCGCAGAGTACTTTTAGAAAAACGCAAAAAATCGGAAAATAGTCTTGTGTTTTGTTTTTATTTTTAGGTAAATAAAACGATTCAGTCACAATCAAATATAATTTACTTGCTTGTTATATATATTTCTCATACTTGTGAAACATGATGTTATACAAATGAAATATGTCACTAAGATAAGACTGACAAAACGACTGATCGCTAGGAACACAGATAAACAGGCAGAAAAAGAGAACGACGGAACGAGAGACTGAGAGAAATCGCTTACTAAGATTAAATAGGATAGATAGGCCGGCAGACAGTCACACCGACGGAACGACAAACGACAAACGACGTCCCGAGACTTTTTTTCTCGTAATTTTTGTAAGACCGATAATATTTCTATAGGCAAAACCATTTCTAAATCTCAGCAAGCAGGAAAATCATTTTAATATAAGAGGAAATATTATTAGTGGAAATTGAAAGAAATCAAATGAAAATGCCTTGGTTGTGTTAATTGTGTTGTGTACGTATGTGTGTGTTTGTCATTAGAGAAATTTTTTGCTATATTATAGGTTTTTATTAATTTTAAGGCAGCTACAAGAATGATAGTAATTAACACTATATTGTACTTGATAGCCAATGAATGGAACGTATTCGTATAACAAATTTGTAAAATTTGCCTTTCAAATGAATGCGCAGTACCAACATCCTCTTGATCCCTGCGCATTTAATAATTTTATCAATTGAAGCTTATAAGTACACTAGATTTGTCTCTCGGTTTTTAAGATTGAAAGATGCGTATAAAAAGGCGTATAAGCGTAAAACAATTGGATTATCTATCTGTTTGCACGTTGATCTATCGTGTGTTTGTTGGACGATCCTTAGCCGCGCATTAGAAAGTTCCAAAAAAAAAGCGAAAACTTAATGAATCCATTATACGTTAACAAGCTAACAAAATTAAAAGTTACAATCTACAAGAGATTTTAATCTTAAATAAGATACAAATATTATATTGAGATTTGTTGCTTTATAAATCCTTGCCATATTATATGTAGATATAACGTGGGCATTGAATAGTGTCCGCAAGCTACCAGATAAGAGGCAAGAGATAATGATGCCTGGGACATTCAAAGCAAATTAGCCCACAAAATATATTATATATATTATTGGTAAAGGAAGTAAGTTAATTTTTGTTGATTAAAGCGAAAACCTTGGCACTCCCTTATTGAATGAAAATCACAGGAGGAATCTTTTAATGGTTAACGAACAATAAGCAATTTATAAAAAGATTACACACCCATAGACATCGATTGCATAGCTCTTGTTTCGCGCATTAAAAAAGAAAAAAAAAAAAAAAAATGTTTGTTGTGAAAAAACACATATGCCTTCCTATCCTATCATCCGTATGTGGTATTTTTTTGCAGTTAGACTACGTAGTGTGTACGGTAGCAGCATGATTTTTCCAAAAGGCTAAATAAAAACTGTGCGATTTCTGTGTGCAAGCGAAAAAAATTGAGATTTAAAAAGACTATCACACTATTTTTTCTTTTCGATTAAATATTGATTTTTATAAAGGTTTCTCTAATAATGCTTTATTTTCCTTACATGAGCGTGCAAGTGGGTTCAAGCCAAGCATCAAGCATATAACACACACACACCCTAGTTCGCATAATAGTAAAAAATAAATATTTTCTGTACCTATTCTCTTCCTCTCCCTCTCCCTCTCCATCATTCGTTGTGTCTGTTTCTCTTTACCCTCTTCTTCGTATGCGAACCAATTCCCCAGTGTTGTTTCGTATCCTGCCTTTGCTATTTAATATTTTTTCTTCTTCTTCCATTATTATAACAAGCCAATGCACACCATATGTGTGGTGTTAAAGATTTCATAATTTACTATCATTTTTAATTTTTTTTCTTCTAATTTGAATTCCTAATCCTCTGAGTGTTGAAGTAAATTAAAACGAATAACGGCTTAGTTAATTACAATAAAAATAAATAAATAAATAAAGAAAAATCGTAGAAGAGAACAACGTTTTAGCAATAAAGCTGTAAGATCGTAACCGAGTCTTTGATACCCATCACCGTTATCCAAGAAAAGACAAAAAAAGTTAGTGGACTAAATTTTCATGCTCTATAGTATAGAGTGGGCGCGGCTGTTTTTTGCTATTTTCAAAATAAAAGTTTTCGTTGCATTGGCGTGTAGGCGTTGTAGGCTTGTTCTTGGAAAAGTTTAAGTCACTTCCCAATTCTTTTGCAAATATTGGGCAAATGGACAAACGGACAGATGGATATGTTTAGGTGAGATTCAAATTTCAAACTGGCTAACAACTTGTATATTTTATGGGATTTTTTAACCTTGTTTCTGCGCTTTATAAAGCTATTGAAAATAACTAAATTTCGATACACTATTATATTACGGAGGCGTATTCAATTTTTTCCATTTCCGTATAGGTGCTACAATATCGCCCATAGAATAGGCTTTCAAATTTTTGTATATTTATAGGCCATAGTTTAATATCAATTTTTCATTGCTTTCGAAAAACGGGGGTGTTTTCTGTTTACATAGTGTTGTGGATGTGTCTCTCAACGGATTTGGTCCATTTGCAATACGCAATACTGCGTGTAAGAACTTCCAATGTTGTTGCCAAATTTTAATCCGATAGCTTCAATTTTGGGGACAGGACAATGTTTACAACAGATATAATACAGACGGACAGACGGGCAGACGGACGTGCTTAATCGATTTAGAATTTGATTCTGATCAAAAATATTTATATATACATTGTGTGGTCTCTGATGCTTTCTTCTGCAAACGTTTGCAAACGTTTTGACTAAATGAATATACCCCCATCCTTCGGTGATGGGCATAATAATCAAAAGCCTTAAACCGTGAACAGAAGATATGGCTAACATGCCATTAAATTAACGCCTAATATCCTGAATAGTAAGCAAGTAAAAAAGAGAGTGCACCGTTAGAAACGAGCAAAACCAATGAATACCCTACATCAATTCACCTAATATAATAGTTCACTTATATATGTTATAGAATGCGAGAAATTATATTTCCTTGCCATGTAAAGTCTTAATTTTCTTGTGAGGCACTACTGAAAGTTAGGCCTTGTTACCATATAGAGCTTACTTTTCATGACGACCTTCAAATGGGGTGAAAAATAGGTCGTTGCCATCTAAACTGACTAAAGTAACTTTACAAGTCAAATCGCTATTCTAAAATACTATCCAGGATAAAATATTTATTTTTCATAAGGCCGTTCATGTGAGAAAGGATCCCAAAAATGTTTCGGTTCGTTCCAAATTTTTCATGCTCATGCATTATTTAGTACTTACTTACTACTTATCATCTGTACACATATTTGCAAGTCAAGCGTCATATGGAGAGTGGTTGTAAAAATAATCCGATCCAAGCGGTCGTCTTTGGGCTAAAACAAGCTGTCGCGAAAATTGCGACCTATACGCGTATCACTAAAACAAAAAAACAAATACCGGACAGATGTTGAGGTGGACAGAGATGCTTAAATTGATTCAGAAGCTAATTCGGAATTCCTTAGGTCTACATTAATCTCTTCTTGCGGATGTTAAATACATTCGCCCAATCTTAATATAACCTTTACGACAGCGGATATGAAGTACAGAAAGTTAAGATCGGGATTTCAATTAACAAAATTGAAGGAAAATGTGCTTTATATCGTTGCCCAAAATTAAAAAAATTGTTTTCGTCTAATTTCCTTTTGGTCTTTCAATGAAGTGGTAAATAAAGCCATAGAAAGGAACGAACTGACCACAGATATTATTTCTAAGCCATAGAAATAATAAAATCGATTTAATCATGACTATCTTTCTATGTAACGACTGACTACGATCTCAAAGATATATCTTGAAAATCAAAATTGGTCTTAATTTTCTTCTTCTCAATTTCACTCTTTGATCTTGTGATCCGATTGAACTTTGTCATTTACTTCGTTGTCAGAGCCGTGCAGATCTGTTAGAGGAGGCAATTAAGACACGTTCTCTTCTAACTTCACGATATAAGTTACTTAGATAATTTATGCTATAAATTCCAATGCAACTAACTGGCTATGTCATATTTGGTTGATGATCTTCATCATTTTATGAATCCTTTCAAGTGTTAGTAATTGATATTATTTCGCTTACCAATCAATCAATCAATTATCAACATATAACGAGATCTCCTAATCAACCTTCCCACTAGACTTAGGCAAGTCTGTCTTCGTTGACGATTCGCGCAAGAGACCGCGAAAACGGGAATCTCCAGTTCACTTCCTCTTCCTCTATTAGCAAGCGAAAGATCGAATTTATCCAAGAAATCCGTGTCTTAATTCGAGATCAGCTGCTGCTGGTGCCGAGTACAATTACCCAATCCTACAATCTTTCCATTATTGTTATAAGTATACAAACTGATCAGAGAACTTTGCTTATCACTAACCTTACACTGTGGACTTAAATCAAGAAAACTTAAAGTACTTGTTCTCACTTATGCTTCGTGTGTGATCAAAATGAGAGACGATTTTGATCTTAAGAAACTGGGTCAAAGCGATAATCGGAAATTTTCTATTAAAAGGTTATACATTCGTAAATGCCAGATATTGACTCCTTTTACCACGACATACAGATGGCTGATTTAGGGAATTAATTAAAGTAAAACAAGTAAGAAAATTATATTCGGTCGTGTTCGAATCTTCTATCTTAAAAAAGACAAAAAAAGGAAAAGAGCTAAATTTTTATACTCTACGATATGGTGCGGGCGATGCAGTTTTATTTTTATTTTCAAAATGAAAGTTTTTGTAGTATAGGCGCGTGTCCTTTGAAAACTTTAGGTCAGTTCCCAATTCTTTTGGAAATTTGTAGGCGATATCTTCACTTTTGCCAACGGTAGAATGTTTATCACAGATACTACACAGTTACGCAGGCACACAGATGGGCGGATGAACGGACGGCCATGCTTAAGTGCATTCCGAATTTAAATACTTTATGGGTTTTTTAAAGTTTTCTTCTGTACGTTATAAAAGAAACTGAGTTTATGATATGCTATAAAAGTGAGTGAACGTGGCCGAATTTTTCCATTCCTGTACACGTACTACAGCATCGACCATAGAATATAGGTTTACATTTTTGTATATTTATCTGCTATTATTTATGAATAACGTTAAAAAAGTAATGTTTTTTTCTTCTTGCAAGACAGAGGTATTCTCAGCGTAGATGGTAGTGTAAAGGTGTCCTTAGAACGCGATTTGACGCATTGTCAATACCAATCTGCGTGCAAGAGTTTCCAGTGTTGTTAGCAGTCGATAGCTTTATTTTTGCGGCGAGGAGAATGTAATAGGCGTTATGCAGGCGGGCAGACGGACAAGCGCAAATCGATTCAGAATTTGATGCTGATCAAAAACACAGGGATCGCCTTTCCTTCAAATTTTGTTTGGTTATTTATTTAAATAAGATATTCAGATCTTTACGGGAGGAACATCAAAACATATACCTGACTGATAGGAATTGTGCAACAAAAATTTACAATAAGCTCTCATTCGTTCGTGGGTGATGGTTGTAAAAATAAAGTGAAATAAAGTTGCTACCGTTATATTTTATAACTAGTCATCATATGTACACACTATAATGTACATATATGCGTATAACTATACATATTTATATATCTATATACGTAAAAATAAACATTTTATGTTTGTATTCCACAAGGACGTCATAGCAATTTTATATCATTTTCTTACGCATACATGAATGCATAAAAATGAGTATGTATTTGAATCGATATTTACAATATGCATAACTTGTTGTTGTTGTTGTTGTTGTTGCTGCTGGTTTTATATATTATATAGAGGCGAATAGATTGTGTGTTGTAAGCATAAAAACAAACACGCGTACAAAGTTGAACAGTGTTGACTGCCGCTAACCAATAGAACGGGCGCTCTGTGTAATCCGGTGTGTATATTTTTCACTTTATTGCCGCTGCGGGCATTTCAATCTATAAATGAAAATTTCACTCATGCTCCACAAAACTCACTACTCTCACACACACAGGCCACTTAGCATTATGAGCAATACAGAACTAAATATACAATAACTGCAGCGTGTATTGTTTTGTAAATCAACAATAAAACATTGCTGTGTGGCAAACCATATAAATGCACGAAAAAAAATATATATGTATATATAAACAAAAATTAACAACAAAACTGAAATTCCCTTCTCATCTACGGACACACATCCATTTAAATAACGAACGCATCGCAGAATCTATTGTTTGCGGTTTTTAATAAAAACAAAAAAAAAAAAAAAATCATATTTATAATGATTTTGAAAAACTGTATTGAAAAATTCATAAAATTTTCTCTGACCGGTCTATGTTAAGGCTTGTGAGTTTTAAACTTTTAGACAACCAAGGAGAATATTTCAGAGGCAAACTACTCTTTTGTTCTTTTTGTAATAACCGTCCTATGCTAAAAGTATACTACATTTCTTATTCCAATAGTAACATTCAATAATACGCATATAGAATATACATTCTCTGTCAATATGAGATATTATATAATATGTAATATCTCTTTATCCGCGTTAAGAAGAGATGGTTTGTTTTTTCCAAGCCTTATATAAATCAACACGACAGGCTATATTTTTGCACCGATAATTACAAATCAAAAAGTTTTTAAATGCAAGATTGAAAATTTAGTGCCCGTTATGAGGTCTTTTTTCGAAAAACTTTTTGTAAAAGTTAGTGCTGTCGTTTTGAAGAAAAAACCGCGATAACCACTAGACATTCGCATTCTACAGCTACGGTTAAAAATTCAATTTCGATAAAATGGAAAAACATATTTTTAGAGAAAGTGCGTTGAAAATTTTAACTGCCCGTCACACAATTAAGGAATTATTTAAGCTAATGAAGAAGAACGCAATTGGATCACAAAAAAATGCTATCACTGTCCGTTCGTTCCTCTTTACGCTTTTTTCGAATCGATGCGATAGTAGAATGAAATAGAAAACTATAAAGAAAAAAATAATTCTTTATGGTTGCCAATCGTGGTGATAAAATTTTTTAGATTATTTGTAATTATCGAATTAGTTTTCAGTGTTTCATATCAAAAACGCATATTTAATTCATATTTATTTATGATATTTGATTAATATCAAAAACATCGAATTGAACGCTTAGCGATAAACCAGTCTGACATCTTCAAAAACTTTACAAGCTTAGTACTTACTATTGGCTAAGGAAATGCCTTGAAAACTCTTCTAATAGATATGAAGAAAACGTAAAAAACTGCATAGAACCTTCTGCCTTTTGAAAGTTACTAAATATGTCGCATTTTTACATCCTGTACGTGTATAAAAAATATGTAAACTATTATGCTTTCAACGAGATTTTAAAAAGCAAAGATTCCTGTTGAGTCTACCATTTTTTTTTATATTGAACCTTTTTCACTCAACTCAGTAAATCGTCTGTTGATGACTTGCCGACTCGCGCAAAAAGAAAGAGATTTTAGTATAGGACAAAAGAGTAAAATCTATCGGAAAGCATTCTTTTCTGAAAAGAGACGAATCGCTTTACTATTATACCCTTTGTTTATAACACATCGGTAAATAATTTTCGGGGTTGATATATAAATGCCGTCTTTAGTAAATAAATCCATATTATTTTTAACCAACTAAGAAAGTTATATTCGGCGCATACCCACCACTGCGCTTTTCGCATTCCACTCTCCCAGTTCTTTTATTTGATATCATATCAGTGGTATTATCAAGAAAAAATTAATCCACCGGATCGCGTTATCTATCATATTCATTTTAGAATTAAGCCATATTTAGGCAGATCATATATCGTATGAGGAATGTACAAAACAATTATAAACATTCTGCCTTGTTCGCGTTATGACAAATAAGCATAAATCCTCAAAGAAGCGAAAAAAATAATCTTTAATCACTTGCAAATTAGTGTGGGCATGGTCAATTTTTCTCAGTTTTGCACGTAAAGCGTAAAGTATTTTGTAAAGTAAATGTGGACAATTTCAGCTTTTCTTCAACTTTTATAATTTCTAAGTAACGAGCAAAAACCCACAAATTTATGTTAAGAAAATCGGAGTTGCGTTCAGTTTATGCTCCACTGCGGGCCTCTGCTTTGTGCCCATTTAGCCCATTTTCAATACCAACAGGGACTACTAAATTTGAAGTCGATATCTTCATTTTAACGATTAGGAGAGTACCAACAACACAAACCACACAAAAATACGGACAGTCAGACTTGGCTATATGAATTCAGAATTTCACGCTGATCGAGAATATATATACTTTATATGGTGTCTGAAGCTTCCTTTTAAGTGATACAAACATTAGGGAAAAAAACAAAATGAGTATACCAGCATCTTACAGTGGGGGGTATAAAACCGTCAAGCCTCAAAAGAGGCCTTTTAAAATTTTGCGTCATTTTGATAATGTATTTACCGTTTACGGTAGTTTCAGTGACACTGTCTTATCGTTGTCCTAAAAATGCCGCTCAAATTCAGCATTGATTTTTCATATAGCACTTCTTATTAGCCGAAAATAAGCATATGTCGTTGCCTGACAGACAGAGTGTTTAGCATGAACCGCATTACGCATAGTAGAATAATTAAATCAATGTATTATCACTTTGAAGTAATGGCAAAATTCGTAAATTCGAAATTTGAAACGCTACCTCATCCCTTGCAGTCTCCAGATGCAGCTCTAAGCATTTATTCCTATTATTGTTGACACGTAAGGGATAACGATAAGATTAAGAAATGAAAATAGAGTCGCATTTTGAGAGCCTTGAAGATTCGTTCCAAAACCTTGAATCGATTACGTCATTCTGTAAAGAAACTACATTAAAAAAAAAAAACCCCAATTTTAAGAAAATTCGCTTCAAATTTTCGGATTTCATTACAAATAGTTTGGCTTTCGAAAAAATTTGCCAAGAATCGCCAAGAGGCCTTATAATAACTTTCAAGTTTGAAAACAATGAGCCGAGAATAAAAACACATTCGATGAAATGTTGTGAGAAACAAGTTTTCAGCAGTCTTTTGCTAATTAAATAAATAATTTTTTTTAAATATCTCAACGAATCGGTGACTAGTATATGTTCGTTTGCTGCGTTACCTCTTAGCGCAATCGAATTCACGTTGATCTCATAATTTCGACTCGAAGTAAAAACCATGAATTGATGTATGAATCAAAATAGAGTAGTATACTATAGGGTATCATATATAGATAGATAGGTAGGAGGAGAAGATTCAGCTCAAGTCGAATATAACCTCTTGCTAGTTGTTATTGCTTTTTCGCATCCATTCAGTTTAATTAAAAGTTAACTATTTGTAGCCTTTTGTCTCAACTTTTTATAGCAAACAGCAGCAAAGTGTAGGCTGGGAAGGTTTTTTTTTGTTACCAACCATTTCCTTTAATTATAAACGATTTGCCAAAAGCTATGCACAACATATATTTGCTGTAACTGTAACAAACTCCTATTGTGTGTGGTAGGGATTTTTAATCATAACTATTTTATATGTAACGGAAAATTAAAGTGAAATAGTTTGAAAACTGTTTTTTAGTGCATTGTAACGCCTTTCCTGTGGTCTCTAATAATTGTTGAAAAATATTTAATAGATTTTTAACTAAATTACAGCGATGCACGCGCATGCACTATATAATAAATGAGGTAAACTATTAATAAATAAAAATCACTCTTTGCAATTGCAAGCTTACCTGTACCGTGGATTTGAAAGTCATCTTCGTACTATCAATGAATTAATCCATTTATATTTATCGCACTAGAACTTTTTAATATTTGTACAAATTAAACTCCTTTTTTTTTTGGTTTTTATTTTTTTTATTTTTTTTTTTTTTTTTTTGATTTGTATTTTCTTTATTGGTGCCATGAAGTCTGCAAAATTTATTTATTTTTATTTTTCTATTTTTTTTTTTTTTTTCAGCAAAATGAAAAGAAGCAAACTTCTGGACTGGAGTGTTGCCCTGACACGGAAGGTAAAACAAATAGTCATCATCACCCAACAATGATATCGAAAAATCGTTGAATAAACAGAAAATGTGAAGCACCAGACGTTGCAAAATAACACAAAAAAAAAAAAAAGGAAAAAGATTATCTTGAAATTGTCTGTAATCCAATCTCGTTGAAAAGTAAAGTTTACTGCAAAACTTTTTTTTTTATTTTTTTACTTTTTATATATATATATATATTTATAAATACTTAAAAACTTTACTCAGTCCTGTAAAATGACAGATAAAATGAAATTCAAACACACGCCTTTAACGTCATATCATGTTTTTATAACTTTTTTATAAAAATAAAAATGTTTTTCTAACAGTAGACACTTGTCTGCAGAAAAACATTTTGTTTGTTATATGTTTTATTTTTACAAATTTTTTGTCAATTTCATCCCTCCACAACAAATATTATATATAATACATATATGCTAACGCTCCAAGTGTTTAATTTGTTGCGAAATTTTTTCAATTTTAGCAATTTTTGAGAGAAAACTACTTTTTATTTAAGCAATTCACTAGCTTGGATAGTTGAAATTAAACTATCGCAATTTTTAACGAAATTATCCTTGAAAAATTCGACGTTTAAGCGATTACTTTAGGAAATGTTGTCAAAAAAATTAAATGAAAAACTTTTTGTGTATATGTTCAAGCATTCAGAAAAAATGATTTTTACAAGCTCTATCCAAAGGATGATTGGTTTTTTAGAACATTCCTTTTACTTGTTCTACTCAAAGCAAAACAAAGTAATTAAAGCAGCAGTTTTGTGTGCGTATTGACTGCGCTAGACTGAAAAGCTAGTAAGGGGCCGGAGTTTTGATTACCTTCTTAAGAGGATGCTCGTTGGGCGGCGATTATGTTCTCTGACCTATAAGTCTATACCCAGACTTGTGCAATCATTGTTAATTCTCTCATCCCAGCTCCGTAATCGAAAAGTGTTTTGCCTTTATCGACTAACCATTCACTATAGCTTCGACAAAGATAAACTCCAGCGCACTCGAAATTTGAAGCTGTGCACGCTGACAGCAGTCGCGATTCTTACATAGTCATCTACTCATATGGACTGTAATTAAGAAACGAATAAGCGAGGCTAACTAATCATATCCATATAGCCGTTGCAGGTCTTTCTTATTATCTGACTGGCTTAATATCATCAATTTAACGTCAATAGTTTATATTTATGACATTTAATATTATTTTCGAAGGTCCCTCCACGACTTTTTCTACTTTTAAATTACAATTATGTTCATCTATTGTCTTTCCAAACGCTAGTATGCTCTTAAGATAGATTGCTATAACCGGAAAATCAATGGAATATTTGTCATTCAAGTTTTTAAACGCTTTTTATGGTGCTTTTGTTGTCAAAAGATAGCTGTTTGAATCTGTATGAACCAAGAATTGTTAGAAACGTGCACGGTTTATTTGGTTCATTATCTAAGCGAAGCTGCCAACCGTAAGCCTAAGACTATAAAAGATAAGTTCTAACATTGTAATAATGTCTTCAAAGGATGATGTTAGTACAAAATCACCTTTTATAGATCCCTTTAAATGCTTAGACTCGGTACAGGGTCTAAGGTACAATGTTCCCTCTTTCTTTTCTATTACAATTAGATTATCAGAAGGCACGTATACTCGTGCCTCGTTCAACTAAATTGTCTAATTCGCTTCCTTCTTCTTGAGCTTGAGTTGAGCATACAATCCATCTAACGAGAGATTTAAGTTCAATGCCATATGTGTTTTAGAAATTATCGGGACCTTCAATTGCAGATACGTACCTAGCATAGCAAAAACTTTTCGTAATATGAACCAAAGAAGTTTACAATTGTGTTTACGATTCAAACTTAACCTTATACTCAAACCTAATATTGATACATACTGTATTTGCAGCAAATATCGCAAACCCAATAACTTTGCTTACTTGTCTTTTAATTATTTTGCCACTTGAAAGGGCATATTTTTATATTTGTTCCCATCTTTCTGGATCTTGGTTCGGCAGCGATACAATCGTCGCACCATTTTCGCACTTTATCAGCATTTCGAAACCGCGTGCCGGCCAAGCCATGTTGCATCGATATGAAAAAGCGGTAATCAGAAAGCATTGTGTCTGATGAGTACACTGGATGCGGCAAAACTCTCCGTTCGAACTGCAGCTGTTTATATTTGAGAGCTCTTGCAATATATGGCCGACCGTTATTCTGCAAGAGGATGGTTTTACGTCTGTTAATCGTTATTGCTTGTCTTTTTTCCATCAATTTATTTTTTTATATTAATTTGTTTAATTGGCGTCGGTAACCTCTGCAGTAGCAGTTTTATTTGGTTTTAACGGCTCGTAATACACTATACCTTGCTGATTCCACCATAGAGCAGAGCAAAACTTTACGGCCATGAATATTTCGGTTCGGTGTCAATCTCTTGGATTAACCCACGCCTTTTTATGGCATATAGTAGAGTGAATTAAATGTTTAAAAATGTCTTCGAGATTATATGTTATTGCAATAAATGCCTTAAAGTTAAAATGTCGATATAATATCGGGTACTCAAGAAATGTTGTCGAAAAAAGTATCGTTTGGCCCCTTTTACAGCAATTTATAATGCCAAAAATGAAAACCATTGGAAATTGAAGATAATTTCTCATTTCACTACATTAATTCAATTTCTTCGATACTACTTAAGACTGATAGCGTATTAATGGAATACACCCACCATTTCAATACCGGCTAAATGATTGGTAACATTTGGATACCCATCTCTTAGATAACCTTATGAAATATTTCTTCTATCGTACTCCTCCCAAAAAAGTTCGATCTCTTACTGTTTTATTCAATCCTCTTTTACAAACCTTAACAATCATACCATATCTCTTTTACCTTCATAACTCTTTTGAAATACCGCTCTATTTTACGTACGGCGTTGATAAAAAAGATTTCACAAACCTGAGTTGTGCTTCTGTGAACATTCGTTAACACTTAATAATTAGTACATTTAGGAAAAATATAATAAGTGTTAAATAGAATTTGTAACAAAGGAGGGCAGAATCTGTTACTTACGAATTACAAAATGAAATAGTTTCAACATTAGATAAATATTAACTTGAATTTTATCCAAAGGGCGGAACTGTAGATTGTATCCATAAGAAGATGAGCACATCTGAGCTTTACGCTCAGTAGTAAAATTTAAAAAAAAATTTAATTTAAAAAATAAAATTAATATAAATATAAAAAAATAATACTTAGTTAAGACGTAATGTAGAAAAGCATTCTTAAAATCAATTGGACATTGATCACATTAATTAATATTAATTGTACAACTAAAACTATGTTACACAATCTAATTTCCTTATAAATGTCTCCATTTCCGCCTGCTTGCTCGTTTGCCAAATTGGTAGTAAATTCTCAAAAAAGCATGGCCAAAATCTAATTGTTATAATATTAACTTTGAATGGGTACAGATAAAGTCAGAAAATGACTTATGTGCATTAACACATACATACGTAAGACAAACGTAAAGTAATCTTAAAATTAATTTAATGTCTGAGAAGCTTTAATCGAAATTGGTTCTAACTTTAAAAGTGTAAGCAATAAGTAGCGACTTACAATCTAACACCTAAACTATATACGTATATTAAGGAATCTCTGGAACGTAATTGCGAGTGTAGCAAACAGGTGATTGCAATTACTAAGCGTTCATCTTGGCTTGAATAACAGGTATAAAAATAAATTCCAAAATTGATTTTTAAAAATCCGAAAAATATTAAAGAGTAATTTGATGCAAGTAAATTTTTTCACACTAGAAAACAGTACGGAAAAGATTTAACTAGACAGGGAACGAGATATAATGACAAGCATAACATTTTGTAACATAACCATCCATCTTCTTCTTTGTTATCTTTTTATATGTGTTTGTAGCTAATATTATCGTCCTTCGTAATGTATACAAATAAAAGAAAATAAAAAAAAAGGAAAACAACACAGGAAGACTGAGTAAGTCTTGTGCACATGTTACCCTAAAACGGAAACGGCAGTAGTCATAATGCAAACAAAAACCATTTCAAAAGGATCCAACAAGTAAATAGCAGGTGATGTCAAATTCTGACAATCTTAGTTAAAATGCCAATAGCACTGACATGGACAATAAACATACACCTATACTTATAATAAAGATGTATCTAGATAAACAGTCGTAGTCCCAGAGCACTATGGGAAACTCAAAAAAAAAAAAAAAAAAAAAAATATAAAAAATGAAAAATATATAAAAGTTCACATAAAACTGTAGGAGAATAAGAAAAGACGTATTAATGGCATACATAACAGTTAAAAAAAACAAAAAAAACAACTCCATCTATACGGTATAGATTATAAATGGATGATGAGATAGGAAAGTAGACGAGAGAACAGGAGTTGCTGTTTTTTCTACCCAGTGCGGAAAAGTTTAGTGTATTTTAAACTTTTCCAGGCATTTGAATGCCCGATGGAAATTAAAGTAACTTAAAAGTGTATACGTCTTGCATGGTATCTGCCGCAAAGATTGATATCGCGTTTTACTTTGCGAAAAGTGTGCGACAGTACGTAGCTTTCAAAATAAAAACTTATAAAAATTCCGTAACGCTGGTCAAAATTGAGTAAAAAGAAAAAAAAGGTAACAATGCTCTTAGTTAAATTGTTTTAATTTAAAAAAATATTCACTATTTAGCGTAGCTATGAGAAAGAGTATGTCGAATTTGCGTATTTTATAACCTACACCACATATAGTAGTATATTCAGTCTCTTCGACTCTCTGACTGATGTCTGCTAATGTGCCTCTGTTTTTAAACCACAAGTTGTTTTCGAAAAATTTGCTGAAATTTTTTACGCTAACACAGCTTGGTCATGGGACGAATGCCATTAAAAAGGAATTGCATCGGAGTGTTTTTACAAAGATTCTCCACATAACGAGACATTTTAATTAGATTACAAAATCAAAAATATTTGCGATTATTAATATTTCACGACACAGAACACGGAAACGTACTGTTTCATCGTATGAGCTATGTGTGAAAGATTTGGATTCGATGGAACAATTTCTCTTTATTATATTACAATGCTAACTAATCCAGAATAACAGTTTCACATATAAATTTACTCTGACAACTTTAGACCACATAGACCAAATTTTTTCGGATTCGCGGCCATATAAAGTTTATTAGGAAAAACAAGCAACAATATGGAAATAAGGTCTAAACATATGACTTTGCCAAGTTTGGGCCATTTCAATTCACCTTTCGGGGAAAGGTCCTATCGGGGGGTTTTCACGAGAAAAAAGCCTTATTATGATAGCAAAGTACAATTTTTGACGGAAACACGTGAGGAGTCGTTGTAGGCGCAGTGCTTTAAGTTATTTGGTAGTCGGCTTCAGTCTACCGAGACATCTCTCCTTTACTAAAACCGCTTCATTTAAATCGTCCGTTCGTTTTTCTCAATCGACTGTTCATCTGGAGCGTAATTTTTTCACCTAGATATTGATCTCATTAGAGCATCTATGTCACCTTCGTAAGATCTGTAAAACTTCGATATGCCGATTATAGGACCAAACCTTCTCTTATGAACGTTATAAACCAACTATTATTTATTCCAGCTAACTTAGCATTAGCTTATATGTTTCATTCTCTTTCACAATTCAATATATCCGACGCTCACATCTCTTTTAATAGCCTTCTTACAATTATATATTTTCCGTAGGAATATTCCTTTTCAGTTTCTTTCACATATTAAGCAATATTCTGTGTGAGATCACTTTAAGTCTATAACTCACTAATGAAATTTTCTTATTTTCTCTTATACTTTCATTCAATTTTGAGTAACACTAACCCATTCGCAAACTGAAATTTCGTCTTTGCCGAACTTGCTCTTCCCTCATCCGAAATCGACAATAGCTGGTTTTGAATCAAAGTTACCCTGAGTAGTCTACTCCGTCTAGTCCGTCTACTCCGTCTTTCGCTTAACATTATCCTAAATACGTGTTCGATGCCCATTTTAATCCTAAGCAATGTACGGAACCAAAGTAAAGAACAGTTGTGATGCTTACAACGCCGACACCTATACTCCACTCAACATTTACCATATTTCCTCACTTGCTTTTGTAATTAAAATGCATATAATATGTATAATATTCACACGTGCCTACACATTATATTTTGTTGCTGGGTGCACGTTAATATATACAAACATGTTGTTACTATTGTTGTTACTAAGAGCATGTATCGCTCTACTGTTAAGCACGCATTCTGACATACATATACGGTGATCTTGTCGGTTCGACATTAGGATAAACCCTAAACGTTTTTACATATACGTGATATTCCTGTTACTCCTTTTGCTGTTGGACATAAATTCCTACCGGTACAAGACTTATTCATATTATTAACTACATCCTCTTATATATAAAAATGTTATTCTCGCGCTCATTTCTACGTACACAAATCATTACATCGTACGTGCAAATAGCTAGACGCTATAACGTCCAGACGGATCGTACACACATATGGAAACAATGTGATAACATTTACAGTCACAAATAGAATAGATTTTAGTCATAATATCCCATAAAAGCACCTGCGTAGCCAATACGCATACATATTTATTATAGTGCGACGGTACACTGACGATGACAGCAAGTATAAAAAAATCTCGATGCACAGCGTAGTTAGGCTTTCAGCTGTATTATGGTAGTCTAACCGACAAGTCACATAACATCAGAATATCAGTGACTAAACATGACTTACACTTTCGATTAGGGGACTAACAGTTTTAGCTTAGCCGCCATCTCTAAGGACAGCTGAGATTAGGCGGAATATCAGCGTTCGATTAGACACTGTCCACAACTACTTGATTTCATGGATAGGGATGCCGCGGTCGTAGAACTTAGACGCCAATCTTCAATGGTTGTCTTGACATTTAGACCTAGTAACCTTAGCGAATCAAAAATTCACACCGCAGCCGGCTAGAAAAACGTAGTCAGGCACGATTATACGATCTGAGATCTCGAACGAGCCATAACCTCCGTCTGCCGGTTGTTTACCTTCTCGCTTCAAAATTATTAAGTAATCCGCCAGTAGTACATCAGTCTCCTAAACACAAATAAAAATAAAATTTGAAGAACAAATCAAGGCCCAAGTCATTTTATAAATTTTTTGCAGACGCAGCTCTCGAAAATCTTGACACATATGTATACCCTAGGTCAAAATGTATCCGTTACAGTTTGATTGACGTTTTATACATAAAGCCATGCATAACAGTAAGCATCGAAAATCTTCCCAAAAATATAAGAGTATTCGCAAATTGAAAGGAGAGAAAGAAAAGTAACTTATTAGTAATTAATAAAATTTCCCAAATTTTGTTTTTGTTTTTTTAATTTTTCTAATTTACTTTAAACCTATAATGCACTTACTTTATTTAGGAGAGCTTTATAAATCCAGTCGAAGAATAAGTATGCATCCAATTGAAATAACGTTGTCTGATTCTGTAGTAGTAGCTCCTACACGTAAATTCATGAGCAAATTTTATATGGAAAGTATTAAGCAAAGAAGAAAATATTTTCCATACTGCTATCTCTCCAGAAGCCTTCGTTATTCCTGTTTCAGTAAAGATGTCAATTAAGTGATACATAAGGATGTATAGGAGAAGTGAGAGTTTCATTCTTCAGAGTCCATAACGTAATCAAATTCGCCAAACTTCTCGTCAAATGTCTGCATTATTTTAACTACTGTGAGGGAGATAGAGATTACCACCAGGTTTTAAACGGCAGCAGTAAGGAACTATCTAAAGTTATTCTAATAATTAAAATCGTTTTGCAGTTCGTCAAATTTGCAGACTTTTCATCGGATCTTTGCTTTAAATTAATTTTTGGCAGTGTTTGCTGCCATCAAATGTTTTCGCTGGCCTTGCAGTAGTTCATACGATTATTGCACATGTAGGCACTGTAATAATCACCACATCAAACTCAGCTACCGTTCTAAGCTTCTGTAGATTTTTCCAAGCCGTTCAACGGCTTGTCGTCAACCGATAGCGGTTGAAGGAATTTCAAAGTCATTTAACGTTGGCCAACTGATTATACTATCTGATAACTTTTCGGTTCAAATCTTTGTAATAAAGTTTTCTAAAGTACTCTCGTTAAACACTTTTGTTTAGAGGATTTTCTCTGCATAAGGGCTATGCATTTTTGTATGAGTTACGGTAACCTGTGACAACACAGTATCTACATATTAAGGTCATCCTAATATTGCTCTATTACTTACAACAATTTACACAATTTCAATACAATTGTTTGAGGTGATGGGTATGCAATGGCAGCAAAGCTTATAGACAGACGTCTTGCAAGTTTAATGCTCCCTATTGTTATTATGATTTTTAAATCAAAACTATGATTTAATTAAATTGTTATGTTCACTATGTTAAGGATAATATTATTATTATTATTTTAATTTTAGACTAATGAAATAAATTCTTAGACTAAAAAAATACATTGAGCACTAGCAACACAGGCTATCGGCTCTAATTTAAATGAATGTAAATTAGATAATGAGCTTAGTAGTATTAATAGAGTAATATATTGAATTGATATTCTGTTCTGAAGCTGATTGTAGAATGTTCAAAGGGTTAATCGTTCCAAATGCAATACTATGTTGAGCATATGTCTTCAAATAAGTTTCACAAAAAAAAAAAAAAATGCTCAATGCTCTTATTAAGATATTTAAACTTGGTCACAATATGTTGAATATCAATTTGTTTTTGCTGTTTTTTTTTTTTTCTTCTTTTACTTTGTTTTTTTTTTTCTTCAATGGGTCCTTCCAAGTTAAGACATATCATCTCAAAAACATACTGTATGCGCTAAGATTGTCTTCGACACACACTTGAAAACGTGACTTGTTTACAAATATATATTTAAAGTATATAAAATTTCATGTGCACAGCCATAATCAGTCGAAAAATAAGACTTAAAATTAAGACGTAAACACTTATATGCCTCAAGGGAATTTTTGAGCAAATTTTCCTTAACTCCCAGATAAGTAATGTGTTTACTGAATGAATCATTTCGGAGATTAGATATAAATTTTCTTCTCATTATCTAACGCGTGGTAAAAATACAGAAATACTTTCTTCTTTATTTAAGAGATTATCAATGCAAAAATTGTTCTTCCTTTCATTGCTTTCGAAACTAATTGAAAATTTCTAATCAAAAAAAAAAAAAGGAACTTCCATTTTAATCAATTATCTTTAGAAGGCGTATTAAGGCTCATTTCATGTTTAACCGTTGAAACGATTGCGTATTTATGGAAAATTTTTATTAAAAAAATGCAAAAATTTAAAAAAAAAAATGTATTTTATTTGTTGCTTCAAGCTCGCAATTTAACAATGAATTTCAAGATTGCGTTGTAAAGGAAAGTCAACAAGACGCTTTCTAAACGGAATATCCGGCAACAGACATAGGACAATCGGGCATGTAGCCGCCAAGTTATAGGATTACAGTGGACAACGTATTAATTTCCACGAATACATTACACTTCAAAACTGTGTTTACTTTAAAGCTCAGCTTCTATGTCAAGCCTCCTTTAGCGTATTATCAAACGTCGATTGCAATAGTATTGGTCGAGCATATATACACAAATACGCGGTTTTTCTTCCAGTCGAACTCGCTTTTCGTGTATGGAATGAAGTTCCTTTCCCGTTTGAACTCTTCGCATTCCGGCTGAAATCAATCGTTTACTCTTGAATATAGAACGGCTCTAACTTTCGTCTCGGACTTGTATCTGGCGTAAGGATTGCTGTTAATCTTCCGCCCATATTTGACCGCGCACGAGGATTGATATGAATCATTGGCTCGAAGTTGTGTCGCTCACGTGAGTTAATTTAGAGTTAATTTTCGCCTGGAACTTGTGTCCCGAATATAGATTGCAGTTCGTCCTTGCTTCAAACTTGTGTCACGTACATGCAGCTATTCTTCTACGAGACCGTGTATTCTATTCTATTTGCACTATGAATTTATATATGAAAGCGATATATGCAAGTATGTAAATATGTTTGTTATTCAGGATGTATGTAAAATAACACATTAAACTGAAATTCTCCAATTACGTATGTGTATGCATTTTAGTGAAGACTTAATGCCGATTATAAACTTGATCTGGATTTTGGATGGCCATGAAATAAACCGCAAGTTAATAACTCCTTCCTCTTCCTCTTCCTCATCCTCTTTCTCGTCCTCTTTCTCATTCTTATTGTTGCTCCTTCAGTTACTTCCTCTTTATGTATACCTTTTTCTCTTTATAATATTATTTTAACATCATTTCCCATTGCTATTATTGCAACGCAATGCTTTTAACCGCACAGCTGACACCAGATGCAAGGTTAGCAAAACCAAGTCAATGGCAAATATTTGCTAAAATGATTTATATGAAATATGAGAACCATGAGGCATGACGATGATGAGGATTTGTGCAACGAAACGCTAAGCATGACAGTGGGTCCAAAACAACATTTATTTCAATCAGAGTGCGAGACGAAATTGTAAAAAATCAACAGAAATAATAACAAAAGCGAAAAAAAAAAAAACAGTAAAATGCTGCCAAGCGATTTTTTTAGCAAAAGACAAAATTAAATAATACAATAAATAGAAAATAAAAAAAAAAGACTATAAAAAGAATAGGAGGTTGGGGTTGGTAGGGGGAGTGGGAAATACAGAGAGGGAAGGAGAAGGAACAAAAGTGTCTACGGTCTCAACACAGCAAGTGTCTGAATAAATACAAGAACTTCAAAGGTTGATTCAACAAATATCCTGAGAGTTCATGTCATAGTTATAATTGCATTTTACTTCATCCAGCAATAATAAGAACAGCCATGAAAGAACAAACATCTTGAAATAATTTGATTCAATATTTTTTAACCCTTGTTTATATTTTATTTTTTTACTTCACAGTTTTAAGGAGGATTGATTTAGCTATGCAGGCATAAATGCATAATACTATGCATAAATGGTATTTATTTAGAGCAAATGTCTAAAAACAAGATGAATTGCAAATGCATGAACGCTATGTCAATAAACAGATTTAAATTTCATGGCAGAAAGTTCGCAGAAAGCAACCTTAAAGAATGGCCAAAATTCCTTGTACGTTGGTGGGTTTGCATGTAAGTCTTTTCTTTTTTCGCGTATTTTTATAGCTATCAATGCTATTTATTCTGCTCGATTAAAAGGATAAACAAACATTTGAAATTAAGTAACAAGAAGTCATGAGGGAGAGCAAGAAGCCCCAATAAAGTGATAAAAACAAAAGGGTATAAAAAGAAAGGAAAACCCCGATTGGTTTTGTATTGCAAATATGTTGCATAAAATAAAATTCCTTTTCAACCTTCTAAGAAAGCCGAGTGCAAAATTTTCGCTCTTTCCAAAGAAAATTACCCAACAACAAGATTAAGACTATAATCGGTGTACGTCGCAATTTTCGGCGCCAATCATCTACTGCTCAGATAGAAGAAAAAAAAAAAAAAAACAAAAGAGAAAATGCTTACACCTCTTTGCTTTATACAGAATTAGATACAATATGAACTGAGTTTAATATGCGTTTGCGATTCATTGAGCAAAGCTACTAAAACCAAGCACTAGTTTGCTTTAATAATGCTGCCTGCTGACGCAGATTAAGAACGAGACATACGACTGTAAAATTCGATCTCAACTTGGTTCAGTCTGGACTAGCTCTTCTGTCTGTGAACGAATCAGTGCTCGCTTTCAACCATTGTGACCGCGTCATGGCAGACACTTGCAGATAGTGTTGCAATAGTCATAGCACCCAATTTGTTATTCGTCTTCACAAAATTATTAGCAGATTTGATGCCGCACAGAATGTCGAAATGATTCTTTTTTTTGGATAAGGACAGGCGTTTATTGGAAGCTTCTACGTAAAAACACAATAGAGCTCTATCTGTTCAGGAAAACCATTGTTTACTTCACGCTGCGCAGCCACTTGCGCTGCAAATGCACTTAGTATATCGTGGAGAGATATAATTGCAAAGATAAAAAAGGCATGAATAGCATTTATTCCGCGCTGAATATTTAAATACTCATCATCTGTACTTTCATATTAACGCATGTAAGTCATTGCGTTTGACTTGGACTTGGAATCTTTTGACGCCGAAACTTTCCTAACTTTTGTTATTTTTCAAGGAATATAATACACGTTTCGATTTTACAAAGTACTTAAATTAATGCATCACTCTTCATTTGCGATCCCCATTGTTTTTTACCGGGTATATTCCAAAGTCAAACTGTAAACATGAGATGCTGGATAAACAAAATCACTTTGCTTTACAGCTTAACGTATACGACCGCAAAATAATATAATCGATATAATAACATACTCGAAACATAACATACACAGACATTTCTATTGAAACACTTAGCATAACCTGGAAAACGAAAATGCAATTGTCGGCAAAGTGTACTATCAAAGTATCGGCTGCAAAAAAGCGATAAAGAAGCTAGCTACGAGCTACGTCCAAGGCATCTAATAAGGAGAATTTATGGACAATTGCGTAACACAAAAGCTAACCGAAATTATTATAATAATTATACATAAAAGGTAAGCGAACGTTATTTAGAAAAGTCGCAATAGGGACTACGGCGACCTATCGAACAAAGTTAGAGAAGATAGGACTCTGAAACAACCCCGCCGAGAAGGGGGAAAAATATCCGAAAGACAGCGGGCAATAAAATACTTACGACTTACTATACAAAGAGAAATTAGAAAGAGTTTTAGCGGATATTGAAATACTTTCGAACGAAGACACGCTTGAAATTAAAGATCTGACTAAAAGGACCACCCCAGGAGCCATCATCAACGCTCAAAACCTACAAAAAGGGGTTTTTTCTGTAAGCGTTAAACAGTTTAAATCGTTCAGAATAGCCTATAAGCAGCGGATAAGCAAGCTGCAATGCTTCCGCCTGCGCAAATTACACAAAATCGTTATTAGTGAAAGGTGAAGTGAAATCGGCTGAATAATTTGCCACAACAAATGGAAGTGGTACAGAAATTCCTCAAACGCCGAAAATCTGGCGAAGAAATATAAGTGTAAACAAGTATTATCTTAACTGTAAAAGGAATTAAAGAAGGTCACTTCGCTTTACATGAAATGATAGAGAAAAAACAAAAAAAAATACAAACGGCCGCTAAGAGGAAGAAAGTATCCGTGTATGAAGAATAAATGAGAGTTCTGCACCAGAGCAAACAGTGCGAGAAAAAAACCATAGATGTATAAATTGTGAGCGAATCGTATAAAGAATCCCAAAATGAATGCTGCACAAAAGGTGCGCTGGGTAAAGCCATCATTGGATACTGCAGCATACCGAAGAAAGAGCTAAATATGGTTTCAATCCACAGTAGATTTGTGGATGGTGAGGTAGATGGTATTTACGTATATAGTTTCTGTGAGCCGTTCAGCACGAATCGGATTTGTTTTGAAATTGTAATACGCAAGTCGCCGAAATCGAAGGAAAAAATACCCTCATGGCGGTAGATGAACTTAACGCCGGGGATGTGGAACGATATTGTCCAAGAAAAAATTCAATCGGTGGAATCTTAATTGAGAGTGTAGCGCGCACCCGTTGACTTAGTTCTTTAAAGACCAAGTGCGGAATAAAAATTTTTCAAAACTGGCTATGGATCGACCATTGATATTAAATTTGTAAACAGCATTTCCTATTCAAGGCAATGTCTACACACAGGGCGATCATAGAGTAATCAGTAGCATTAAAGCAGATATGTTTACGATCATCGAATTACGAATTCCGCGTGGAATACGAATAGGATGTTTGATAGCTACGATGAACAGGATGTTAATAAAATTATAGAGCATATAGGCTTGCAAGTGAATTCAGTCAAACAAAATGAAGAAGAAGTAATGCGCGAACCCGTTTAAAGCGATTAAATTAAAAAGAGCTCCAGAATCAGATCCTCAATTGTGCTGCAAAGAAAACAGTCGAGTGCCGTACCAAGACGGCCGTCAAAATTTGCAACAACCACCGCGTTGAAAGAGCGCTTGCCGGAATATGGCAACGCCTAAACGAAACATATCTTCGAATGAATTATCAATCAGCGACGACAAACAAACAATCAAAACCAATCAGGACTATCCCAAAAGTGGCGAACATGAATATAGCTCAAAGAAGGTTAATGGGAAAGGTAAGAGGCACTGACATGTTGTAAAAATCTACCTACTCTTACAGCACAACTCAATGACCTTAGTATGAGAGATAATGAGTTTTTATTAATTATAGATGAACACAATTAGTTGAAGTGATTCAATACACTTTGATCGACTTTGAGTTTCCTGCTCAAAATTGCGAAAACGTTGCCACCTGAAACCAGCGATTTTGTGTACTTCCATCGTTCTGTTGTTACTGTAATGATTTTGAAGGTTAATGGTAACCATTATGTGTTTTTCAAGAGCTAAATGTGTGTTCTTTAGTTTAATTTCAGTGACGTTTGCAGCCTAAATTCAATTCAATAAATATTTATAATCGAAGTGAAATTGGAGCAGGTGTGCGATTTCTTTGTTCTCGGATACATATACATATGTATAAATGTGAATATATCTGTATACACATATGTATGCACGATTTACAGATGCTCTAACCGCAATAATAAGAGTTTCAATATTCGGGCATCTTCTTAAAATGAGTATAAAAAAATGCACACTTGCACAATATCTACTAAATCGGAAATACCGTTGTTGTTTTACGTATCTATATGTGTTCCAAATTGTAAACTGCGTGAAATAAGCCGCAAATTTACTAAAGCTGGTGCTTAAAAGCAAAACAGGTGAAAAAGCAACAAAGAGACAACACATCTACATACATATATATATATATATATATATATATATATATATATAT
>NW_023998433.1:0-85203 GCF_014805625.2 Glossina fuscipes | reverse complement strand
AACAACAACAACAAAAACGTTACACGCCGCACGGTACGCTGTTGCCTTTGTAGATTTTTAAACATTGACTTCTCATATACTTAAAGTAGAGTGCGGTTATCCGAAAAACATTTGCATTCGCCACCATGTACATAAACACGAAAACGTAAACTCGCACATAAACACACGTTTAAGCGCACGCACACACACACGAGTATGCACAAATTCACATGCATGCAAACTTATGCACATAAATGAATGTATATTTTCAGAAAAGAGAGATATGTGCTGAGCTAAAGCTTTTAAGCCTAAAGATATGCTACGAATGCTAAAGAAAAAAATAACAAAAAAGAAAAAATTAGAGTAAACACCACAATGTTGAGGTGATTGCTTGACTGGTTAGTTGGCTGGTTGGTTGCTCTTGCGTGCACTTTGTGTCTGTTTCTGTTTCTTTTTCTGTTTCTGAGTTTTTGTTCATTCTCTGTTTGCATTTTAATGTTTATATATATATATATATATATATATATATATATATATGCGTGCGTGTTTGCGTGTGTTGGAGAATCCAACAATGGCATAGAAAAAATAACAAAACGAAACGGCAAAATAACATCAGCTTAAATTCGGTGCCGTGTTTATCAAACGCCAAACACCATTTAAAATGTTTCGAGGATTTTTGTGCTTTTGTTTTTATTGCAGATGTCATAGCATTTTCTAGTTAACCTGAGTTTCCAATTTTGCATTATTTGCATTTATTTTTCATTAAATCCACATTTGATGGCAGTTTATTCCTTTAGCATTTTTGTTTCGTTCTTTTTAATTGTGTTTTTTTTTTTTTTTTACTTTTTAGTTATTTTTTATTTATTTGTTTATCTTTTTTAATTTTATTTCTTATATTTAATTTTTGCTGTTTTTTTTTCTGTTTTTATTTAACTATCACACAATTTAAGTTTAGCTCCATTATTTTTTCATTATTGCGCGCTGTTTTATTTTCAATTTACTATAAATATCACAAATGGTTTTTATTCTGATTTTTTTTTTTTTTTCTACTACCAAAAGAAATAAATATAATAAATAAAATAAAACCATAAATGCTATATAAATACATTTTTTTCTCTTTTATCTTTTATCTGTTGGCAAACGTTAGTATTTGTTTTCTCTTTTCTCTTTTAATTTCTGGAAATTTTTTTTCATTTTCCATTTTCATTTTATTCTTTAACCAAGTAAATCTTGGATGTAATTCAAATATAGATGAGCGAGTGCTTCAGATGTGTACCTTTGTGATGGTAGAACAAAGCAAAAAAAAAATTAAAAAAATTATAATAATAAATAACAAAGCAAAATAAAAATAAAAAAATACAATAAAGCAAAAAAAAAAAAGGAAACAAGTGATATTAATGCTAAAGCGAAGTTTACAAAAGCATTAACATAATTAATGCAACACAATCTTATATGTATAGCATGCATAATATTGCATAGGAGTGCAGGCAAGATTTTGAAAGAAGTTAGAGAACTTCAACCACAGACACCAGCGAAGAGAGACAGAGCTTGAAGACAAAGCAAATACATATACAACACAAAACATCAGATGCTAAGTGTATAGACGAATACATTTAATTAAAATCTCCTACGAATGGTATATAATGAATTTATGAAAGAATCATTAAAATATAAAAACTTAGCAAAACTTAAAGATGTCGAAATTATACAGTTGTTTTGAAAGTTAAAAAATATTTGCAAAACGATCTTCGGACGAAAAATGTTTGTTATTTGTTCTTTTCTTGAATTTTTTTCAGGCCGTTTAAGCAAAAATAACGGCTCTTAACGGCTTCTCGATCGCGCGGACAGGGATCGACAAGGATTCAAAACGTTTTGTTGATTAAAAGTATGCATGCTTTGGGAATCGTTGGCTGCTTAGTTTCGCCTACTTTGGTATAAGGAAGACGGTGCAGAGTCGAAAAATACTTTGAAATTTGAACCAACTATAAATATTTTGATAACAATTTAAGAAACATATTTAGGAAAACATTTAAAACGAAAAAGTTTTTTTTCGTTTTGTAAACAACTGATATAAAGGGCAGTTAATATTATTTTAAAGCATCTCTTGAATAGCTTAATAAACTTTGCATACTCTCCAAAGCTGAGAAGCAGCAAGAATAAGTACTCTCACTATCACTTATTTTAACAAAAGAGCTTTGCAAAAAGAAATAAAGCATAAAAATAAAAATGCATTTTAATTAAAACAATTTTTTTTTTTCTATTCATTCAGTACACAAGTGCTATAATTAAAGCAAAGGATTTCATTACAAAATGAAATTTATTTCCTAAAATCTTCACTTTTTCATTTAATCAAGAAAAAAAGAATTGCGATTACACACGGTAAACTAAATGTACATATATATGTATATGTCTTTTTGAACTGATCTCGCTTTTAATCTATCTATATTATGGATAACGTTTTAATCAATATTTTACTTCTTTATCTCTTAAACTGGACCGGTATGGACCGGAAAACATTTTTAGACGCTATATAATGTGTGCGTGTGTTACGAAAATTTGAATTAAAGATTGCTGGGCTCAACGAATATGGCCGCGACCCTACATCACCCTACAGTTAGTTATTCATAAAACAACTAATATAAATAAGGCATTATAAGGAAAACTGTCAAAAAGATGGCTCGATCTGAACGGTTTTCAGAAGCGTTCGTCCTTGGTGCAAAACAGGTCGGTGTACCAAATTCCATGAAAATATCTCAAATATTGCGGGGTCTATCTCAAACTCGTCTACATATTGCATGCATCCGTACAATATACTGTATTATACTGCAAGTAGTTTAGAGTATAAATACTTTCATTGATATTCGTGGCGGAGACAAAGTTGAACAATGTTTTCGATATTCAAAGAAGAGGTTCTTCAGATCATGCGCAACAAATTTGCAAAGGGATTCTAGTATGCCACTTGCGAAGCAAAAGGTAAATGAGTAACAAAAACGCGACTAATTTTTAATGATTGGCTTCTGCGAATCTCAGTAAAATCAAGGCCTAGCCTAGCTCGGTTTAAACATAACGACATAACTTCAATATTATTCGTTCAGTTATTTTGAGAAATCCATTGCAATCTGCGATAATAAGAAATTTTATTTATGCCACAAACTTATAGAACTGACTTTTTTAAAATTATTTTTATACCATCTACCTACAGTGTTAGGGTATGATAATTTTGTCCAAACGTTTGCAATATCCAGAAGGAAGCTTCAGAGACACTATGGAGTATATATATATATATATATATATATATATATATATATAAATACCAGAATATGATGCAATGCAAGCAAAAAAATTATATTTTTTAGCTCGTTGCTCATAAACTACATATATTAACTTGTAGGTAATCCTATATTATCTGTAAATGTGCATAAAATCGGAAAAAATCGGCCATACCATCTCAATACCTACCTTTTCGTACCTTTTTTTAAAAGTCAACTGTTGTGCGTACAAACAGTTCGGTTACAGCAACTTACAATTTTCTTATTCGTTTTATTTCCACCAATTTATCAATTCCTTACCACACTTACCTCTGAAGGATGGAGGCATACTCAGTTTATCCTAATGTTTGCAATATATAAAGGAGAGTTTCAGAGATCTTCTAATGCGTATATATTGCCGACTAGCATGAAATTCTAAATCGATCTAGTTATGTCTGTCCGTACATGTGGAAAACGTTGTAAATAAAGATATCGGCGTTAAATTTAGTAAAGACATTGAATATTCCTGTACACAGGTTGATTTGGACAAGATGGACGCAAGCTTCGCTGCACCGTGATAAATGAATGATGGTGGGTATATAAGATGTGGCCTCAGTGGAATATAATTTTCTTACTTCTTTACCAGAATTTTACCAGAAATTTTGTAAATTTTTTTTTGCTTGCAGAAATGTCGATCAACTAGTTTCTCCTCAATTTGATTTGGTTTATTTAACGAACTCCTCGGCATTGACCAACTAACTGCTTGAAATTATTTACGAATGGTTATTATAAATGAAAAGATCCATTATGTTTCAAGCCTGGGCTTTATTCTCACGAAAAACTGCGCTTAGACTAAATATAAACTTTGTTCAACGTTTTCACTATTTGAACCTTTCTACAATGCAAGTAAGTTCGAAGAGTATTTGGTCTGCTAAGAGCTGGGCCCATGTGTATATTCTACTTAAAAAAGATCGAAAATCGATTCACTCACGCGTTCACAATTAGGAAAATTCAATGATTTGTTTTAGCTATGCAGTATCCACAAATCATCGTAAGTGAATATTGTTTGCTCATACGTTTCCTTTGATTGCTGTGATGGAGTACAACTAGAGCTTTCAGGGTAGTGTAATTTTAACTGCTCTATTGAACTTTAGTTCAAGTTTCAACAAGTTTTTCTTCTTCATTTTCTTTTTTTTTCTTCTTGTTATTTATGTGCAATTTTTGCTTTTTTAAGTTTAACCGGTTAAACTGCCTCTGAACGTGTTCTACAGTTCAATACCGCTCGATTTTATAAACTAATTTTTTTTTTATTCATTTATTATTTTTTTCCTTTCCGTTCACGTGTGGTTTTATGTGATGTTAAGGGGAAAAGTTTTAGGAGTTTTCCTTTTTTTTGAAAATTTTCGTTGTGTTTGTGTTTGTGTGCTTACATAAAAAACATTTCTGATTGATTTGCGACGATTAAAGTTGTTTTCTTAACTTATATAATATTAAAGACTTAAAAACTTGAAATAGTATTAAAGACAAAAGTCAGGAAGAACAACAGCTTCAAAGTGTATAAGTATTGAACATTTCGATATAACTGGTTTGTCCCCAGCAAAAAAAAAAAAAAAAAAAAAAAAAACAAAGAAAAAAATTGTGAAATCCTTTTAAAAATACATTAATAATCCATGAAAGAACACTTAGAAAACAATTAAAAGTGCATTAAAAAAAAATAAAAAAAAATTAAAAAAAAGAAAGAAAAAATAAAAAAAGACTTTAAAAATAAATAAAATAAAAGCCAAAATCTTTTAAAGCTCTCTCGCATGTAGATGCACAAACATACACTTTTGTATATTAGCAAAGCACAACATATTAACGTAGTGTGCTTTAGTGTGCGTGTGTTTATGCGTTTAAGGCGTATTGTATGCAAAAGCTCAATTGTAAGAAAGCAAATCACAAAAACAGGGGAATGGCAAAGAAGAAGAAGAAGAAGAGTACAAAAAAAAAAAAAAAAGAATATTTTTAAAAGTCGTCTAAGATGATTATGTGTACGTCTTTTTTTACTTTTTGTACCACACAAGCAGTTGAATTGGTTTGCATGCGAACTCTAAAACATAACTGCACGAACTCATGCACGTAACATACGAATAGTGTTTATATAACGAATCTATATAAACTGTATGAAATGACTCAGATGTTTATATGGCTGCAATTATATATATGCATGTATGTTTAGCTGTATATATTCGTGGATTGGCTTGTACGAACAGAAGTATGAGAAAGTGTGCATGCATACATATATGCGCGAAGGCTGACAGAGTTGCAATTAAATATGCTAAATTGCTCAGAAACTAACAATTGTGTACTCATATATGCATATTGGAACGCATACATGTATATACATATATATGCACATAACATGACAATACGTATATACACATATATAGGTATATGTATGTTTACAACAATATACATATATGAGTGTGTATGTTTGTGTGTGTGTGTGTGTGCATATCTATGTAAACGTGTATATGCATCAAATACAAATAAAAACGGAAGCGGAAGCCAGCAGACAGTGAAGATGATTTTAAGAGAGAGGCACTCATGTGCACTAACAAACACATATGCTTACATATGTGCATACGTAGCGTACGCATACATATAATCATTTTACCTACTGCACGTTTATAAGTGCATTAAAGTGTACGCCGCTTATGCAAGTGGTTCTTAGTTCGGTATACATACCCACATACATGCGCACACTCGCATATATTTGTACACACATACGCACAAATACAGATTTTTTTTTTATTTTTTTTTTTATAAAGTTCAAAGCAGCCATATTGTTTATACCGTATCTCAAATACATATAAACAAAAGTTAGTTATGTGAGTACAAATATGGCATTTTGCACAAATCTATCTAAATTTTTCATAAATTTTTTTCTTACTTTACTTTTTTTTTGTTTTTAAAGAACATTTTCTCTTTAAGCTATGCGATGTGCACTGATGAAAATTTTGAGATATTTTTTTTACATTTTCTAATTGTGCTTAGATAATATGCTCGTAAAGTTTTATGCTTCTTTATCACACGCACGAATATTCATTTGCAAGTGGATTAAAAAAAAAAAAAACGTTTTCTTACGATAGTGCTTCTAAAGGACTTCACTTTCATAGGCCGAATATATTGTTACCGAGCACTGCTAAAGCTTTGTTAACATTTCTCTCCTAAAGCTACTAATGCCTTATACACCACATACATGAATCAAAGCAAAAAACATTCAAATCGTAAAAAGCCTCTAATACTAAATGTGATTTCGTGGTGGCAGCTGAAAGTGACTACGATCCTTAAGAGTTTTTGTTTCGGTTCTTCTCTTTTTTCTTTGTTTCTTTTACCAATCATGGAAGGATGAGGAGTGTATTTATTTGGTTAAAACGTTTGCAACGCCTAGAACAAAGCATCAGACCACCCTATCCCACTAAGTTTACGTATTCTTGATTATCCTCAAATTCTGAATCGATTTATGCATGTCCGTCTGACCGCTTGTGTAATGCCTGTAGTAAATATTCTCCTGCCCGCAAAAATGAAGCTATCGACTTAAAATTTGTCACAAACACTAAAAATTCTTGCACGCTTCTTGCTATTCTTGCTATTGAAAATGGACCAAATCGTTATAAGAACGCGTTTACAGTACCCCGTAAACTGAGACCGTCTCTATTTTTCAAAAGGAAAAAAACATTATTTTTTGATCGTTACCCATAAATTATGGCAGATACACCGAAAAAGGAAAAAATTGATCGCACCCACCCAATATTACAGTACACAATATGTAATATTTTTTAATACCTATATATATATGGCGTAGGAATAAGCTTCAAAAATCCCATACAATATATAAATTCCTGGCCAGTTTCAAATTTGGAATGCATCTAAACATGTCCGTCTGTCCCTCTGACTGTCTGGGCGAGCGCGTAGTATTTGTGGTAAACATTCTAACGTTAGCGAAAATGAAGATGTTACATATAAAGTTGCAAAGCAAGTTGGAAGTGTCTTAGCCTTTTCCAAGGACACGCCTATGCGACAAAAACTTTTATCTTTAAAACAGAAAAAATAATCCGCGCTTACTACATATTATGTATAGAGCGTGAAAATTTATTTCGTTTACTTTTTTTGTCTTTTTTAGGATAACGGTGATGACGGTATAAAAAATTCGGTTACGACCGAATATAAGCTTCTTACTTGTTCCGTTTTTCATCCCTTTTTTTGTTTTTTTCCAAAAAAAATTTTAGTGGAAATGTGACTTGCGTTGCATTAATAGCTTTAAACCGCTAGAAAGATAAAAAGAAGTCGAAAAAGTTCAAGAAGAAAAAGAAGGAGAGGAGAAACACATTTCTTATAGATTCATCAATTACTGTCAGTTTAAGCCTGCTGACAGCCTACACTAATCGTATAGACCACAACAAAAATTCGGTTTAAAATGCAAACACAACAAGCAAAGTAGGTCAATTTTAAGTAAAAGCACTAGTTAATGGTAGTTTGCGGATGGGGCAGGAGTTACAGAGAAAAAAAAGAAACGCTACAATATAATGGAATTGAAAAGAGCTAATTATTGGATGTTGTGGTTACGTAAGAATTTGAAATCATTTAACCTCAACAGTGACAAAAGAATTAAGGTTGACAATTTCTTTACATAACCTCAAATGGAAAGAGTTTTACGGTTAAATGGGCACTTGAAAGTACTTATTAAAAATTCCCTTACATGAAAAATACTTTTGATATAAAATATCGTAATACATTAAGGGAAGCTTTAGAGACCAAATTTATCTAGTCTAAGGGTGAGCTGTTTGCGAAAGTGAGACCAAAAACCATATAACGGGGAATGGGAAAAAATGTAGTATTACTACCGTTCTACAGATCAATTGGGAGTAGATCGTCCAACCCATTAGAGAACGTTTTGACAATGAAACTAAAACAGGACTAAAGTAATCGCGATATTTCCGCATTGTTATCGTTCAACTGTTATAAAATTTTCCTTGGTGGCATGCCGGTCGTAGCTTCTGTGACTTTGTATAAAATTTGGTATCTCGAAGTAAGAGGGACAATAATATCAATTTTGCGCTAAAACAATCAAACGAAAGGGAAAGCAAATGACATAAAGCTAAAAAGCGAAGCAAAAAGAAAATAAATTATTAGAACATTATATTAATATAACAATTTATATCTCTATTCTGATGAACGAGCGCTATAGCCAAACTGATTAATTAATAAATTAATAAAAAAGAAACAAGTAAAAACATTGTACTGGGCCCAGTATTAAATACCAACATTAAATACCATTTTCAATTGCGTTCATCTTTCGACCAAAATACTTCAGTGTACGGAATTTCAGGAATTTTAAAAACTGCGGGTCAATTCTTTCTGGACTTTGTCCACTTTTATCACAACTGGTGTAGTGTATAATAAAGCCAAAACAAAGGTCTGCCATTGCTTATTCTCTACCAAATTGCATAAGAACATCGCAATTATGTTTTTTTCTATTTTCTATACGCTTTTGTTCGCTATTTTCCTGCAATTTTTTGAAATTCTCTCTTTATAAAGTTACACTATTCTCTGCCATTATAATAAAATGGCCAACGACCTGCTGAAGAGCAGATCACGAATAGTTATGTAATCTTATGTAATCTATACATTTATGCTTACACGTTAGAGTATTAAAACAGCACAAGACCATTTTTACCGTTGTTTGCCAGAAACGTATTTTTACGTTAGTGACGTACAAGTGATTGTTCTCAAAATAAGAATATTAACCGGTTTTGTGCATATTACTGCAACGGAAGGCCCATCCTAAGAAAGGTGTTTAAGTGAGGAATTAATTATTCTGTTAGTAATGCATATATATAAAAATACTTTCTCACGCCTAGCAAAAGGCGGGGTCTACGAACTGCAGAGTCAATTACGAGTATCCTAACAAATTCTTGATTGTAACAAGGACACAAAGAAGTTTGCGGTATCAACAACGCTTAATTTCTTTACTAAAATGAATGCTTGCACATATTTCTTCAAAACAAATAAGAGCCATTAAAAACAACTAAGAACATTATAGTCGGGCAAGACCCGATACCCTATGCCACTTCACCTAATACAGTTGTTTATGCGTACTGATAATAAGACATCAAAAATTACACATTATTTTCATACAAGGACCTACTTTTCATGAGAGCCCGCGTATTGGAGCATGCCCACAACATCACATGACACGATCCAAATTTTCCAAACTTAAATCGCTTGCCAAAAATGTTGCTTTTTTTCAGTATCCGTCATAGAGAATTGCAAATTAGCCTCTCTCTGCATAAAACAGCTTGGTTTTCATGATGGCCGCTATGTAGTCGGCCCTAATAAACAGACCAATCTGATCCAAATTCCCTACTGTTAATTTTTTTGGTGAATTTCTACGATGAATCTATTTTATGAGAAATGACTGGGGTCCAAGAAATACGCCCATGTGGTTTAAATTTGGTTCACTTTATTTTTATGTCAAATTACTGAGCAAATTTTCATTATAAAACGTCAACCGAAAGGACTTTTTAGCATATAACGGCTTACATTTCGTGATAATCCTTATATGCAGTGGTGTTTAAAATATATATACCTAAAACGGCAGTACGATTTTTTTGTCAATTTACCATTGTGAACCAATTTTCATCTCGAAATGTAATGGCACAGTATTACTCAGCGACTTTTGTTAACAAATTTTCAAAATTGCAGGTTATTTCATATAAGTACTATTCAAAATGGGACGTAACACGGAGAGATTGGTAGAAAAAGTAGGGCAATGCACAGTAGAGTTCGTCCTTGGGCCAAAACAAGCCAGTATACTAAATTTCATCGAAATATCTCGAAAATTGCGACCTATAAACTGAACGGAAAAATGCAAGAAGGAAAGATGGTCGAATTAGCAGACGGACAGATAAGATTTAGAAAATGATTCTGAATCGATCCGCGTAATCAAGTTTTTATGGGTGTTGCATGCGTCCGCATTAACTTAATATACCCTGTACCGCAAATGATGTAGAGTATAAATAACAATGTTGCATGCTCGTTTCTTAAATAATGTTGCTTGCGAAATTGTGGCGAAGAAAATATTTGACTACTTGACTTTGTATAATGGAAAAAAAGTCAATGCGTATTACGAAATAAAAAGTAAATAAATCGTTAGTAAATTTGCAACAAGCAAGCGAAAAAAAAGAGAAAGCTATTTCTTTGCCCAAAATCCTTATATAACTGATAGATAATTCGATCCCTATACTATTACCCTAAGCGCAAAAAAGGAATATTTGAAGCCAATTGATTTTAACTGCGATTTTTTACTAAAAAAAAAAACTTATCTTCGAGGAACTCGTCAAATATCGGTCTCCCTACTTAAAAATTACAAAATATTGCATCTGAGCATGATTATATTCCGAAGTGTGTCGGCCGAAGTTTATCCCTTGAGAAATGTATGTAATGTATGCAGCTTTGTCCATCGACCAGCAAAACACAAATCTTCGGCATTTTAAAAACTATTAATCGAGAATGCGCTCACCTACACGAAGTTTATGAACATAATATTTAGCCCAGCATATTGACCGACTCACTATTTCGTAATATTATGCTTTTCATATTTATTCTCTATGTAAGAGTAAATTCCTCTATAAATAAATCTACAAGTGGTCTAACCCAACAAGATATCCATATGCACTTTAGAGCACATCTTCAGTATCCATTATCTCAAAGCAATATATGAAATGTGAATAGGTTTTTAAAGACTTTGTTGTGTTTGAGAGAACATAGGAATTAATTCACGGTCGCAAATGTAACGCATTCAAGTTGTATGAAAACTTTTGCGATTTATAAAATTTTAAAGAACAGACCAAATAATAGGTGAATAAAATTATTCCAATTTGAGCCAATTGAGCCCCCAAAATTACATAGAGTTTAATAATAAAAAGCTTTCAAGCCTTCAAATTAGGTTCATAGGTCCAGGTTTAGGACGACTCCTAGTAAACTACTGACAAAGATCACCGCTGTGATCAGCAAATTTTCTAAAGACATATGAAGCAAAGAATGTTTCCTTTCCGCACTTTAACGGATAATCATTAAAATGATATCATGCGCAACTACCCTTAATAATGAATAAATAGAATCTAACTGATGTCATTCTTTATTGTTGACATAAATTTTTATGCTGACATTGTTTACAGCACAGATTAAAAGGGAAAATAAAACTGACAAAAATTACTAAATTATACAATTTGTTTGTTTGTGTTTGTCGTCTTTTCTCCTTCATCGCAAATTTCTCGCTTTTAATCAACTTTTGATTTAACTTTTTACAACATGCTGTAATTACGACAATGAAGTTAATGCGAAACGACTTTTACATTTTATGTAATGTGGATTGAATAATTCATCGAGAAAGTGCATTATTCGGAAAACAGAAAATAAATAAATGAAAAGAAAAAGGCGTAGGATATAAATTTTAAAGCATCTGGACGCGAGTCCGCATAACGACGTTTAAATGAATTTTTCAATGAATGAACTGTCGATTGGTCAACATTGAGATTAAGTTCGAAACTTGTAGTTAATATATTCGCACTCAGCCGATCAGAGTAAGAAAGATTCTTTTGATCAAAATTGTTCGAAAAGAATCTCGAACTTTCGCTTACGATTTACTTTCTGCGAAAAGGCGCACACCTTTCTCTGGGAAAAGGGAAATGCAATTAAAAAAGCGTATATATGTATGTAGGGAGTTTCCTCAACTGACCAAAATATTCTGCTCTTCGAATAATTAACCATTATAAACAAGAGTAACGTACGTTCCCCCCTTAACCATAACAAGTAAGAAAATTATATTCGGTCATGACCATATCATTTATACCAAACACCGTTATTCTAAAGAAGGCTGAAAAAGAGGAAACGAATTACATTTTCATACTCTATAATATTAGGTGAGGGGGCGGCTGATTTTTTCTATATTCAGAATAAAAGTGAAAATTGATGTGGTATTTGTGTGTGCACTTGGAAAAGTTTAAGTCACTTCCAAATTTTTTTGCAAATTTGTAACCGACACCTTCAGTCTCGCTAACGGCAGAATGTTTACCGCGGAGACTACATATTTAGGCAAACAGACAGATGGATAGACGAACAGACGGACATGTTTAGCTGCATTCGAAACATGAAATTCGATATGTATTTATGCACCTTATCGGGATTTTAAAGCTACTTTCTCTCCTTTAAAAAGGTATTGAAAAAAAATTAAACTTTGATACACTATAATATTGAGTAGGCGTTCAGTTTCAGTTGGGTAGGCAAGGTCAGTTTCTCCTATTATCATACACATGCAACAAAAAAGCCCATAGAATGCACGTTTGAATTTTGTTCCATTTATCAGACTTAGTTTATGATTAATGCCCATAAAGCTAATTGTTTTTCCACTTTGAAAGACAGAGATGATCTGAGTTTACGTGATAGTAAGGATGTGTACTTCGAACAATTTGGCCCATCTTCAACACGAACTGCGTGCATAAACTTCGAACGTTTTTGCCACATTTGAAGACGATAGTGTCGTTTTTGCGGACAGAAGAAAGTTTATAACAGATATTAGACAGACGGAGAACTGGACAGACAGATATGCTCCAATCGATTTTGAATTTTACGCTGATCGAGAATATGTATGCTTGTGGGGTCTCTGAAGATTTCTTCTGTACGTTGCAAACGTTTTGACAAAATGAATATGTATCTCGTATTTCGGCGATGGGCGTACGGATATAACCATAAGATTTATTTTTCAAGAAAGCTTAAAGCTTTCAAAGTTCGCCTATTGCTTTACTTTTTCTTAATATATTTGATTTTTTTAATTATTTTTATATATTAATTTCTGTCGTGTGATACCGTTGGGTAAATGAAAAACGAACGATTGTCTCATGAAAAGTGAACAGAACTTTACGATTAACTACAAGATGTACCGACGTTGACATAGTACAGGACGCATTTCATAGTGAGAACAATTGAAAAGATTTATTAAGAGATTTATAAAAAGAAAAAAGAAACTAAAAAAATGTATATTTATTTTAAAATGCATTTTAATTTATTTAAAATCGAAAATCAAAATTGAACCATTATAAAGAGACAGTCGAGTTACGTAAACACTTAAGAATAGAATGCAAAATGAAAATCGAATACGAAACGATTTGGGCTAAGATTTTAAACAACCACTTGGCAACCGATGGTACTGAGCATATCTGAATCAGATTGCGAAACTGCCTAAACTAAATTCCTAGTTGATTTAGTTTAAATACGGCGTGTTCAGCTCATACAGTATAGAGGAGCACCGATTTGATATTCTTTGACGAATGCGACATTGCGATTCAATTACAGGCACCATTTCGATTTTTACAAAGCACACTGAATGGCTTAAAAAGTCCGTAATTACATTGGCATTGATCAAGTCTTTGTGAATATGAAAGTTTTACAAAAACGATCGGGGATATTAAAGCTTATCTTCCCTAATAAGACTGCCATTTATTAATTGAACTAGAAAAGAGACACTTAAAAAGAGAAATTGACAAATATTTGATTAATTGAACCAAAAAAAGTTGCACGGACTAAAAATACTCCCGGAAAAGGATTTTTCAACATAGAAAAAGCGAAAGATCCTTAAATCAAACATATATAAGGCTTGCCGAACATTTTCAGGGCTAACAAAAAGGCCTTGCCGATTTTCTACGCGAGTTAAGAGAGGTGAAGAGAGAAGAGAAGAAGTACCTTTAGTTCATACCTCTGGCAATATGTTTTGGCTTTCCCCATTCGGTTTTATGATTTCATTCAACCTCAGGTGCTACGATTTTCCTTAAGACATATCAACTCTATTTAGATAATTGCTTGTGCATTGAGTTAGTGCAAATAGACACATATATGCATATGTATATGTATGTATATATAAAAAGGTAAAAAAGGAAAGTTCTGCGGTATTTTACTGTTTGCAGGTAATTTGACTTGCCAGGTAAAGGCAAACGGGCAAAATTCACAATGTAAGGTCTTATTATTTAGCGTACCACTCGTGTGATAAAAGAGGACTACTCTCAGTACTCTTCAGCACAGAGCGAATAACATGTAGTGGATAAGGTGGATTTAACACATTGCACTTGGTATGAACTCCAGAAACCAAGCAACGCAACAATTGCTTATAAAAACTTACGTCACACGTTAGGAAGTAGCATTGCAAATACTCGGACCCACTAAAGGTAATTTACCAAATTTCGTTTTGAAAGTTTTCATCTCAACGAGACGGTCAATTTGAACGATAAAGACAGGTTGGAGAGTAAACCACATCTAACCACTTTACAATTGCAAAGAAACTCGGCCACCATCGTTCAACTCCTGAGTAACACTTCAAGCATCTTCAAATTCAATGTTTTACTTAAAATACGGCAAAACTTTCTTACTGACTTAATGTGTATGTGATATATATATGTATATATATGATATGATATAATATTATATATATATCTATATACAATGCTTAAACCTAAGCGTGGAACCACAACGAATCAATAGTCCTTTCGGTCTTTGCAAACTGTCGTGCCATCTCATCCAACTCTGTTAAATTTAACCTTCATGTAAACTGCGTGAATAGACTGATTAAAACTTTTTTCGCTCAAACCATTTGGCATAGCTTTGATGAAAATGAATTCTAAATTTCTATTTCTGTACCGATTGTAATCATAAATGATTAATGACAATGTGATGGCTAAAGTCCGTTGAATCTGAAAACTTAATGCGCTGGTAAAATAAGTAGATTCCGTTTACGGTCCTTTACGTTCCGATTATAGACAGCGCGCATATATAGATCAGAAATTTAAATAAAAATATTACAAAATTCGTTTAAGTTTTAAAATTTCTATATATATCGTGCACTTTTTATAAGGGGAAAAGGAAAAAGAAAAATCGTTCACCGTTCATGATTTCGATGACTTCATATACAGAGTCAGTCGTATGTAATTAAAATGTTTAAATATTTAAACTAATTATACTTAAGATGCGTGCAAATGTATTTCAATAATTTGTTTTCGTTGTTAATGCTTATATATACGCCATTGTGAGACCATTATACGTGATTTTAATTAATATTAAATTCAACGAATATTAAATGAATGTAATATTTCAGTAAAATGTTTATCATATATCTGTAATCGCTTGTCATGCACATTTTCCTTTTAATTCAAATTAAATCATTTATCTGTAATTAAAACTTTAGTTGCAAAATTTTGCCCATAAATAATCAAAGACATAAAAAACTGTTGTTTATGCAACGAACGATCGCTAAAGTGTGAATTCAGATGAAAATTTTTCCATCCAATTTGAAACAAATAGGAAGGGGTACAGAAAACAAATAGTAATACATCAAAATTCCTTCAAAATCCATCCTAAGGGTTGGGATACAAAACAGCATTTGCTCTATTCTTCTTCTTATCGATGTTTAACTCGAAACAAATCTTGAGCGTGAAACCCTTTTCTTTCTTTTTTTACTTTCTTAATTTTGAGCGTACTAAGGGTACAGATTGCATTCACATATTTACAAAGCTATCAGATGGACTACAAAACGACATCTATTGCACAGTTACCTTAAGGTATCTAGGCGTATATTTCAGCTTACTACGTCTTTTAGAAAATTCTTCGAAAAATTTCGATATAAGGAGCACGTCTTAGAGTAGTGTTTTTCCTTAACTTAATTTTTCGAAAACATACAATATCGTAGATGAAATACAAAGGAAAGCTTGTATCGATTTTTTTTTTTTTTTTTTTTTGCAAAAATATTCAATTTAAATTCCTCACATACCTAAAACTTATGAATATTTCGAGCACAGTAACGGAAACAAATATTTCGATTTTATTTTCGAAAAAGCAAAAACGCATCACAAAGCCACATGCACTGCGGACGTCGTGAGGTGAACTCTTTAAAATGAATATTGAATGATTTCGAAATTTGTTCACAAAGATTTGGATTTGTAACTTGAACAAGCTTTATTATTTAATTTCTACCATAAATTTATGCATTTCTCCTATGAAATTATTATTATAATATTACATTTGTTTTAATCGCATTCATACTCTGCTTTTTTCCTTAACTGATGTTAATTATAAAGTTGTAAGTTAAGAAAATATAAATTATGAGACGGCGTCTCTCTTATATGAATACTATAGTATGCATACACCCATACATGCTTACGGATGTACTTACACGAAGTAAAAGCTATTATGAAAGTTTTTCTTTCCTGAACAAATAAATATATTTACATATGTGTATGTATATACGCAGAGTAATTCCGTTATTTATACATATGAATTTTGGCTAGCCCGCCATATGTAAGCATATGCAACGTACTATCGCTGCTGAAACTGCTTTTGAACATGTGCGCTTGAATATGTGCGGCAAACTTCTCGTGAAACAGATCTCTGCGCTACTCGCCCAAGATTTTATTCCCTAATAGATCTCAATTCGGGATTAAAATATCTTGATTAAATTCGGCGTACGTCTTCTGTTATACTTTCTGTATATACTTTTTGTTGTTATGACTGAGTAGAAATAAATGATATGAGTATTCTCAAGCGTCGGGACAACCGTGGAAGAATTTCAGAATGATTTTCACATTTTTAAGTGTAATGATGATAGAAAGATATCCGATGTATTGTTGTATTTATTTTTGTTACAAAATTTAAAAAGGAGTATTACTACAATAATAACAACAATATTTAATTAAAAAAATACACTCTAACCTGATGACAACATTGTTGAACTAAGCCGTCCAGATATATATTAAGCAACGACTTTCATTTTTAAGTGAACTAAGTTTTAACTCTAACCTAATGACAACATTCTAACTAACCATGTTTAGCTAGGTCGTCCAGGTATATATTAGGCAACAATTTCGATTTTTAAGTGAACTGAATTTTAAAAGGGAAAAGTAAAAAAAAAAGAAAACAAACATGGGCTTTGCTTTCTTTATTACAATTATAATCTTCTTCTGATAGTTAAGCGTGTATCGGCGAATCCGGTTTAAACCTGTTGGCATTGAATTTTGGTGAGTTTCATTAAATTTATTTAAATTATTATCGAATTGATTAAGTTAATTGTTGCGTTTATCCCTGAAAATAATTGCTTACTTTTGTTGTTGTTGCTCCTCTTTATTGTGCTGTTAATGTTAGGCGAACAGCAATTACGCATGCAAACTACCATCATATTAATAAATAAAATTCTTTCATACCGTAACAGTTAAAAAAACAAAAAGCCACCATCAAAAGCAGAAGCAGAATCAAAAAAAAAGGAAAAAACAAATAAGAAAATTATAATCGAGCATGGCCGAATTTATTATACCCATCACCAACGGATTTGAGAAAGGGATTAAAAAAAAGGAAAGGAACTAAATTTCCATACTCTTTCAGGATAAAAATAGAAATTAATACGGCGTGCGTGTCGCACCTTGTGAGGAATAAACAAAAAACACGGACAGCAAAGGCTCTCAATATTTTTGTCGTATGGACACTGTAAGCGTGTCCTTTGCAAAAATTTGCGTTATTTGCAAATTGAGTCAGTGCGTACTTTCATAGCGAAGCATCTGCAGTAACTTCGCTTCGCAGTCATTTTTTCAAGTTAACTAAATATCTTAACCTAAATGAAAAATAAATTATGTACCGATATTTTAATCCTCAAATGCATGAATTTTTGTTAAAAAAAAAAAAAAAACTTAAATACACCGGAAAACGCCTGTCGTTAACAAAAAAAATAATTTTAAAAAAATAACAACAAAATTTTTCTTTAATTTTCAAAAAAAAAACATTTTGATGTATTTCTACGTCTTCATCCAAAATCTCGCCTGGAGTTCTATAAATTTACTGCGCACGATAATATAGATGATACTTCCCATTATGTTACAAAACAACATTGCATTTGTTGCATGACCACTGTGTGGTACTCCTACTTGGCGAAATTTTACATAACAACCTGTTCGAAAATACAGGCGAGTGACCAACGCAGGCTTCTTCTTTTTTGATCTTCTAGGTTTTTGGCCTGTGAGCTTTACTCTAATGAGCCATTAGTAGTCCGGTCCTATATGTTGCCGTTTTAATTGCGAGGACCGTCAGCAAATAGTTGCGCAATTAACCAAAATTTGACAGCTGTTTGTTCAGCTTCCCAATAAAGTTTTTTCGTATGTTTCCACGAATATATTACGGCAAGAGATGGTAGAATAGACGATAGAATAGACAGAGGCACCATTTGCAGCTTATGACTCTTAAACGATTGCGATCTAAGCAGCTATCCGCCAAGTCCACTTGTTGCGTGTTTATGTTATACTCTTGCGCTATTTGTCCGCCGGTCATAATCCGTTAAACCATGAGCTTGATCAATAGTGAATTAATAACACAATAAACACGCATTTGTTTCATATACGCTCTACATATTTTTATGATTTTATCCTGCGTCACTTGTGGTACACGCTATACTAAGCTTGTGCGAATGCATCAATCAACGATCGATTGAAAATCATATTATGGGTTGATCTAATCATTTTGTAATCAATCGGTCTGTTTATATGTCTATCCCTAAAATATTGTGTTCAATCCCACAGACGCAAATTTTTAAGATATTTTTTTGAATTTTAACACACAAACGGGTGTTGGCCTTCAGGCCAACCGATTAGCCCCATTGAAAAAGAATTAAATCGTACTTCGATATACTAAATTGACGAGGAAAATTTGGTTCGTATAGGGAAATTTGTTGAGCCCTCTCATCTGTTCCTACGAAGCCCGATTCTTTATATGGTAAAAAGGTCTAGTTTTCAATGTTTCATGGTAAAAATTAGTTTGTATTTGTAGCTTGATATAGAAGTTAAGCTTATCGAATTTGCATTGTCCTATTGCATGTAGTCCTATTTGTTGGATCTCTCCCGATGGAAGAGTTCTCATAAAAAATAAGCCTGTAAGTATGGCAAACTTGTTTAATTTTTGATATTTTATGGTAAACATTGCTTCGTAAGAGTAATTTGATATAAACCTTTATTGCATCAAATTGGGATCAGTGGACATCATCGCAAGTAAAAGTGCTCATGAAAAATAAACCCCCGTATGCCAAAATTGTACACTTTGTAGTGAAAATTTTTCAACAATACTAAGCTGACATAGAAATTAACTGGACAAAATTGGAAACACATAGGTCTATTTCTTCTTCATAAGACTTGTCATGGATAGTAAGGCCTTTGACAAAAGTATTAATTTATAATACTTTATGTTTAAAATTGGTGTATAGCAGTCATTTAGCATAAAAATTAAGCGTAGCGAATTTAGATCATACAAGTACATTTTCCATGAAAAGTAAGGCCTTATTTTTGTTTTTTTTTTTTTAATGACCAATCACTCAGTCGACGTGGCCTATTTGCGTGATACGGTGACGGCGAGAAAGAGGAAAGGAACGCGAAAGAAATGTAGAGGTTGTGGCTGCAGCCTGACTGAGCACTCACTATAGCGACCAAAGAAATCTCTACCTCACTGAGATTTGAATCCGCGACCACTGACTTGATACGCGTATTCCTTACCTATTTGACGGCTCAGTCGCAAATGTGGCAATAAAAGCGAATTTGTTTTTTCTTATGGCAAAAACGGACGAAAAATAATAAAATTTTCGAGAGGTAAATTAAGTTTGCTAAATTTGAATCACGTCAGCTGCTGGCATAAGCTTCCTCCGATCTGAGGATATTCATGAAAAGTATCATCAAGTAACATTAAAATAATGTGTAATATTTTATGTGTGTATTATCAAGAAAATGATTGGACAACGGTTTCAAGGGAAGTGGTGGAGGACATCTAATGGTCGGCGTTGCCTGACTATAATACGATTTTCATTCGTTTTATGATGAAAAAGCGAAGTACATGAGACGTACGCAATTTTTCTTTGATATTTAAAATATAATTACATGTAGTGCAATACGCATCCAGAACTTTCGCGATTAAAAAAGTATTAGCTTAAGATCCATCTTTCATGTGTACTCGCTGTGGATTTATGCATAGACTCAATACATATATATATATTTATTTATGTTATTTAGCAGCAAATGATAGCTTATGAGGTACAATAATGACTTATTCTTATTGTGCTGAAGACTTTTCTCATCACAATCACAAGCTATATACTGCTTGGTATACTAAAAAGGTCGCCCGATGTGAATAAAAGTTTTTTTGCTCTCTTTTTATTATATATATATATGTGTATGTGCACATATTTTGGAAAGGAAATGATAAAAATTCATTTTGTTAATTCGCTTATAATAAGCCCTGAGACTTATTAACATTTGCTTTCAAACTAAATAAGTCAGTAAGTAAGTTTAACAATTAATCAAAAACTTTATTATAAAATATATAGTTCAAACATATATGTGCGTGCACGTAGCATAAACTTGACGTGGGCTCACATTCATGCAATTGCAAGAGAATAGCATGAAACTTAATATTTTAAACAACTTGAAGCCAAATGTGCAACAACTGTAGAACAACTTTATGCATGTATTAACAAAATTTATTTCATTGTGTTTGTCTTCTTTCACTGACAACAACAGCGGCTAGCAAAGTGCAAAAAGAAAAAAAAAATAATAAAATAAAATAATATACAAAATGAAAAGAAAAGAAAAAAAACTTTTATTAAGAGAAAATATGTGATGACATTTTCAACACAATTACAATAACAAGAACATACACAAACTTTCCGTTATAACTTCAACTTATAAAAGTGAATCACAAGTATAATCAACTTTAGTGAGTGTATGGAATGTTTGAGCAAGGTGTTAATATGCCTGCATATAGGTATAAACAAGAAAAGACGATTACATTTGCAAGTATAACGGCGTGTAAACGTGTGCATATACGTTCGCGTGTACTTTCAGTTTACACATTTTTTTGGCATATACGAGGAAACTTTTTATATTTATTATGGTTTTTAAGAAAGTTTCATCGAAGTTTTCCTAATGCTTGAAAAATTCAATTTTGTTACATTTCTTAGGCTTATGTCTCCCTTCCATATACTAAATTATGCATATTTTCTGATTTCCTTTTTAAAAACCTTTAAAAGACGACTTATTAATAATAATAATAATAATAAACGAAAACTTGCATCACGAAATTTTGATTTGAATAATCGGAGAAAAGCCGAGCAAGAATGCATTCTGCGGGCAAAGCGTTGCCAAGCAAGCTCACGTGTCACTTGGATAATTTCCTAAATCGTAAGGAGGACAGCAATATTGAAAAACCGACGGCATAAACTGGATCCAACAGTAGTCAACAAAAGATTCTTCGAAAATCTAATATACGCTGCGTAGTATTAAATATTATTACAATAAAAATTGTATTAAAGTGTAATCTCTATTTTTCCCTTAAGGGCTAATGACGCTTAGTGTCAACGAAGCAGATAACATCGAACAAACAAATTAATTTCATTTGTTATGCTTGTAGACGAAAAATGGTAGGAAAATGCTTAAATTTTTCGCAGATTATCTGAAGGATACATTTGCACCAAATGTTTGATGCGATTGCGAAAATGTAGTCAACAATTATTTTGGAATATGTCTGGTATCATAAGTGGTGGAAGCGATAAAAGGATATAATAGGTTTAACCTTAAGAATACGCTGTCAACAAATTTGTACGTGTTCATTCGCGATTTTCTCTGGCATGGTGCTGCTTCTATCTCGAAGAAGGTAATAAAATTATTGACCTTAAAATTATTAATCATGGACTGCAATAAAGATATATGTTAATGCAAGTACAGTGCCTGGCTCGATCCCAAAATGTTAGGACAGCACCTTCTGTAGATGATAATGGTGCGTTTCTGTGTGCAACAAACAGAATTTCCAAACATAGTTCAAGTTGAAATAAAAAGCCATTAAGAATATTGTAGATGAGCAAAGCCGACTATTAGATACCCTACACCATTTCGGCTAATACGGTTGTTCACACCTCGATTTCCATACGAAGGCATACTTTTCATGAAAGCCCGCATACTCGATGCAAATTCGGTAAGGTCGACTTCTATGGCAATTTACTATTATGAACTAATTTTGGCGACGTACTATCCACTCAGCGAATCTTTTTGAAAAATTTTGAAAATCGCATTTTTTTCCATATAACGACTTTTTAAAATAGGTCGTTACATGGCGATTGGTCGAAAAAGCGGACCACTCCAAACCATTTTCAACAGCGTTCGTCCTTCAGCAAGTCAAAGCACGTCTGTGAGCCAAAATTCATCAAAATAAATCCAAAAATTGTGATGTGTAGCTGGAATGCACGTTTACTTGGGCAGACAGCAGACAGACAAATAGACTTAGATCGGTATAACAAAAGGGGGGCCTGTTTCAAGCTCTTTTGGGTCTTACATACATCCATAAAAACTTAATATATACCGTACCACGAATGGTGTAATGTATAAAAACAAAAAACAGAAAACAAATCCTCCTTTGAAACTTTAACAAGACTTATGTTTTACAGCAGCACGAAGTTAAATACATCTTGGAGTAAGCTCCAACCAGAAATTAACTTTAATAAAATATGAGTTGAAATAAAGTGTAAATAATTGGGCGCTTTTCTCCTAAGATCCGAACACCATCAATATGATGCTTCATCGGGAAACAAACTTCCAATACATAATAATTAATCTGATTTCATAATGTATAAGCAAGCGTAAGTAATATTTACCCAAAAAACATAATTACGCCTCATTGTGTGTGGTTGAGCCTTAAATTCTATGACCTGGCAAAGTTTGTTTCTCATGTAAATTTTTCCCTTAAATTTTATTTTTTTTTCGGCTATAATTTCTTAAACGTAAAATGGGTGTAAAAATTGTAACGTATAAAAACTGCGTAATTGACACGTGAATAATTAATAAAATAAATTTAAGCTTTTTAATAAAACGAATTTAATCGATAACAACTCTTAAGCCAATAGGGACATGTGCCATGCACTTTTGTAGCACGTAAGTTAATCTCAAGCAAAGAAACAAGATTCCACAATGACTCCAATCGAAGTTACATCGTAGGATCTGCGAGGCTGGCGAATAAGAAAAAGCAAGATTAAGTTTTCTTCAATTACCACGATATGGTGCATTGGTGCATCCTTATGCCGGACCAAATTGTTCATAACGAAAATTATTTTAGCATTACGCATCGTTTGCGTGAAGCAGGCAATTTTTTGCTTTGCATGGCCTGCCTTCGTTCTACTATACGCTTTCGAGACTTGCTCAAACAAATAGCATTGAATCGAAAAATGAGTGTAAACAAGTTCATTACGTTTAACTACACTAACACATATGTCACCAGAGCGTTGCGAAATTAAGAAAAAAAAAAGAAAAAAAAGGAAAAAAATGTATTCATTTGATTAAGTCTGCGCGGTCTAAATCGAGAAACCTCGCTCACTTTTGATTACCGTAATGCTATCAATACTTGACTCTATTACGATGCAGATGGAAGTGCCACTGTATCAGAAATGAATTTGAATGCCATTTGCGAAATTAAAAAGACCGGTACCAAATTGCTAACTAATTAATCGAATGTTCGTTTGTCTATTCGATCCATATCATTGCAATAATAATTTTTGATTATATTAAATGTGATGCCTATGATAAATGAATAATGGTAAATGCATGTTGCATATATAAAACACAGTGAAACGAAAAATTAAAATATAATTAAATATAAGAATGCATGAAAGTAAATTAAAATAAAATAAATTCATTCATTTTACATGAACATCTTACTATATATATTTCCGTTTCATTTTGTCTTTCGTTATCATTTTAATTCTTTAAATCTTTCTTTTTCCTATTTTCGGTCCTTTCGCTCTCTCTCTCGTTTTATTTTTCCTTCTTAAATGCTTATCTTGTCAGGAACGAACGCTTAAAATTGAAAGTTATGCTCGTATTGAATGAAAAATTTATCTAACAAAAACTAATTGCATTATTTAAAACTGTCTTCTCTGCGGCTCTAAGTATACAATGTTTAGAGAGAGGACGAATATTGCTCTTCGTAATTCCATCATTAGTTTTACAGTAAAGAAGAGAATGTCGTACGTTGAGTAAGAAAAACAAAAAAATCGGAAATCAATGCCGTTAAATAGTTGTTGTGTCGATCTATCTCTTTTTTACATATACACTCTTATCTTAATAGTTTTAATTTATTGTTTGTTCATTAAATGCTATTTTTTCTTTTTCTTTACTTTATAATTAAATATTTTTGTTTCGATTTTAATTAAATTAACAAAAGGAACACACAAGGAAGGAGGAAGGAAACAGAGAATTGATTAATGCCGTTCTATTAAAACTTTTTATCAGGTTGTTTTCTTATGAAATTCATAGATAGGACGTATGGAGGAATGATGGGCATAATTATAGTCGATTTATCGATTATATTGAATCCACTAAGGAAGACATCGTTCATTAATTTCGTGCATGGGTTTTATATTATGATGAATATTATGATGATCAACGCCATTTACTTATTTCGATTTTTACTAAGGATAATGGGCGGATTCATAATTGATTTTTTATGGTTTAATTTTTAGTAAAAAAATATATTTAATCCATTTTAATAAAATCGGCGATCGCATAAATAAGTGGAGTGGATAAATGCCTTCCGCGAAAAGGAAATATGAACAAGTAAGCTCGCGTTCCTCAGGGTACATTTTCGTATGAGTGCCGTGAGACACATAGCATCCAAACTAATTTCCTTAGCGCAGAAAGGAGAGAAAGCTACGTAAAATCGGGTGGTAAGAAAAACCATTTTTATTTCAGAGAATAAAAAAATACAAAATGAGATCACTTCACTCATTAATTAACTCACAAAGTTATATTTGCATTTTATATGAAAGAAAGTTCAAGAACTCCCGACAATTTCATTTAACCGTGAAGTGTACAAATCAAAAGTTGCTGGAACACGTATAACGTTTAAATAGATGGTCGGAACTACCATGAAATTTTGAAACAATTCGATCGAAAATTGATCTTATCCAAAAACCATATAGCTACGTCTGTATGCCGTTCTATATCTGTATCGTGTGTCAGTAAGTACGGACTTATTGATTGATGTGCTACGCAAAACCCAGCAAAAATTGAGACAGACCCGTCTCTTATTATAGCGCTCGATTCAGAACCATTTTCTGAATGCACTTCAACGTGTACCTTTGCCTGCTCGTTTACCTGTGCTTCTGTCTGTCGGTCTGTCTTTTTATTCGTGCTACCATTTGTACTCATTTGTACTCAACTTACGGGTTGCAATTTTGAATAATAATATGATGAGGAAATTTGATACATTCATATATTTGAGTCCAAAAACAATCACCACTGCAAATCACATTGGATCGGACTCCATATAACGTCCTACATATTTTGGAAAGTTCATTATATAAAAAAAACTTGAAGTTCTCAAAATTTCTCAAAAAATGGTAATGTATCGTACTAAATAAATTTACAGAATTTAGATGGGATGGATAGCAGCATTCTCTCCCCTCTAACCTCCTCTCACATATAAGCATCCGCACAAAAGGTTAACCTTTATTTATTTATTTATTCGGCTAAATAGATGACAGATATGCACGAATATGCAACGAAGCTTAAAATTACATACTTTTTGTGTTTGTTGTTGTGTTTATTGTATTGGCACTATCGATATCATTAATAAGCGGAAAGAAGCAGTAAACTTAAAGCTACTTATATCATAGATCTTTCAGACAATTAATACCCATTTATATAATTGCATTATGGAATATAGTACTGTTCACAGTTATAGTGAGTGGGTCATTAACATTTTGATTCGCCTAACCGAATGAGGAAAGGAGAATAAATGGTAATAATCATCAGCGTTTTAATAAGCAACGTTAAGCGAACTAAAAAGTTCATGGTTGGATAGATAACACGGCTAGTTTATTGGTATATTGTGGCTCGACACTCGCTGCCGAGTATTAAGATTAATTTCCCTATCTAAAGCAGGCCACGAGGTTTTCCCTTTCACCAATTCAATCGCAATGGCAACTACTCACAAAAGCAAACTTCGCTTATAAAAAGTTAAGAGATTAATCAACTTCAGACGGTTAACATGTGGAGGCAAACTAGAACCCGAGCTCCATCCAAGCCCTTGCAAGGCAAGTACGGGAAATTGTCTTGTCTGTACAGATTCTATTAAATCAATATCGCATTCATAGCTTGGAGACCAGACTATTGGCGCAAATTCTAGCATTGGCCTTACCAAAGTAATGAGCAAACTCTTTGTAATGTGAAGATCATCGCATTCACGAGGCCACCTTTTAATGTATCCCATAGTTCATATGGCTTTATTCGCAATTGAACGCATATAGAGATTGAATCGCATTTTGAAACCAAAGACCACATCAAAATGTATAATTTATTGAACATCCCCCACAATCTGTCCATGTATTTATGTATGTGTCTCTTTTATGGCAAACCTCTATAAAAAGGCAATTTGTATATATATGACCTGATGTGATAAAAAATATTGATAGACGCAAGAACATATACACGATGCTGCACGACCATAGTGTCCTTTTTATCGAAAGGCTTCCCATCTTGCTCGGTTACAATGTTTTAACTTGATTTTTTGTACAATTCTTCTTATTTACGAAACATGTTGATTTTTGAATTTTATCTATTTATATATGATATATGATATGATGAACTAACTGACATGCTCCGAAATTAAAGAAATTCTTCCATTTTTTGTACTCTGCAAACACCACTTGTGGCACTAGGGTATATTAAGTTTATGCGGATCTCAGAAACACTTGCGATAGATCAACTTTTCATTATACCGACCGATTCAGAATCGTTTTTCTGAAAATTTCAATATAAACTTGTCCACCTGGACGTCCATCCGTGTTTACCCAGCCGGTCACAATTTTAGTAAATTTTGATACGCTGAACCACTTTTGCGACCACTTCTCATAAAAGATCTTGCTTTGAAAAGTTTTTACATCAATACTTACGTTAAAGGAAGTGGTGTAGAGCATTTAATAATGGGCCGCATCCCCCTATAGTGGTTTTACTTGTTTTTCATATATTTTTAATTAAATGAATGCCAAAATTTATTCTACACTTCCTACCTGGGTGTTCATTACATTTATTACATATTTCTTAGCTTTAACTATTTCTTTGCTTTTGTTGCTGTTATTGCATTTTTAAACCTGATGAAAGATTTTTATTTGTTGTTGTCATAACAATACCCAAAAACGTCTCAGCGAAGCGAATATCAAAGCAGAAATTTCTAAAACGGTTTGTAACCAAGGATTGTTTTTTACTTTTAGTAAAATAGACTTAATTAATAAAATAATACGACATTAGATGGGAACAAAATAATAGCATATTGCATGAGAGAATTTCAACATAAAGACTACTTTGCCAAAAAGTTGTTTTTGTTGTTGTTGTTATAATTTCTTTTTGTTCTGCCGATTTTTATTATTACCAAAGAACGGCAAGAAGAAAGCGTTCTCGTTACCGTAGTTGTTGAAGCTGATTTTCTTCTAATTTTGTGAAATAATTGAGGATATTTTCTGTTGTTCGTTTTTCTTAACATAGCTGTGCATTTTTCATTCTAGGTCTTATTTTTCCTTTTTGTTTCTAAGGCATTCTTCTTTTATTTCTCTTTTTCTGCCTTTGTCTTTCCCTCTCTCTCTCTCCCCCTCTCTCTCGCGCTCACTCTCTCTCTCTCTCTCTTTCGTTCTCTCTTTCTAAGGTATTACTGTAAAGGTCGCATAGTTTTCGGATTTTGTGTATTATGATACGAGCCAATGATAAAAACTCTTTTGTTCTTCTTCTTATTGTACTTATTTGAAATACTAAAAGTTGCTTAATTGGCGATATTCGCTTCTTAAAGTAGATTATATATATATATAGCTGCATGCATACATATATACATATAGATGTATATGTATATATAAACGTGCATCTACATGTACATATTTTATCTATTTTTCTTTTTTCAACAATAACACCAAATATTGCGCTCTAGAAAGATAGTTATGTAGCCGCAGTAGTTAATTGTCAAAGTAACTGAAGAACGTTAACAGCGGACCAAATAAGTTTTACTTAAACATATTTTTCAAGTTGAGCGAAATATACTTGAAAAACTTTTCAAAAATTTGGTTGTTTTTTTTTCGGTGTGTACTTAAGCGTTGAACTTTCTTAACTAAACTAAATTTCACGATGATGATAATAATGATCGTTATGATGACGATGATGACGATAAGGGTAAGTATCTACTTGTTAGCTTAAAAATTTTTAAGTGATTCAGGGCCATACTCACTTATTGACTACCACAGTAATTTTCTAGTGTGGTCCCGTGTTGTTTTAATCGGAAATTGATTGAATTCAACGATAAAGATTTTGGTTATTTATTGTTACGTTAAATACATCGCATAGGAACCGTTACTCAACAGAAAAATCCAATCAACAAAGCATCAGAAAAATAAAACTTTTTACTGATTTGTTTGTTTCGTTTTCATATTTCGTTACTTTCCAATCAATGTTACTTGACGTGCGGTCACTTTTCAATTTGTATGCTCACTATCGGAAAATCGGCGATATTTTACGACGGTGTATGTAGCACATCCATTCTGAATCATGCCTATTGACCTAATAAAGCACATTGATAATATCGAAGCAAAACATATATTGTTTTGGATCATAACAGGTTTATACAGATAGAAGTTCTAAAGATTGAGCTGGACTATAACGCAAATATAAAAGTGAATCACATTACAACCCATAAATTTCGATTGACTGATCAAAAAGTTGCAGTTATGAGAGACCTATATATAATTCTTGATCATAACAAACATTTAGGGCTACACGTATATGCAAACTAATTCTTATATGGGTGTATAGATGGACGTGTAAATCTCGATCAGAGGACGACCGCCTTAATTCGGTAAAATCATTGTTAATAATTCAAAACTGTTGAAAATTGGCAAAAATTGTCTTACCTTTAGTAAATATAATCCATGTTAGATAAGGATAACAGTAAGATTCCAAAAACGTCATTATTTTTTATTTTTTTTATTTATAATATCTAGTAAGCTAACAACTGAAGGGTATTAAATGAACCGAAAATATGCATAAAACTTTCTCTCTTTCTATATATTTTAAGCTACCTAACCATACTATTACTCTATTATATGCTATATATACCATTTGACCATTCGAAATGTAATGTGAAAAGGAAGAAGAACGGTCAGAGTGAGAGAGGGAAAGAAGGAGAGAAAAGTCTGTTTCCTGTAATTGAATATTCCTCAATTAACTTCAATTAAATTGTTGCCAAATTAGAATCAATTTGAACTAATTATTACTTTTTGAGAAAATTCTTCTTTTGTGTAATATTGTTTTCTTTTTTTTTCATTTCCTTTTAGAATACCAATGAAATGAAACGAATTGAAGAAATTGAATATAATACCAATTGCTCTCCTCACCGCTGCAACGATATAAATACCTTTTAACAAAGATTGTAATATAAATCTTTATTATGTATTCATATATATACATTAAAATATGCACAATACATATACAAATCCATGCACAGCAAACGATATATATATTCTTAGACCAAATGAAGTTTTGCGTTTATTTAGTTTAAAGTATGTCTGTCCATCTACATATTTTTTCATTGAAATGCTTACGGTCTTCAGTGGCATCTTTGAATTAAACATCGAGCACATTATTGTTCGAATTAAATCAATTCATTGGCCCATAGCATATCAAAGGTTCTAAATATTTTATTTATTATATCCACTCTTTGAGTCAACATCACCTATACAAATAAGAAAGAACATCATGACTTCTTATCATCCAGGGTGAAGATGTTATACTTCTTTATTCATTAGGTTTTTTATTTATCATGCATCTCGCAATCACATTCGAGATCAGCTGATGTCTAATATATATATATATATCTATATTTACGATGTAACAATGTTTTTTGATACATAAAAGTATAATAACTGAGCCTAAGTGTGAGACCGAAACGAGCCTGGGACTTCGGTCCTCTAACCGGACCGCGTAAAAATTCGATAGTAGAGATGCTAGGACATATTCGATTATAACCGCCTCACAGGCAGGCCACTATTTCATATCATATCGATGTTTTGATAAAATTTACCGCTTCTCTATACTAATATTTTATCGATGGATGAATATAATCTTCAGTTGGTTCAGGTTCATCTAAGCCACCTTTCAAATGTTATTTCCAACCACCATAAATATAAGATGCGTATGAGAGATTCGTTCAAAAACGAAGCCTTCATACGCGATCAGAAAATGCCGCTTCTGGAAATAGTGATCGAGGACCATATGAAAGATGCCTGTGTTTCATTAAGCTACGATTTTGGTCGACTCCGCTCCGTTCATATCTCCATTTTTATAATCCACCGAGACCGCAAATTTTTGCGACTCTTCAAAGGCGACCACTCGAAATTAAATTTTAAAATTTTTATGAATCGAAAGAGAAGCCACTGCACAGACAAACAGTTAAAAATGTTATCGTAAGTTTCGAAATTGATCAATCCCATCATCGGTTTGTTGTCTCCCCTCGCGTAAGCAAAACAGCTATTATTGTTGATAAAAATTAATCTGATCTTGTTTCTTTAAATAGCCCCATTTGCATATTTCTCTTTACAGATTTCGCGAGCACTTGCGTGTAAATAAAGAACATACATGAACAATTTTGGAAGCGTTCAGAATGAGAATTCAACATAAACCTTTATGGCGACTTAATACGCTTTCCAATAAGATTTGATTTGCCCAAGACTCCCGACAACCAAATATTTTTAAAAAAAATGTTATCCTATACCCTATAGATTGATAGAACCTAATTCATTTTTCCCAACACAGATAAATTCAAATTTAAATCATAAGCGCTGATAACAGTCAGCTACAGTTAAATTTATAGATTATGTAACTCGTTATAAAATTGGCCGGGTGAGAGGTACCTACGATTCACCGTAACAATGAATATAGTTTTCTTACCACTTTTGCTTCTGCTTCGATTCTGCATAAGGAATAATAATGAAAATCGACTCGAATGAATTACAAATTTTTTTACGATTGTTTTCAATTTTTTCGTTTTGTTTCTACTCCAATACAAAGCCACTACAGAGAGAAAGAGGAGAGAAAATAAACAAAAACCCATAATTGCTGGTTGTTCACAAGCAGCAAAACAAAATTTGTTGGCAACATCATAATTTTGTCTAATCGATGTAAATTTCCTATAAAAGTTTTTCTCGTGCATTTCCTTTCTAGAAAATATCAAGTTCTGTTGAAGAAGAAGGGAAAACAAAACCACTATGACTGCCATATGATTCGCTTCAGGATGAGAGGTGTGCACCAATCATCTGCATAAACCAATGCTTAGCAAAGAGCAAATTGTTTTGTGTGTGCTCCACTTCTTTTATTCTTAAATATGATTTTAATGAACGAGAACGAGAGAGAGAGAGAGAGAGAGAAAGGATCGAAACTTTTTTCTTGTTAAAACAAAAAGAGTTAGTTTAGTTATTCTGCCGTATCAGCGTTACGATTGCAGCCTATTCAAATTACATTCGTTCCTTATATATTTAATGCGTCCCTCTTCCTATTGTTATTGATGACCATATTTCCAAATTTGAATAGATTCCGATCGATTTATGCATGTTTATTTGCATGAGTTTATAAATACACATTTTTACTCGATTTCCTTTTTGCATACAAATGCAAATGTCAGGAAGAAGTAAGTATGTCCTTATTTTCTCCTCGGTGGTGCTTATTAAACTTGAAAAATTTCATATCGCTCTGGCAATTAATTTGCTGATGACTTTTCGCCAGTCCTACGGGCAAAAGTCGCGCCAAATACACTAAATTGGTTTATGCTCGTGTTGTGGCTGCTGTTAGTAGCAACTCAAACGATAATTATGCCATATTAAGCTATCATCTTATTACTATGTACTTAATGTAGTAAAAGTGTCCAATTAACATTGCTTGAGTGAGTACTTGTCATAAATTGTACCGTTCTTAGCATTTAAGTTATATTTTTTGTCTTATTTAACTTTATTATTGAATATACATTAAAACATATTAAATTATTTTTATTGCTTTTTTGCATTCTTCCCCCCGCCCCCCTTTGTTAACCTACCTCTCACATAACTCCTCTATCCTCCCCATCTTTTCTATCTATTTATGCATTTGCTTTCTTCAACATTCCAACGTCCCTTTTATTCTTTTACTCTCGATACTGTTTACTTTCACGATGCCAGGTAAGACAAAGTTTAAATATGAAGCGATTCTTGATACGCCCAGTGAGTAGGGCAAATCTAACTAGTACTACTACTCCCGAAGTGGCGTAATAAGAAAGTGGTTATTTTGAGGTAATTACAGTCATCACGAAAGTTTTTGAAGGACGGAGACATTCGGGAGTCAATTTTGTCACATAGTTTTGCAATATCCCAGCAGAAACATAGACACAATTACGCAGCGCTACCAGCCACACCTCTTCTTATGTATGTATGTATGTATGTATGTATGTATGTATGTATGTATGTGCGAGTCAGGCGAGCGTGTTAATATTCAGAAAGAGAGAAGAAAGTCTTCAAGGAGACTTTGCCTAATATTTGCATAATTTTTCGTCATCGGGATCGCACCTTACCTGTAAAAATAAAGTTTGAAATTCACATCAGAGAAATTTAGATGAAGAAAACTCATTGAGTAAAGACGCACATGCTAGCAATAGCCTCCCGGTTTCATGCACATACACACAGACAACGTCACTCCCACGACGACTTTTCGAATGCCAAGAAAAATAGGTCTGGCTCTGGTTCTCTGTGCTATATTGTGTATGCGTCTTATGCAGTTGAGCATCGTAACCCCCGTGGTCGACGTAGTTGTTGTTGGGGAGTCTGCATTACGTGACATTTACTCAGTTTAGCATTTGGATTATCCGTAGATATCCGCGTGGAGTGCCGTCTAATTTATTATTTTTTCAATGCCAAAGAAGAAATAACGATCCAGCAATTCCAGGCATCCGATAACGTTACTACCTCTCTAGCGATAATATCGCAGACCAGGAATAGCTTTACCAAGAAAAGTAATCTGCAAGTAGACGATTTCCGCTACTCTCTATAGTTTCTCCAAAGTGAGTTCCAGTTGTCGGGAAACTTATCGTTATTGAAGTCTATGAAATCCACAAAATTTTTGTCATGCAAGCATATAAATGAAGGCCGGAGATCACACGCTCTATGCTTATCTGCCTAACACGTAGCATGTATCTGTTAAGCATATAACACTTGTCTATTCACCTATCACCTATCACCTATCACCTATCTATTTATTATGTGTTTCTCTTTGATGTACCTCTCTCTGATGCATATCTCTTAATACAGTCATTCAAACAACGACTTTTCAAATTAATGCGTTACACGAAAAATGTTCGAAAAACTACTCTGATTCAAATCGTTTCCAATAGCGTTGATTCTTGGGCCAAAACATGCCGGTGTACCAAATTTGATTGCAATATTTCAAGTATTGCATCCTGTAAGTTGCACACAAAAATGCAAGGAGAACAGATGTTCAAATTAGCAGACGGGTAGACAAGATTCAGCAAAAAAATGATTCTGATTCGATCTGTTTAATCAAAAATCGATCTATCTCAACTTCTTCTGGGTGCTGTATACGTCCGCACAAACTTAATATACCCTTGTATTACAAATGGTGTAGGGCAGGGGTGGGCAACGTTTTTCATAAACGGGCCAATTCTATTTTTCATGTCATCCGCCTGAGTAGCCGAAGGGGAGGAATCTCGACTAGCAAGTCAAAGGTCGTGGGTTCGAATCTCAAGTGCGGTAGAGTTTTTAATAAAAAGCCGATAGCCTTAGATGCTAGTGCTTTTAAGAGTTTAGTCTTAGAATTTATTTCTCTGGCGACATTAATAATAATAATAATAATATTTTTCATGTCATGGCAGAAGCCAGAACAAGGTCCAGCTTTATTAAACATGTGACATTCTATGTCAATTTCTCAATTTCTTCCTTCCTAAATAACTAACTTTATGGCTTAATGAACAAAAAACACGATTAAACATTTAGTAGCTGCATCGTTGAGTCGCTGGCGTGGTCAGATACAAACCCTTCGCAGCATCGCTATGTGTAAGCAAATTGAATTCCTTGAAATTTTAAACGTAGCGGGCCTGACCTGATGACATCACGGACCGACGGTTTTCCATCCCTTGCAAATTTTATGAATACATTTCTAATTAGTCTTGGATCAATGTAGCACACATTGATCGATTGATTGAACAGATAGTGGATTATTGGAAAAACAAATATTTCAATGTTGTTTTTTTATACATTTTTTTTTGCTATTGCGCAGCTTATCACAAACAGACGAGCTTACAGTTACGTATAAATAGAATTGGATATCTTCAACCATTTGCGCGTCAAATGTAACTTTTAGTCGATAAAAAGGAAAGGAATAAAAGTTTAGTAACTTTGGAAGATTAGACGCTGTCAAGGGCATTGATCGGTATTTTGTGTAACGATAAGACTTATTAAATGTTGACATAACCGTCACCATAGCGAGCCTTAGGGCGGAAGTTGTCCGGCTTGCGTCATCGATTCAAATCGCTTAGGCTTCTTTTTTCCATTTTTTTCCCCCTTTACCAGGTAAGTACAGGAGATCGTTTATGATTATTCGATGCAAGTTTTTCATAAATAATAAAATAAATATTAATTATTTGTGAAACCAAAGATTTGCTTACAACTTCGAAAAAGAATGTTACAGAATATTGCACAAGTAAACACCTTTAGGTTAGGATGAATGAAAACCATCTACTAAAAATATTGGAAAAAGTTTTGTAAAATAACTGGCGTCGTTACTCCCCTACATCAATTTACAACAGTTAAGCGAAATCGTTTCGTTAATTCAGATAAGTGCTATCAGCATGGTCCAAAACATCTGGACTTATTAGAAAAGTTCCGCTCGAATGAAGACGCTTACATAATTATAATACAATTTACACTATCTGTATCGCACACGCACGCAGTTTGTATGATTATGGCGAATAAATTAAGATGCTATACTTCCTTTTATTATACCAATCGATTTTGGAACTTGCCTATCTGTCTACTTGCCTATCTAATGTCTGTTCATGCATTTTCCTGTCCACGCGATAATTTTCGTCATTTTCACAATATTTTACTGAAATCTAGTGTAATGACACGGTTTGGTTTCCAAATCAGATTGGATTAGATTGATTTTTACAACTACTGTCCATATAAACATCTATTCAGAAAGAGTCATATCGAAGTGACGTTGATCGTTTAATGCGTTAATAAACATTGCAGTGGGAAATGGCGACAATTAAGTAACCTACACGACTAATGGTCGCCATACAATACCAAAAATTAGACCTGATTGTCATAAAAACCTGATTGTTCGAAAACTAGACCAGTTAGATCTGAATTTAGCGCAGTACATTTGTGTGTGAATACATTATTCTGAGCTAAATTTCATCATAAAATATTGAAAGTCGGCACAAAGAATAAAAGCACACAGGATCTATCGGATAGACTATATCGATTGAAGCCGATTTTTCAATTTTAATGAAGAAAGAATTAAAATAAAATATGCGGTTAAAAGTTGAACAGAAAAAAGACAAAGGATGTATGTATATTCCTTACCTAGACTACGCGTAGACCTTCATTCTCATTTTCATATGAACGTTTTCACAACGTTTACATAAATTGTGCTTTATTTATATAATAGCTTTATTACACATTTAAAATACTTTATTAATATATATAAAAATATATATAAAAAAATTGTTATTCTTTTTAATGGTTTCCTGATTGTTTCCGACTCATTTTTCCTTGACTTGGTCGCTTTTGCTCTTCTATCATCATCTCCAGATGTATATATAGTGTTTTGGAAAATACGCGAACTTATTTAATTTTACAAGTTATCAACTCAATGTCGTGGGTTCAAATCTCAAGTGCGGTAGAATTTTTGTTTTGGTAGCGCTTTAAGAGAAAAAAATGTATTCTCTGGCTAACTTTATAATAATAACAATAATAATAATAATTTTACAAGTTAGCTTAGAATTAAACCGTGATAATTTTTAAACAAAGTCCTCGCTAAATTCCCTGTTGAAAGGCAAAGCATAGAGTCGCTTATAATAAATAAATGGTTAAAAGCCCAACTTAACAACTTAAATGGCAACGCCAATCAGCTACGTTAAATGCCCAACTTTACCGACAAAAAGGGTTCAATTCTGTGAAATAACAGACCAAAAAAGCACAAGCCTTCGGCAAAACATAGATTTTTAAATGCAAAGCAATATTGATAAATTGTCAAAATTGGATCACTAGTCTTTCTTTAAAAATCGTTTTTCGCCGATTCTAGTTCCTTACGCTACAACGTTTTTAATTAAACGTAACATTATAAACAAATAACATAAGGGTATAAATTAAACAATCGTTTCAATGGCATCAAAAACAATGATTCACAGTATATATTAAAGTTCCTTGATACATTCTACATTAAATATTTTGTATAATAATAATAATAAACTAGAAAGAATATAATTTTACCGTTTTACATATATCTTTTAATGGTTACTTTTCATATATTTAAAATATACGCAACCGGTTACTATTGATTCACACCAATTACCTAATTAGTTTTCCCAAAACTAACACACATGGATTATTATTTTATGTTTACGTAAATTTCTTGCTGCCGGTTGTAGGAAAATTTGTGTTAGAATTTAGAAAAATATATTAAGAAAAAAAAAGAGGTATGAATCAAGCAGATGTAAGCAAATTAATGTCGCAATTGCGAATTTCAATACAAGCAAAGAAGCGTAATTTAAAAAATCCGAAAGGACCAGAAGGCAGATTGCTGAAGCTACGCAAAACGGTCACAGCTCTTCTTAAACATGAACGTATAGAATTGTACTATAATCGAGCAGATGAAGCTCGAGGATACGCTGAATTGGTAAATATAGAAATATTTTGAGGCATCTTGTATGTGCGGTCACACTCAATATGTTTATTGTTGCAGTTAATTTCTAATGCTATCCGTTATGGGGATCGTCACATAGCTACCATGGAATTAGCAGATTTTTGGTTGTTAGAAAAGCAATTAGTCCATAAGTTATTTAAAGTGTTGGTGCCGCGTTTTGAGAATATGAGTGTATCCTATACCCGCATGTATAAAGCACCAAGAGATTACCCGGGAATGTACTACAAGAAATCTGTACTGGAATTGAGAGGCAATCCTTACCCGTCATTAATACCGGATTACTCTCACAACCGTACTTTTTTACATAATATACTCTTGGACGAAGCCCGTAAGGATTATAAACGTGAAAAATTCGCCGAAATAGCCAATAAACTTAAAGCGCAAAGTGCCGACGATACAAGTAAAGGGTCAGAAACTAAATCTCAGACACAAGAGACTACATAAGGTTTATATAAAATAATAAATTAAATCATTAATCATTTTTTAACTAATAAAGATCGCTAAAAGTAATTTGCTTAATTTGTTTTTTTGTTTTTTAAGTCATATGGAATATTATTCATTACTGGCAATGCCTTAGATATCAGCTGCCTGTGCTTTAAAAATATTTGTTAAGGTAATGAAAGTAATAATGATAACTGGTGGAAAATCTTCGTAGCCTTTGTTTATTCCTTTGGTAATTTCATTCACTTAAAATAAATAAAAAAGTTTTCTTTTAATAGTTTTGCGAAATGAACGTAGAGGACGATTCGGAAAGTATGGGTGAAAATGTATTTTACTTCGAGAGTGACCATCTGGCTTTAAGAGGGAATCGCGATTATACAAATATGCTACGCACCATATCAATGCTAGAGGCTCAAAAAGTTCGAGTACATCAGCAAATCGAAGAACTCGGTCTGACCAAAGCGCGGTACCTGGACGACCCGGAATTATTTTTGAACAAACTAAAAAGAGGAGAAGAAATTATAGCGCCAAATTATATGACTATAGTCAAGGTAAGTTCTTAATATTTGTGTGGTAAAATTTCTAAGTTCATTTTAATTATTGATCGCTGCATAAGTTACCTGAAATTGGTAATTATAAAAATTCTGCATCCCAAGAAGTAAAGACAAATCCAGAACCTAATGCAGAATCAGATAATGTAAAAAGTGTGCCATATATGATTAACGAGACAGTTAAACCAGAAACTCGTTTATGGACAGTAGAGGAGCAGAAACGCTTAGAAGAATTGCTTATAAAATATCCCGAAGAACGCATTGAAATGCACCGCTTTAACAAAATCGCCAAGGAATTGGGTAACCGCACTGCTTTGCAGGTTTGTAGCCGCGTACAAAAATATTTTCAAAAACTTTGCAGTGCTGGTATGCCCGTACCTGGACGTATACCCAAAAATCGTAGATGCATTCAAACAAAAGTAAAGCAGCACTACAGGCCATCAACATTCTTCCCCTCGCATAATGTGCCGGTGCATATCCCAGAAGATGATCATGCTTTCGACGATTTAATGAATTCTAATGCAAATAAGCCATCAGAACTAAAATTTAAACCCAGAGCGGGATTATCTGATGTTTTCGATAATGATGTTAAAAGCGAGTTGGTCACAGAGGAACAGCAACAACAAATTCTAAGTATGCTGAATGTGATTAAGCAAGAAAAGCAAACAACGAACGAAGGTTATAATCCTGATCCTTTGGCGTCAAAATGTGAATCATGCAGACTGGCTTCAGTTTCCCGTATTCGCTGGCACTGTAACACGTGCTATTGCTACCTAAACGTTTGCTCGGATTGCTTAATTTGCCAGTTAATTGAGCAGAAATTCGAACATTTATTACATGATGTTGTAACTGCGAGTGAACCTTGATAAATAAACTTGTAGCGTACGCTTTTACCATAATTAATTTTGATATTAAAGATAATAAAATGTACAAATTATGCAAGAATTTTAATTGCCAATTTTTGAATCATTGCTTTAATTCTCTCCAGCATTCTCGCAACGCCTTTATTTTTTAATGTTACAAATTATTATAATTCAAATTATACAAAGTCGTTAACTCAACAATGACGAAAGGTATAGGATTAATACCTTTCTCGCACAGTAATATTTGAAGACGTAAGAAATTCTACAATATATATATATACATCCTAGATCAACTTTGCTGGAATTCTTAATTACAAAAATTTGTATTGGAAGTTATGAACTTGGGACATTTTTTTAGACCTATTCCACAGGCTACGTACGACAATAAGCACGAAGTCTTCCCAATAGTTAAAACACAAAAGCTATAAAAATTTTAGGGTAATTATCCACTTTTAAAAACTTTTCTACTTACTAGAGAAAACAATACGAAATTTAGTGTTCGAACTTGCCTTCAATCAGAGTAAGTTCAGTTTTCTAATTTTCTTAAAACTCTTTGGTTGTTTATTGTTTACGGATGCTTGCTAATGCAACGCTATACAATCACCTATGTAGTACATTGTCGTTTGAATTAGTCTTCAAAACATTTTCTCCATTACGAGGAGGTTTAGTGTTTATTCGAACTTGCCGAGCCGTAGGCAACTGCGACCCTTGCCTCTATTTGCATTGAAGGCCTGCACATCGCTGGTAACTTTACCAAACATGCATTTTGATTGAATAATTATGTCGCAAAAAATGCAATAATGCAATGTGAATTCATTTGTTTTCTATTTTCAAAATTTATGTAATAGTAAAAAGTAATTTATTTAATTTTTTTGTGAGAAAAAAAATTATTGTCGCTCTTGAGGTTACGGGCATTAAAGTAGGAAGTCTGTGCTTTTTATACATTCAAGAAATTTTAGTTATTTGGTATTCTTGGAAGGCTATCCTTTTGAGCACATTAGCGCGAGAGCACATTAGCGCGTTATCTCAGTGCAGCATAATGAATGACATACTGGATGATTGTGACCCCATAAAAATAACTGAATGGGATCCGGCAATAAGCTAAACTTTAACGCAACTAAAATACAATGTTGTCTCCTAACGCATAGGAATAATCCCTTGCATTTGGTGCTGTTAATGCAGAAGAATCTGCAACTTGATGTTTTAAATGAAAGAATGAAAACCGGCGTTGGTTGGACAGGACATGTATTCAAAGTATCGAAAGACGCAGTTGACAGCCTTGGTTCTTTAAAGCGAGGCAAAAAGTACTTTATTGCAGTCGATATCAGTGCAATTTCCACCGCCTGTATTCGGCCAAAACTAGAGTACAAATCGCATGTGTGCGTGGGAGCCTCCAAATTTTGATTAGAGAACTCAATCGCATACAGCGGAAGGCTTAAATGCTCAAAGGCGAGAATGTCTAAAATTCTCGAAATTCATTTCTCTTTTCCTTCCTGATCAGCGTTGCGCCCCCATGTATAAGAGACATTTGCTTTTGTGTGGCTACCCATATTAGAAAGAGGGCATCTATTAACAATTTGCACTAAGGATAATATTCCGATTACTTGCGATTACAAAATGAAGGCACTCGTTTTTTTTACCTTGAAACCGTTAAATCTGTTTAAGGAAAGCAAGCAAGTCAGAGCTGCGTTTTCGAATCAGGGTAGTCGTCCCTATAGACACTTACCATTGCCGATTAGAATTCGAAATGACTTTATTAGGACCATCTACTAGTAGATCTTTGGCGAAATTTTAGCAAGATAGTTCTATGTTGTAGCTTCTTCTTGATGTTTGTAGTGAGGCAGTGCAATTGAAACGGTTGCATGGAAGTAGGATCCGGTAGCATATTTACCAAATTACGTAAGGCCCTGGATTGAAGAATCCACAATGGTATATGTCCCCATAACACTAAATGGTTTAGCAGGGTGACAATTTTCACGTACAATTAATGCTTTCATACGTTTTCGAAGTTGCCATTAAAAAAATAAATGTTACGAGTTATTCAATACGTTATTGAATATTGAATATTAAATACTTGCCAATCCACTATAAACCATTCTGTTTGTCTGTCTATTTGAAAGTCTTCGTAGCTAAATTAACCTCTTTTTTTAATTCGTTTACAAAGGCAGGCATTTCAAGCGATATTGAGAGGCAATCTTTACCCGCCACTAATACCGGATCACTCTACATTCGTAGCTTTTTACATAATATACTGTTGGACGAAGCCCGTAAGGATTACAAACGTGAAAATTTCGCCGAAATAGCCAACAAACTTAAAACGCAAAGTGCCGACGATACAAGTAAAGGGTCAGAAGCTAAAACTCAGATATAAGGGACTACATAAAATGATATTTTTTCTAGGCGGGCACTAATTTCATGTTGGTAAACAGTTACTGGCAACGTTACTGTAACAATGTTGTAAGAATAGCAACAGAAGTCCACCAAGATAAATCGGTCAACTCATGCATATGAACCAAACTTTGTTGCACATACGGCACAAGTGTGCTATATGAGACTGTTTGCTAAATATTGGTTATGAATTCGATGAAATGCTACTGATGTCCCTTGGAATTAAAACGTACCATTGTCCTATTGCAATGGACGGGTATTAATAATGGTAAAAAAACAAAAACGAAAATTTAAAAATCTTTACACGAAAGGGAAAAAGTATATATATACATCAAGTATGACAACCTTATTGTAATTGATTTTAGAATGCAAAGCCAAGTGAAATGACGGCAGCAATCAATTGGAGTAAACTTCCATTAAGGATATATATATATATTTTTTTTTGGTATATTGAACAGAGATGGACTAAGCCAATAGATTTGTGGCTTATATGTCCAAATAATAAACTGTTGTAATTTTTAGTCACGATTATGTATAAACCGTAACAAAAAAATAAGAGCAGCCGTAATAACTGGAGTGAGCATGTTACATGTAATTGGGTATGTGTGTGTGTAAGTGTGCTTGTTGAGTTCTTGCAAGTCAGACAGTGTTGCAAACTTTGGCTGAAAACGAAAAGGAATGTCATGGAAATTGAAAATGATTGAACGCAAAAAAAAAGAAAAAACAAAAAAAAAAGGAAAGAGGAGGAAAAACAAAAATTCTAAAAGGATAAATTGGCTTTTCTAATAAAGCAAGTTAGTTCCCCGAGATGACGTACATTTTTTGCTGCAAAGAGATCGAGGAGACAGCCATATAACTTGAAGAAGCTAAAGGAATCTCTAATGCCATCAAGCCTGTGACATCTGAAGATTAGATGCTCAGCAGAGTCAACAACATTGCAAACTTTACAAACATCACATGGTATAGCGCGAATCATTTTTAAATAAACTTTGTCATAAGTGTGACTACTCATGAGTCTATAAAGAATTTTGATTTCCCAGGAATTAAAAAAAGAAACAGAGAAGGGTTTGAATTGAAATGTGGAGTTAAGGATATATATAATACATTTTTTCGAATAACTAACCACATGCAAATCGAATATTTTCATTCAATTTTAGAATACTACTCCACACTTCCTGTCAAATAAATGATATGTCGCCGGTTACACTGACCGAATCGTGAATTAAATAAAAGGGAATTGTTTATAGTAATAACATTCGAATAATCATTCAGCTCATTAACTGACTCGTTGTACTTTTTGTATTTACGAAAAACAGAGAAGTATTATATTACATAAATATAGATTTTCCGTTGGCTGGTAATACCTTAAATCCTAAAGGAATCCTATTAACAATATTTGACTTTCATGGAAGCATATAATATATATAATTTCAATTTTTTTTTTCCATTTTTTTAAAAAGTTGATAGATTTCACATGAACGTAAGTAATGCTTGCACCCAATGGCGAACACCACATAATTTGCAATTTCATTTTATAATAATTCTGTTTTTTATTTTTTGGTTTTATCAGGGCAATATCGTAAGTTTAAAAAAAATAAGAACACCAATCCCAGTTTCAATTTTCAAATGAAAAGGGCACAATACACATTCAATTCAATTATAATCAACCGATTTACAAATTCCAAGAGCCGATAGCCTGTGTTGCTAGTGCTCAATGTCCTTTTTTTTAGTCTAAGAATTCATTTCATTAGTCTAAAATTAAAATAATAATAATAATAATAATACAAATTCCAAGTATTTTTTTAAGTAAGTAATGGCGATTACATACGGGACTCTTTTATAATATTTCATCATGCATATGTATTTACGTTTACTTTTTTCGATTGTTTCTTGAAATGTATGCCAATTTTTTTTTTTTTGGAAGGGAAATTTTGTCTTTTTTCACTTATTATTTCAGGTTTTTTTCTTTTTTTTGGAAGAGAAATTTCGTTTGCATTTTTTTACTATATAGTTTTTCTTTGTAGTTAAAAATCGTTGGGAGGTTTTCTTTTCTTCACATGCGAAAAATATCATATGTTGAGAACAGATATGTCTTCAAAATACGGCGACACCATTTGCTCGCGTAAAACTTTTGTCATGAAGTGAAGAAGAATAAAATTATTCATATGTTGTGAAGTTTTTGCTAAAACTAAATTAAAACTATTAAAAGTGGAATGAAATCTGTTAAAACTAGAACCAAAATTGTTATTACATAGCCAGTGTCCAATATGCACAACATTTTAAAGATTAAGAGATCAAACGCTCTAAATTGAAAATTAAAAACATCTGTCGACGCTCGGATAAATTGATTAAAAATCTGAAAATGTACAATTTTTGATATTGAGAATTACAGGTTCGCTCCATTGGCTTGCTGTTGATTGCTTAGAGGCGTAACTAGAGAAAAAACTATGCTCTGAGACGAATTAGATAGACCCGTAAAGGTTACAGATGCATTGTCAGAGAGTGTTTGAAAATGGTATGCTATATTAACGTTAATACTCTCCTTCTCTCTCGGATTACTCTTATTGCAACAATTTCTCTTTACTCTCGACGAATTATAAACGCACGCACACTAGCCGACCGCATGTGTACATGTATGAAATGGAGATGGCATAAGTGAATTATTTCCTTTATAATAAAAAATTTTCTCTTATAGGTGCTTACTAATTTACTTAAAACCAACTTTTAAAATTTTTAATTGCTTCTTTTTCTATTTTTTTTAACAAGGTAACAAATTATCCTGGTTGTGTTGATACTTACTGACTAAAATAATAAACAAATAGCGGAAGTAGGAAAGGAAAAATTTATTTATGAAATAAATGTTGAACCTAAACATTAGCAAATAAATAAATCAAAATTTTAAGATTTTTCTTTATCTAAACTCTAATCTTGAAATTATTGGTTTTGGCTCTTATTTCCGTCCATTTTATTCTCCTTTACGGTAGGCTTTGTTCTTTGTTGAGATACTGAAGTTTCGCCTTCATACCATGTTCTCCGTTTTATGCGCAACCATAAATGTGTGTATGGATTAATCTAATTCACTGGGAGTCTTTGTTATATGAAAAGTCCGTCTGGCAAATAGCGACATTAGTAAAAGATTTGGAATTAAACAATAACAACTAGAAGAAACCCAATATACCGTAAGTGCGGAGTATCATAGATTGAACCTGCAAAAATATATACGCGAATGGATATAAAAGTAAATAAAAAAGATGTTTTTACGAACGAATTGTTTGTATTAAATGCAGTATTTTTATTTATATTATAATTGTTGCAAATTTAATAATTACGTGTTTCGTTTTTACCTTTTACGCATTTATGGACGACGTAATAGGGTAAACACCGTAACATTTAGAATTTCAGACTTCTGTCACTTTGGTGATTTCAGACAGATCGATAAAAGCAGACAAATACTGATAAACAGATGCACTTAAACTAATTCGATACATATATCACGAAGCATTTGATCAATTGGTTTTTATTAAAGGGTTGAAAAACTTATTTTGTACAAATCCGCCACTCGCCAATGTAAGCACCACTCGAAAATATTATTACCTATGTTATAGCTAAATTGATAATACCCAACGCGACTAACAATATATTAGAATTCTATCCAAAATCACGTATGGTCACTTCAGCAACTACAATTAGTGCTTGTTGAATTCTCCTGAGTTTCCGTTAATATTAGTATTAAGAGAAGTTTTTCTCCGTCTTTATTTGCATGCATTATCTATTTCTATTTCTCCGAGATTCTCTGGCGTCTTCAATAGTGCTCGCGTTATTGTCGTCAATCAATAACGTTGCGATCGTTTGTGAAATGGTCTACTAGTGTGAAAAATTCCGCACAGTAAAGGCGACAAAGTCCATGCGGGTCGCACTACACGGCGGAGGAATTTCGTCCTAATCATAAGAAATATACATGTAATGTCAAAATACATCTAATGTTAAAAAATGTTTGTTGTTTTTGGCTTAAATCTGGTTCCAAATTGAAACAATTTATAATCAAAGGACAAAGTATTCATAAAATACTTTTAAATATCCGCACAAGTGCGACAATGTAATAGAACGAAAGCGTATATAAAGATTTTGTTTCTCATTAAGCCTTATGAGCAAAAACCTGCTACGCACTTGAGTGTGAATGAACGGGTAACACTTATAAAAGCAACTTGCATGGATTAGACAAAATTATAATGCTACGAACAAATTTATTCTGTGCTTGACATGCGTATGTCATGATGTAGACTCGCAGATCTATAGGCTAATAGAAAATTGTCGAATCGAAGCATCATCAATTAAGTGATTCAATTAAGATCAGATTTAAACTCTACCTTAGAGCAACACGCTTAAGTGTTAAGAGTGATGAGAAAGATACGAGAAGTTCAATTTCAAATTTTGCCTTTCCAACTTGACAAGTAAAGTGTAAGAGCGGAACTAAGAACCTTAAATGTGAAAATCTGTTTGATTTTAGTGAATTTAGCGCTACAGCCACAGCGGAAGAGGTAGCAGCAATATACCTCAAGCACTCGTTCAAGTGATTTATTGATAATGCTACCAAGCCTAGTGAACATTTTTATATTATTTTATAAAACAAATTATTCGTAGCGGCTGTGAAAACCTGAAGAGTTAAGTGCTTGCTTAACGATGAATGCCTTGTAAGATGTTTTGCGTACTAATTGTAAAACAAAAAGTTTCAATTTAATAAGTGAACAAAGGTATCTTACGTTTCTTTCGTATCAATCTGCAAAAGTAAAGGGCGAAATTGTTCTGAATGATTCAAATTGCGCAAGCAAGAAATATGGGATATATGGAGAGAGGTGAAGCGCCTCATTTTGCACTTTTTTAATTCTATTTAATTCAGGAGAAAACAAACGAAAGCGCAATGACTTGTTGAAGCATATGCACATGAAGTATGCAAGAAACAATAGCAGACTGCAAGGTATTGTAAAAATATGCTGTAGAGCCGTTAGGTAAGATTACGTTCAACGTCGCATTTGAAAATTTAAAGTCTTCAAATTGGATATTTGAATGTAAGAGCGGGATGAATGAAATTGTTATTCACACCAAACTTTTTTAAATATACTTTATAATGTTATTTCTCATCGACTGCTTATTAGCTAATGTTTTATGCGGATAAATCAACAAACAAGCTTGACTCTGTCAACGAATTTAAATTTTTACCATCCTGCAGATCCACAGAGGCAGAGATCCACAATTTTGTACTTTGTGTAGTTTCTGGTTCGTTTGACTTTGATATTAAAAAGTACTATTCTTATTTAAACCGTACTTGTTAATTCTCTTAAAAAATTTAAATAGTTTTATTTAAGAGAGTTAACAAAAGATAATAAATTTAAAAGGCTTGAAGAAGGGACATTTACTTCTTTGCATAAAAAATTACTTTACAAAATCTCCAAAGTAACTCTTCTTGTTTTATACGTTCTTGTTGTTCTGAGAAAATGTAATAAGAGAATGAAACCCTCTATACTGACTCTCTCATTTAATGTTACGAAATGCTTTTCTCTATAAAGTTCGCACCACTAGACCTTGGTTGCATTTATAATCAATTTTTAGAAGCAGTTTTTAATGGTAGAACTATTTACATTTATTTGCTTTGTCTTACAACATTCTGGACTCAACTTCCATTCTCCTCAAATTCTCGAATTCTTATATAAATTTTTATAAGCAAGTTTTCATTACTTGTTTTCTGCTAATCTTTTTCGTCGGCCGGCAGCTGCATGCCGCGCCATCAACGTGCACTGGGTTTCTTTCCATATCTCGGAAATTTGTATTCTGGGAACATCAATTAGCTAGCGCGAAACTAGAATTGAGGTTTTCGTAACAGTAACATGGGATTTAAAGAAATCTGTATTTCGGTACCGGCACGATATTAGGTTTTCCGTGAATATGGTATACATATTATGCGCGCATTGTAGATCGATATTATTAAAAGAAAATATATCCTTTGTCGATTAGAGATTCAAAATTGATTCGGCCATGATTGTCCCAATGTTCATTCGATTGAAAAACTATGACTACTGTAAAAAGTCAAGTTGCATACTAATATTTTGCACATTTGTTCTGAGTAACTGATTGCATTTTGTGTTTAAAAATAGTGCTTCTTATATGCCCACAAACAAACTAACAGAGTAAATTTTCAGAAAATTTGCAAAAAAATCCGGAAAAACATGAAAAAAATCCTACAACTTTATTTGTAGACTTTCTATAAAACGTGAACTTGCTGTTTTCTAATTATAATTTCGTTTAAGGGATTTATAGTGTGAAAGTAATAACGAAGTACAAGTTAAAAGAAGGTAAGAAAAAGTATGTTGATTAATTTTAAATATCAATGGCAAGAGTATATGCAACATTTCTCTTTTTATCGCTTTGCCCATTCATTTGCTCTATTTAATTCGTTGATAAGAGTTATGATACATATGCAGCTGTGTGTTGTTATAACACGCATAACAATTTTTTCACTCACTTTAGGTCAATGCTTTGCCCGATGGCATCTTTGCAGCTTTACCGGCGTTTTGCGTTTCCCCTTTTACCGTTTGCGTCTAGTTAGATAGGTAACAAGCATGCTTATATGCATGCTTATATGTTTTATATCGTGTTAGTTTCTGATTTGTAAAGCTTATCTGACAATCTTTAAAACTTAACGCAATGTCGTCTATAATGAATGCTATGTGTGTCCTTATCTGAGTTCCTGAAACATAGAAACATAGTTTATTTCGTTGTTTTTTTTGTTTTAAATCATTTGTGAAAGAGAGGCGTATGAGTTACATTTTGCTACATGTTATTAACGTTTTCTTGCCTTTTGTTGCTTTTCTGCTTCCTTTTGAGTTTATTCAATGTTTTTTGGCTTTCAAAAGCATTTACAAAAGAATAATGATGCCCTTGATGAAAATTTGGCTGAAAAATCATTACCACCGTAGAAAATAAATTCACTAGTTTGATTATTACCGACAATCTACAACAGGCATCTATGCCATCTATGCGGCAGGGAGTCCTTTAAAGACTGTCTGTGTACACGATTCAGGCTCTTTAGCTTTCAGTGAGTTTTAAATATGGATAATTTACTAGTCGCGAAAATGGTGCCGACGATGAGTCTACGATACCTACATGGTTAATGGAAAACTATTTTTTAATTATAATCTCCAGCAGTCTACATTGGCTTGCCGTTATTTTGATGCAAGGACAAGTTCCATGGGAAATGGTTTGGATTGTAACATTTTTATCGCCATTTCTCCGATTTTGAACAAGTCAGTCTATGAAAAATTTTCCTTTCTTAATATTATCTGATAAAAATTCGTGAAAAATACTATTATCACATACTATACGAGTGTTTTCTATTTTTTCGAATTCGTTTATATAAAAAAAGTTCTTAAAAAAAAATAAACGTTTATACCGTAAAGAGAGAAGTCTAATTTTTTCGTATTTTATGGTGAAAGTTAGTCCAAAATCTTGATCCAACATAAAAATTTACTTACAATTGGAAACCGATCGGTCCCATTCCATTTATGATTGGTAGACTTGCCTCATTTGTTCTTAGGAAAAATTGAAAGCTTATACCGCAAAGAGGTACAATTCTTTTTTTTTTGTATTTTTTAATGAAAGTTAATCAAAAATCCTAATTTTCGTCTGAATGAGGCCAATACGCGAAGAATAATAGATTCTTTTAAAAAAAAAGACAAACTCTATCAAGGATTCTTGTGAAAAGTAAGCTTTTGTATTATATGGTGCAAATAATGGTGTAGGGTACTTAATCGATTGTCTTGCTTGATAATTTAGAAAGAATTCTTTTAATAGAAAAGTTTTTTTTTGTATTAAATAAATAAAATTGTTTAAAATATTAAATTTTATATTCAGATATACTTACTTCCTGTGAAATAATGTACGCACTGGATGACAAGAAGGCTGTTTAAATATATAAAAAAATTTGATGCAAGTTTTGCTAAGTATAAACGAATCCAATCCAATTGTTATCGCAATCTAAAGCTTCATTTAATAAGGTAGAGATTATAAAAAGATATGGGAGAATAGGGAATATTGCCTACAAGCAACTTATTTATATGAAAGTGTTTAATTGCAAGTCTGGACTAAATAAGTTTAAAGTTAACATAACATTATGTAAACTTCAAATATTTATTGATTATAAATAAAAAGCTATTTCCTATACAAAACTTAAATATGAGCACTGGTCGAGTACATATACATATATTTATATATTTATTTTAACACTGTTAAAAAATTAATTTTAATAATACTTATACATATATATCAATATATTTATATATATGTATATTTATATATACACACATTTATATATATATATATATATATATATGTATATACCCATGACTTTTTTACAAGTTAGTTATTTAAACCGTGCAAAAAATTCGCGTAAAAGAATACATGCGTCATGTGGTAAATTTAGGGACATGATCTAGATCTTTAGGAAATTACGTAAAATGAGAAAATTCTGTATATTTTCCCAATAAAAACGGTGCAAAAAAAGTAATATCGATCGATGTCCATATTACGGATTTATAAAACAAAACCAATTCATTTTTATTACAAAAAAAAAAAAAAAAAATCATGATTAGCATGCAGTGAAAATGCAGTCCATATATGCAATATATAAAAACTTAAATTGAAATTGCGAATAACAATCAACTTCACGACTATTCATCGCCACTTGATAATAAGTGTTACCTTTATTACGGGCTTGAAATTGTTAAAGTATAATGAGATAAAGAAAAAAAGTGATTAGAAAATTCGGATATAAAAAAAAAACAAGAAAAAATTCGTATAAAAAAGTGTATTTGTTCTTATTGGTGAACAGTGTTATTTCAAAATCCAGTGAAAAAGTGAGTTGTGTTTATATACATATTAAGGAAGATTTTACTGGGTGTTGAATTCATTTCGTTCATCCACACTTGATTTCATTCATACCCTTTCAATATATAGGCGGTGAGCGATTATAGGCACCGTACGCTAATTCACTAAGGCATTGTTACATATTTGGCATTGGTACTCGCTTAGCTGGAAGTTTGGGTTATAGTGACCGCACTAGTGCTGCTTGCGATGACCATTTATTGTATTTTGTTTCTTATGCAGTTTCAGTCCAAACTTTTAGTTAATTACGCCCTTAACAAGGCCACAGTATTATTTTACGAAATGATATAAGAAAATGTATATATATATATATATATATATATTTTACATTTCTCTTTATTTCATTTAGGAATTTTTTCTAATTTACAACTTTAAACTTTTATTAAATTAAGAAAAATAAAAAACGTTTTTAAATAGAGAACAAAAATTTGTTAAAATTTTATGCATTTAAACCGGCAGTCATTTATGTAGCATTCATTATATTCGCTGACTTGCAACATAATTTTTACATAACAAAAGTTGTAAAAAAGTGCATTCCCATGAGTTCGAATATACTTAATAAGTAGTCTAGCGTTGTTCACATTCCTTCTATAGCAAATGCCAAGAGCGCAGATACGACGCTACTCCCGCCAATATTCCGTCATAAGGATGGGATGCATGACTATTTTTGTGTCATGCAATTTATTGTACTATATCAAAAGTGAGGTAAGCATATCATTTCTAAGGATTTGTTTTTCAGGACTGACGATTTTATTGTTCAAATTGATATATGAAATTGTTTCATTTGAACTGTATGCAAGGTATCTCACACAAGCCGCAATAACTTGTAGCAAAGGCGTTGGAGAAATGTGTGTTGTCCTAATCGAATCCATTGTCATTTCTGTTCGTAAATTGCAACCGCACTAACTGCTTTAATTTGGTCGATTGCGAAATGTGTGTGGTTTCCTTGGGTGGTGGTTAGCTGTTCATAGCAAGCTGTCCGCTCTGAACCCATACTATAGAAAACATAGTCTTTTGCGAGTGTAATCTGGCCATTGCAATCTCCCAGTGCTCTTATCATTGTGGATTAGCGTTTTTTTTATCGCCAATAACCATCTACACGAGCCTGTCACAAACTTACACCCAGCACATTGAACAAGTTTAATATTTGAAATTTCTGTAAATGGCTTGAAACAATTGATTGCCTTAGATATGTTTGATATCTGTGATTATCGAACGACGATCGGAGTTAATTAAAATCTTGATATAATTGTCACGAGAAGCGTTTGATCGACAACGATATTGGACGCTGTGCTATTTAGAATTTCCTGTATCAATAAATTGGAGATGGGGCGATAGTTCTTTGAAAAAGGAACTAATATTTAGTTCGAGTAACGATTTTCGATTCCCATAAAGGCAAGGCCTTTACGAAACTTCAAAAAATGAAGACCCCATGGCTTTGAAGTAGCCAAAAGCGCAGCTAGGACTTGCGGAAACGCTTTTCCCAGCTGGCACGGCATAATAGGCTACTGGCAGCCTTAATACTACAAGTTGTTCTGTAAACGCTCAGGTATTACTTTAAAGAGCATATAGCTACACCCATAGTTGAACTTTCCACACAATCTCCGACTGCCGGATTCTTCCTACATATTTCTATCCGCGAATATCCGCGAAGGCGACTTCTATATTAATGTAGCTATTGATCAAAAAATCTTGTTTAAGCAGAAAAGCTTCTTCGAATATATTCCTTGGCTTTCCCATAAAGGATCCCTGCCTGCACGAGAGGTAATACAGCAAAAGTTCCAAGGACTTTTCTTCAGAGTTTTTAGTATTAAAAAATTTGCACTTCGAAGATATATACGAAAGGGTAAAGGAAAAGCAAAAAGCAACGTAACAACAACAGGTTCACATAGTGGCCATAAGGGAAACTTTTATTCAATAGACGATTTCCAGGCAATTGCTGTTAAATTTGTAATTCAAGAAACAATTAACAATTTACTCATTACTCGAAAGCCTTTAACATTTAAATAATTTCTTTAGGTGAAAAGAGCTGATCCTAAGATAATAGTAGAATGAAAATAATGTGGGAGAAAATACCGACGAGAAACGGAAACGTAAAGCTCACGAAGCGAATCAGCCAGAGACAATTCAGAAAGCAGAATAATAACAACAGCCACAATACAAAAACAACTAAATATTAACAGGCTGGGCAAGGAAGTGGCGATAAAAGTAGACAACTCAAATTAGCGATATGGATTTCGGGACGAGCTTGGATGCCACTCATGTAAAGTAAACATAAAGGGATCGTTGAATTCTTCGTCCACAAATTAGGTACATGTGGTTGTTCGGGTTGCTTGGTTTTTAGGAAAAAGGAAACCCGCGTGCTATGATGAAACGATTTGAAATTTTTAGTTTTCTTTAAAATCGTTTCCGATCAAATCAGTCCAAATAATTGTATTTGTAAACAATTGTATCATTTTAAGAATAGAAAGGTTCCCGGGCAGATTGTCGTGGCTAAATCGACGCGAACCATAAATATAAAATATCTTATGAGAATTTTTAAAAGTTACAAATGGATTGACGATTAATGATTTCAGTAGACGTTGTAGAAATGAAATATCTTCTTCATTACTTTCCTCTTCATTGTTGGCTGTAACAAAACTCTATTATCTACACTAAGGACAACGATAACAAGAACTATAACAAAAAAAATTGCCTGACAATAGTCGGATAACAAAAATCTTTTGCTTCCTTACTGAGGGAAATCGCAAACAAAAGCAGTCCCGATACAATTATTAGAGATATAGCTTGAAATAAAATTGTCACTGCTTCGGCCGCTGCCTCTCGAGAATCGCAAACGATTTCTACTGAACAACAACATGATGAGGAAAATGCCTTAACTATTAAGACAATCGCCATCATTTTATGCACCCATGTACATACATTTTGCAGCCAATACCAGAATTCAGTCAGTCTCTATTACATCCATTTCCGTTTAGTCAGAAACCAGCCGCAACTCTTGAATTGCTATAATGTAATCAGAAAGATAATGATGATATTGATGATGATGATGTTTTCTACATTATATGCATACGTTGAAAACGCCAATTGTGCCGTAGCTAACTAACTAACAACAGCGGCAAGAATAACAACAATAGATTTTGTTCACAAACAAGTCTGGCACGGAAACTTAACGTCAACCAGAACCACAAAAGCATTCAAACCATTCTCTCACCACAGCAATGTTAGCACATCAACAGGTACAATATTTCCCTTAAAATTATATGACTAAGAGACTAGGTTTTGGATGCAAGTGCAATCACATATACGCAATTTATTTTATTTTTTAATGTCATAATTATGACATTGAACGGAAAGAAATAATTTTAAAAGAAACTTTTCTTACTCGAAAGTTATTTATTCACTTATCTAAGTTTTGCTTCGAGCACTTTCTTGAAGAGAGAAAAAGAGCAAAAAAATGATTAGGAAATGAAACGAACGCATACACAACTTTATGGTTAAGCAACTGAACGGATGCCGAGCGTTTTACGATTACATACAGAAGTATTTTTAAATTTTTAATCGATCAATAGCTACCAAACGGTTGTCATTCTTATGCTTTCAGAATTTGTTTTCAGTATTCATAAATGTTCGAGCAATAGAGTTTGCTGACTAGTAATTTCAGACTCAAAAATCTGAAATCAATTTTGATACATGTATTGTCTCGCCCCAACGATCAATAACTTCATAGCATGGCATGTAGATTTCGCCACTATTGATGCATTTATATAATTATTAGATAGCACTCTCAAATGAAATGTGTCAAAAAGAGTGTCATGACACACCCGGTTTTTAATGTACATTTCCAGTTCCAGTACTTTAATGAAGCTAAGGCTTGTAATTTTCAAAACAATAGAAAAACTAAATTTTGTTTGTTGGTTAAACTGCACTTTCTCATACACAGATGTGCGTTCACAATCAGCATTAGTCTGAAAGATGTTATGGTGACTCTAGCTTGTCGAACAAATCAATTTGTGAACGCTCTGGTCACCCGAATTGGCAATTGTTCCGGAAAGCTTATTAAAAAAGTTCATAAAATCGTTTTGTATAAACATTAGTCCACTAAAAGCTCTGTTCTAGGCCGGCATCACGCGAAATCAAAAGCATTTCTTCATGCGATATCAATCGAATCGATATCGAATCTCAACAAAAAAAAATGCTTGCCAGAAAAAGATTGACTTCAATGAAGAGATGATCGTCGAAACTGAAGAAAGACGTAGAAGTATTAGAGAAGCATTGTCCTAAGAGCATCACTCTTGAAGATGCGATATTACGAACATAGTGACTTATGTCTTACATTTATACACGTTTTTATATCAGAAATTGCTTTTCATATTTTCCTTTGAGTTGTGGCGTTAGTTAAATTTATTACAGAATTTAATTATGCCATATTAAGTGAAAGAAGTGCTTCCCACGATCTGCACTTAATTTGATTTGTGGACTTTTAGGACAAAGAGGTACCAAGCTGCTGCTAGTTTACCAATTCAGTACTATTGTAAGCTTGTCTGTCCGTCTGGTCGTTTTATTTTCTTTTGTTCAACCTACAGGAAGTAATTTTTGATATATTTTAATGAAATTTGGTAGACTGACGTGTTTTGGACTAAGGGTTCACGCTCTTAAAAACAATTCGCGCTCGGCTTTTTTCGACCAGAACATTCAACAAATTGCAATTAACCGACAACATTCGAGCATGATTTATTCAAGGCATTCTTATTTTCAAGTAATAACTAAAGCACTCTGTTTTGTTCTTCATTTACTTACTCATTTTTGTTTTGGCAATTCTTACTTTCAGTAGTGTTTGGCCCCTATATTTGACCTTTACAGATTATTTTCAGTCTCATGGATATGTGAACCAATTTCGGGCAAAAGGAAATCAAAAATTTTAATTGCACTGTCTTACAAACAGGCTATTCTTCTTGTCCTTATATGTGAAATTTTCCTTAAGCACTTGTTTCATACGGTTTCAGATCATTGAATCACAGTGGCCGACCTATTTTTTGAAAAACTGATTTAAGAAAGAAAATGGTGTCGATTGAAATTTTCTATCATAATCTACCTATTCTCCTCACTTTTGTTTTTCAAAAGAATGTAATTTCATATGGTCGGTATGAAAATAATCGAATTAAACTGAAAATAATTTAGGATTAAAGTGCAAAAGTGAAAGGAAATTAGTTGATAAATAAAATCAAAACAGCAGAAGCGGTGAAATCAGGACAACAAAGTGATGATAACAACAAAAACGCCATCAAAAAAAAAAAAAAGACAAAAACAGAAGAAAAAGATTAATAAGTGCAATGAGCAAAAACAAAAACGAATCACAACAGCAATTATAATGAGAAAAATGGCAACAATGGTCAGGATGACACTGATGTTGCAAATGTTTCGGTAATCGCGACGTTACTGTATCAGACAATTCAAGGTCAATAATAAACCTTAATGTACTAACTTATGCAAACCAATGAAGCGTGCAACACATTGTAATGGAAATCCCAAATCCAGTTTATTTCAATTAATTGATTTTCCCGAATAATAATTTCCCTAGAGAGGGAAAATTCAAGTGCACATTCGCGGCGCGTCGGGCAGCTGCCGGCCGAGGAAAACGATTAGCGCAAAAGCAGATTAACGGATTAAAAATAAGGCCATGAACTTAGGTAATAGTAATATGTTTGTAAAAATGTATATAAATAGACTATTTGCGGAAAGCAGAGTCAGTCGGACAAGAACTTCTTCGAGTCGAAAAAGAATACCAGAGTTGAGAAGTCGAGAGTATCTCCAAAGTAAAATGTAAATAATCCTAACTTAAAGAAATTGATTATAAATAAAGAATCTTGAAGTGAAAACGTGCAAGTCTATTTCTCTTAAAAAGAATATCCACGATCTAGTCATACGAACCGTATCCGAGAAAAGCGAATTTCGTAACAATATGTTGAAAAACAGCAATTGGCAATTTAAACGCTTAAGATTTACTAACGTTACTAGCGCTAAATATCCAAACGCAAGATATAAAAATATAAAATTGAAAATTTATTTTGGAAACGAAAAGTTCGCGAGGAACATAATAATATATAAGAAGTTGATTATATCTGTAAAGGAAACTTGAAACTTGAAACGAGAGTTTACCAAACTCTATTTCAAAGAAAAGAAAAAAGAAAAACAAGCCCACCATCAATTTTGAGTTATGATGCACGTTGTCAACTACTATAACACGTGTTTCATTGGACTCAAAGAAAATCGTGAGGAATGAGCGAACAAAACAAAACAAAAAAAAAAAAAATCAAACTCATAGTATGACTGCGACTGAAATCTGTCTTAGCAGCAATAATTATGGCAACAGAAAATTGGACTTTGAAGAAAAATCGCAGCATCAATAATAACATACAGCAAGTGAAGCATGCGGCGATCTAGAAACGTGGCCGATTATAGAAGTATCATCGAAAACATTACCATATGCATTGCATGGACAAATTGAATAAGTTTCTCAAAAAGAATTTCATGCTGTAGCAATATCTTGGTACATAGTATGAAATGTTTCAGGCGAAAAATGAACATGAAAACATTTCATATACGCGCAACGTATGTGTTTAAATCAGCAAATATTGAAAAATTTGCAGGAAGACAAAGTTAATATTGAAATCAACAAAGTTGCCGAACTGTACACGAATATGTATATAAATTTATTTCTCAAGTGAGATAGTGGATGCTGTTGTAAGTTTAATGCAATCTCAGGCGACGTTAGCAGAGACTCAGATACAGTTAACCACAACGTCGACATTAGCGTGCGCTGCGATGCTCTTGTTATTATAGAGCAAAATCGTCTCACTGCTATTAGCAGTGGCAAAGACTTACTCTACTACTCTACCTCTTATGCTCGTACTCATTCGGAGGACGTAGAAGTAATTCGGAGCTGGCGTTGCTATTGTAATGTTTTATTTTTCTTGTCCTACTCGAAAAAGAGAAGAAGAGAATCACCTTTCACCCACATTTTTTCAGTTCGCTTTTTTCTCTCACAGCAAAGCGAATTTTACTCTCAAAAAGTCAAAAACGGGTTCCATAAGAACACATGACAAAGTAAAAAAGAAAAAATTCTAAATAACAAAACAAAACGTATATATTTTGAATATATGAAGTGAAGAATTTAAATTAAAAGAATATAAATTTTTTTTTTTTGTTTTTTGGTATGTTGAATGGAGATGGACTAAGCCAATAGATTTGTGGAAACTATATAAATAAAGTAATAAAAGAAATTTAATTATTTACATAAATTAATGATTTTGTATTTTCTTAATATTTAATAGCTCTAATGTAAGGTAAATTTTTAAACTTGAAAGTTAACCATAATAAGTCAATCTTAACTTTTACGCCTAACAATAACAATAATGTAATTTTACTTTATTTATATAATAGAAGACTTACGTTCCATACATTTGGAAATGATATGGAGAGGACGAAATAAAGGATTACATTCTTTGGGGATATTATCGCTCATAACTTTTTACAAATTAAAGATTTACAATTAATTGGCATACTATGAATATATTGTTAAAAAGGATCTATAAACTAACCCCCACTCTAAATCTATTACAGCTATAAAATTATTTAAAATAGCTAGAGGGTCTCCATGAGCAGGTAATTTATTTAATAATGCTTTAGCACTTGTTAAATCAAAAACCGAAAGGCTCTTTTAAGGCTGAAATAATATATACCTCGCTAGCCTTATTTTCCCAAAATTATTACAAATTCGCCCTTATTTTATTACTTTTAATTTAACGAATAGATAAATTAATAATAATACTATACATTTGAATGATATATGTATTAGAAATTCGTGTAATATAATGAAAAATGTCCATATTTATTTGTTTTTTGATGACCAATTTTGTTTTGTTACAAACTAATTTTTCTAAATTCACCAAACATATGGAAAAAGCCGTGCTTCAGAGTACAGCGTACAGATTACCCAGAGTAGAGTACAACATTTAATTAAAATATTTATTGAGTTCTTTTAATGCTGTGTAATGCATAGAAACCAGATAGAATTTGACGCTGATGATGTTCGTTCAAGAATATATATACTTTATGGGGCTATGAAGCTTCCTTTTGAGTGTTGCAAATATTTTGACAGAATGGATATACTCTCTCTCTCTCTCTCTCTCCACTCATCTCTAGCTAATCAACTTAACATGTTTTCCGTGTTTTGTCATTGCTAGTGTTGCTTCTACAGTCTCAGTCGATTCAGTCAGTTCAGTCAGTTTCAGTCAGCTCAGTCAGTCATTTCTTTCTCTTCGAACGAGGAAGTGCACAAATTTGTTATCGCGAGAGCTTGTGCGAAATAAAGTACATAAATATATACAATATTGAGACGAAAAATATTAGCACACAATAAATACTTTTACATATGATTAGTTAACGAAAATATATTTAATTCTCTAATACTTATGCTCATGTAACTAAATCTTTCCTTCTTGAGACTACTTCGAATGAAGGAACGAAATGTAGTAAAATATGCGAAACGCTAGTGAGGCAAAAATGCGTCTGTTTTTAAATCAATATATGTGTACACAATTGTTAGCTTAACACTTGTCATTAATAACAAATAAATTGCAACGAGTGTGCATACGCACTCATACGCATGTAATATAGTTAAGCGGATAAGAATAATAATGAAAACAAAAATAATAACTTTAATTATTCTGAAATGTTTTTCTGCGCTGAATAGTTCTGCTTAACTTGGGAAACAAAAAATGCTGAACTCATGTAACTAAAAAAAACTTTTTCTTACTCCCCTTGCCTGCATATATACGTAAAAGAAAAAAAAAAATTTAAATGATTTTAAAATCATCTCGATTCACGTTTCGTCGATTTTCACTAGTTTTGTCGATGACACGATTAGTTAAGGTAAGTAAATGCGTGAATGTTAAACAAAAATATTTCGTATGAAACAAATGTCAAATGCAATTATGTGCCGGCTACAAATTAATTTATATGCTTAAATATTTACTCTAATAAGTATTAAGTATTATTTGGTTAGTTTTTATTAGTTAACGTGCGTTAATAACATTTTCTGTTCGATTAATTGCAATCTGTGACCAACATGGCGTATTATATATTTCATAAAATCACGACAGAACCTATTCATTGAATTAAGTGCAACTATTCTTCGGCTAGCATTTCGTGCTCGGTGTACATGCTTTTGCTTCTTACACCTATTCATTTTATCGCTCTTTTCTAAAACTCCCTGCAAAGGCAGTGTGACAAACAACTTAGTTTTCTTTCATGTTTCATTTGCATCTGTGTCGTTATTACTTTTAATTTTTATCTGCTGTTGTGTATAGGTGTATATAAGTGTATGGATTTGTCCGTGCTTACTTTATCAGATTACATTTCGTTTATATGTGTACATTACGGGGTGTAACTTGAGACAAATTCTACGAATTACGAAAAACTTGCCGGAGAAGTAATTGTGGATGATCCGTTTGTCTTGGAAAATGGAACACTTTTATTTGAAAAAAAAAAATTCCAATACTGAGAATGCAGTGAAGATTAAAAAGAATAAATGGATGGACAGACGAATAAACAAACATGTTTTGATGCATTCCGAATTTGAACCTGGCCAAAAATTTATATACTTCATGGGGTTTTTGAAGCTAGCTTCTGCGCGTTATAAAGGTATTGAAGAGGAAATTAAATTCTTGTGATTAATTTAATTATTTATTTAGTTACACATGAAACTCGACTAAAACATATTAACGGCTGAATTCAATTGACTCTTAGAAATTAATCTTAAAATAATTATTATTAAAAGCTAGTATAAAGTCTATGAGGAGATGTAAAGAAAAGAAAAAAAATCATGTACACAGCTAGCATAGAGGCACATCCACAATCGGTACAGATCCAAGTTGCAAGTGATTTCCTAAACCATTGGCAACATACAAAGCTCTCAATCCAAATTCCTAAGGGAAAACAGCAAACAGAATTGCTTTTGAACGGATTCAATTGAGTTTACATAACAGCTAGAGGAAGGAGACCGTGCAACAGAGGCATACACTATACATATACCATACGATACATTATAATATTATACAGTATATATGATATAGTGTTGGGTACACATTGTCAACGTTTCCCATTTTTGTATACTACAGGTACTACAGCCACCGTCCAGGTACCGTCCATAGTATGGACGGGTACATTTTAGTAGATTTGCCGTAGTTTAAGGGCAATGAACAAAAAACAGAGGTGTTCTCAGTTTTCGCGGTATTGTAGATCAATTTGGCCCATTTTCAACACCAACATACATTCGAAAACCTCCAACGTTTCTGCCAAACTTGAACTCGATACCTTAATTTTTTTGGCCGGGAAAATGTTTAAAACAAACATTACGCAGATAGAGAGATGGACTTGCTTAAATTGATTGAGATTCTGATGCTGGTCAAATATATATATACTTTGTGTCAAAACGAATATAGCACTCATCCCTCGGTGATGGGTATAAAAGTATATGCACAACGTATGTCTTTTAAGGTTTTTGATATATTATTGAGCATGTGTTCTCTTTTTTATATAAAATTCGATAAAATAATTGGGAAATAAATTGGAAATCAATTTCGAAATGAAATTTTGTCGTTAGTTTTGGACGTATTAATAAGCCAGTTGGAATTATTTTTGCGCCGAACTTGCAAGTAGTTCTGGTGAATATTTGCGCAGCAGCTTTTCGGAAATGTGTATATACAGGATCGAAAGTTGCATACGAAAGTTTTAAAATATTGTCGGTGTTTTACAAGGCCACTTTAGATTCTTCTGCATTGTGGGCGTGTCTGTGAACAGATCACGTCTTTTGCTTACGAAACTCACAAATTTTTATTAAAAAGAAAAAAGGGGAAATAATAAGTTAAAATTGAAAAAAAAGTGCTCTTCATTATTTCGATCAATACAATTTTTCTCCTAATCTCGTCATAAAATATCGTTATCCTCTAAAGACTGACTTGCCATACGAATGCTTACGGGGAAAGTGTCCGAAAGATCTAACTATGTAATTTAAACTTAGTGTAGTCAATTTATAAGTCGAATCGGAACCAATTCTCTTGCTGTGTGAAGATGTAATTTTTATAAGGACGTTTGCATGGGGACGGTTTCCAAAAATTACCTCATCCCACTTGCATTTTTCACATTCCTATGGTGTACCAAAGTATTATTTTTCATCAATTTTGTCGTTCAATATTAAAGCAGCCAAGTATTTTTCATAAAACGGCTTTTTCAAAATACGATGTTTTATGTAGAGTGCTCGTAAATACGCTCGAGTATCATTCGTTCTTAATAGCGTTCGCAAAATGTCTCTGAAATATATGAATGTATGTAATATTTAGATGGGTTTAAAGCAGACCCGTACCGACCGGTTTAGAATAACTTTCCCAATCAACTTAAAAATGATTGTTCGTTTATATATTTGTTGTTGGTCTAAGCTTGCCTAAGTTTGAAAATGTTTTGGTCAAACGAAGAGCCTCATTGAATGCGGATTGCGTCGGCGTATTTTTTCAAGCACTCCCTTAACAATGCTATATTTTAAAGAAGTTATCGCCTGAACAACATTTGTCTTAAAAATTAATAAAAAATAAATTTTGGCATCCTAGATGCATATGGAATACTTGATTGACAGCGATATTTTGAAACCACTCCTAAAAAAATACATTTACAAATTATTTTGTGGGGCGAGAAAATCTAAATTTTATTATTTATTATTATTATGATTATTAGTTTAGTCAAAGAAGCAAATTCTAAGACTAAAGTCATAAAGCACTAGCATCTAAGGCTATCGACTTTATTAAAAACTCTACCGCGCTTGAAATTCAAACCTACGAGTTGCTAGTCGAGACTGTTTGCCTTCGGCCACTCAGGCGGCTAATTCTAGTTAGTAATGAAAATTTGGCCGGGATCGAGATTTTATATATAAATAAAGTCTGCCGAGATTGTATTGCATATGACTATTTTTCAGACTGACAATCGACATTTTACGACGAGGATAGATGAAAAATATTATTAGGCAAACTGCTGTGGCATATTTTTTGAAAGCATGTAACTTGCTTTAATTAAAGCTGTAAGCCTACGTATATGGGTTTAAGAATAAATACATAAATGCCATACACAAAGTTGATCTTTTTTGTTTGTTCGTTCTCCTTATTACTCATCAGAAATACTTAGATCTAGGGTGTAGGCATAGCAAAATATAAGAAAAATAAGTACGAAACTGAAGCATCATGCGCTCTCTTCGATGAACTGGCTTCCCCGTAGATTTTGCAGAGCGATAAACGAAAACTAAGTTTTCTTTAATTAATAGATTTCACACTTTAATCTATTTAAGGAACGTATATTAAACGTCTTTTCCTCTCTTCATCTCTCGATAATCCCGGGTAAAAACCAGGAGATTGTATTCCTTGTTTTATCTGTGCTAAATATATTATTATTTAGGACAATAAAATCAACCACAAATGATTACTGAAGTGAAGACAGCCCACCAAGGCAACGCAAATTTTTAAGGTTCGTGTATACACTAAAAATGTCTTCGCTAAATTACCATTTATTTCGAAATGAACAACACACATGTAAAATAAGTATCAAAATTGAATAATATTAGTAAGCGTGCATATATAAAACAAACTAAGCCTCTAATTATGAACAAAAGATCGAAAAAGCTAAGGTATTGCTACTGAATCTCATGCAACATTGCAGTACAAATACTAAATGCAGTACAAATACTGAAAGAATGCGACGTCCAAATTGTGTTATAACCATTTTCAGAGACACTATCCGACTACAGATTTTTGATATGTCGTGAAAAATGCTAAAATTTATCAAAAAACATAATTTAATTACCCAGGCCCGAATCCACCACATCGAAATTCACCAAACACCGGCCCTCTCCATATACGCGAAACAGTAAATTAGTTATAAAAAACTTTAACGAATTGTCCCTATTATGTCTTAAAGGACTCCTAAAGCCTATCAGAAAAACCAAATTTCATTACCCTGGCCTGGATCCATCAGTTCGAAATCCGCTAAAAACCGACCTCTCCGTATTTACAAGACCCTAAAGGAAAAATGTTGCAAATGAATGTTGCTAATGAATGTTGCTAACGAAATAATGTTTTTGTTTTTGTTTTTGTTGAACATATATGTTTAAAATTACACATTACGGGCATATGTTTGCAAAAGTAGCGCGTTTGTCCATGAACTTGCGTAAAAAGTTATATGCATGTTTTTGAGTTGTCGCCATTTTTCTAAATGTGAATCGCGTCCAATTTTATTCAAAACATTCTATAATTCCAATTTTATTCAAAACATTCTATTCGCGACCAATATACATGCACTGTATGGTAAATGCTAGCAAAAATATATTTTTTTTATTTCTTATAACATTTCTGTATAATTTCTTGTTTTATTTATGCTTGTATTTCTATTTTTGTTTAGTTTTTCTAATCACTTTGTATAATTTTGTAGCGGTCAATTATCAATTACCTTAGCAGAGGCGCGAACCAAGTGTGAGGGTGACCCACGTTTTAGTCTTTGCAAACTGGGACAAAATTATCGAACTTGTTGGGCAGGTTAGTGGTTACAAAACTCAGTAGATAAAAGAAGGAGGAAAATGAAACAAAAAGTCGACCGATTAGATAAACTTATTCAGAATACAAGCATTTTATTGGACTTATGATATATACTACGCGGTAGGTATGTTTTATGAAGCAACAAATGTTAGCGGGAGGAATTTAACTATTTTTAGAAGTCAAGTGAAAACTTTCTCATAGTAAACTAGTTTATAAATTATTCTCTCACCTTAGGTTTCTTTTTTCCTTTCTGGAGTCGAAATGTCTTTGATGTCGACTCCAATATCCCCAAAATATCGTATAAGGTTGATACATACTTCACAAAAGATTTTTTAGTATATAAGGTCAGTAATCTGACTAATTGGACTTCCTGTCTCTTGCCTAGAGTTTACGCTTTACGTTAGCAAAATCACTCGCTGCGAGTTTGCCGATTAGTCGAGCGATGTATAAGCGTGGTAAAGCTTGGTACGGCGTAGAACGGCTTTCGTTGTTGCGTAGATCTGAACACTTAATGCCTACCGTTGTTCTTGCTAGCGTGATACGTACATAGATTTTCCGTTTCGCTAATTGTCAAACAATGTCAATTTTAACGTCTAGTCATTCAATTTGCGGTTTTACGTCGATAACTCATGCCGATGTGTAGGACGTCACATTATTCTCTTAACCACTTTGCAAATTGTAATAACTATTACTACCGCATTGAATCAGCTTTATACAAGTTACACCGTGCGAGGCCGATTTTGCACTATGTTGATTGTCTATCTATAGTCTTAGTTAATCTTAAATAATAATATGTTGGGAAGAATTGGTTTTTTTGCATTTATATGTCGCAACATTTTTTCGAAGGCATATGTGCGTTTGTATAGTTAGAGTATTATTTATATATTTTGACTTTAATGTGCGTTTAGATTGACTTCGATTCGCAGATTTGAATGTATAGCAGCGAACTTAAAAAATAGAGAAAAATCGGAAATTTTCTTTTTGACTTCTTGGGACTTTAACGATGATCTTAATTTCCCGTTCTTTTTCTTTCATTTTCCACAATAATTTTTAATTTTAAAAGCTACATTGATAGCTCATCACTAGTTAGCATGACCTCGTAGAGACGTTATTTCATTTTATTTCTCAAACGAAATCTGTCCACCCTAAACTATTCCCTCATTCTTCCCATTCTTCGCAACATAACTAGCATGTAGAGTAAGCCTTGTGACTATTAAGTTAGTGTCTCCTCGTTCAAATCTCCGTGCGGTAGAGTCTACTTTGATCATGGCTAAAGTGAACGCTCAGTGGTTAAAGGCATAACACTTACCAAAGAAACACGTGCCCCCTAAGCCTTGGCCGTTCCTTACGTTTTTCTCTTTCCTCACTTCTTTTAGACCGTGACGGTGTTACATGAATAGGAAACATGGACTTAATGATGATGGGCCATAGCACAAGAAGTATTGTGGATACTTTCGTTTTGATGTTCTCATCCCATATTCACTACAATTTGAATCAGTTCTTAATGTTGAAAAATGTTCTTTACACGGACTTCATATTCTCATATAAAGACTTACTTTCATGTCGAAATTAATGCAGGTTATATGTAATGTTTTGGTTATGTTACGAAGTCCCGAAAATCTATTTCTTATACCTATAACTATTAAAAGTGGCAATGAATGTAGATTAGTAGGTTGCTTGTTAAAAAGATGTATTTAATATATGTACTCCAAAATTTCTATTTACGAAACTATTTCGAGGTCAGTTATACAATAATAGGAAGATGCGATTTTAATTTTAACGAACGTCTTTCTCAGTATAAATTTACTTTTAATCCTTCGCTACTTCCCCTTTTTCTTGAAATTTTACATGCCGTTCTATTACGATTTGAGTGCATGGTGTTAACACAATTTTCAATTGACTGCTTAAGCACTTTTATTACGCGAGTATTAAGAATACGGAATTTTATTTTAATCGCTCTGTCAAGAGCTTCGAGATTTCCTTTAATTTTTTTATTTAATTTCATAGAAAACATGCAGGCATTACCCTATTAGGTTTCCGTGTTAAGAAATCATTCTTTTATTATATTGCATTACGTACTATATGCACAGGAAATGATTTATGATATTGTTACGGAATTCTTTTTTTGATACGGTTCGTATCACTAGATTATGGATTTTCTTTTTTTTTTAGACAAATATACTTGCACGTTTTCACTTCAAGATTCTTTTATTTACAATCAATTTCCTTAGATGGAGGATTATTTTGCCATTTTTAATTCGTTAATCCACTTTCTTTCTTCGGCCGGCAGCTGGATAACGCGCCTGGAATTTGCACTTGGTTTTTCTCTCCTTCGGATATTTATTTTCTGGGAAAATCGATCAGTTAGAATGAACTGGATTTGGTATTTCGATAACAATATAAAGAGTAGGACGAAAAATGCTAAAGAAATGCTTGTTTAGAATTTTAAATAGTAATGACCTGCAACTCGAAGAGACTTGAAGAGATTTGTAAAATGGAAGGACTTGCATAAGCAAGGGTTATTATTTCGGTTGTAACGTACAGATGTCCAATATTATGCAATTACAATCATAAAATTTACTTTGTAAGGGGAACTCCATTCCGGATTTCATACTAGATAGTAATAGTAGAAAAGTTCGGCTAATATTGTTTTTTTGATTGAAAGGATCAAATTTTTAAAAGTCAAGTTTGGTAAGAGACAGGAACATCGAAGGCACTACATACTTATCATATACTTGCTTGTAATTTTCCTTGTGGTTAAAGCACGAAAATTAAGTTAGAATTTTTGTCATAGTAGAAAAAAAACAAGAAAGCAAATAAACTTGACTTAAGATGATTGAAGAGACTTACTATTTATAGTAAATGTATGCATTTGTGCCTACTAAGGCTGCAAAGAGAACGAAAGAATTGATAAAATTATTTTATAATATTTGTTATGTTTTATATGCCCGCTAATAATTATCTTAGATCGCATAGATGTGTAAAAAATGTTTAGAAAGTCCAAAAATGCTTTAAAATTCATATTCAAATAATATTTATAGAAAGCTATAAAGTTATTAGCACAGTTTTCCTGCGTCTCTGCAAGTACATAAGAAAAAAAATTCAAAATTTATCAAAACACATACAGAGAGTCGAAGAAAACGTTTTTAAATTCATTAAATATTTTTATATTGGGTTCTTCATCGTCTTATTCCAACTTTTTAAATAGCGATATCCTTACTTTGCTGACTACATCGGAAAGCTAATGTTCTTGATGTCAGCAAGAGACAATTTATTGTAAAAAATTGTTCACACTAACTGAGAAAAGATGAAACGAAAAAATTCTTGAACTATTTTGCCACCTCTTGTGTTCCAATGTGTGTGTGTGTACTTGTATGTAACTGACAAGTATCATTACTAACAATTTCAGTTATTGTGCTTTATAAAACCTAAAAATATGCACTAAAAAATGCTTACAATTTACTTTTCTTACGTAACACTTCTTACAACCATAGAGGAAAATGTAGTTCACTGATTGTTAGGCACGCATAAATTATGTGTCCTTTCATTAAAGAAACAACATCAACAACAACAAAACAGAAGAACGGCAAAAAATATTGCTAAAAATTTTGAAATTTGTTGCTGGCGTTGTTTTGCATTATTTCAGCTTATGTATGCTAATGTAAAAGCATCGACGATGCAGAGAGTAAAATTGCAACAATTTTAGATAACACGTAACAAAAAAAATAAAGCAAATAAAAACATTAAAATGAGGCTCATCATTAAATACCCTACATCACGCTACAATTATCTTTGTATCAACTTTTCAAAAGAAGGCATTTTATGAGAAGTAGTCGAAAAAGGCGTCCGGCCCGAAGCCTTTTCGATAGCATTTATACTTTGGCCAAAACACGTCAATGTACTAAAGTTAATCAAAATATCCCATAAATTGCGATTTATAGATTGAACGCAAGAAAACAATACAGACGCATAGACAAACTCAGATGAATTCAGAAGATAAAAAGTGTGTCTGCCTCAAATTCTTCTACGTGTTGCATACGTTTGAAGGAACTTATTATGGTGGTGCACGGCATAATAAGTAAAGACATTATAGTCGAATGAGGCTGCGTTTAAAAACTCTAAGCCACATTGACTGCAACTTTTCGCAAACTCTACCTAAACACGGATGTTGTCGTCTGATTCTCATCATTTTTCGCATGTTTTCCGGCCTGGCTCGTCGGATGGGAGGTGTCCAAGTATCGGATATACAGACACGTGTTAGGCACTTGCCTCGCTACGATATTTCCTTATTTTAGAATAAAAACATGCTTATTGTGAAATCTGGAAAAAAAAGCTTTAAACCAATCTAACCCATGCCGTGACCACTTAGCCTCTACCTCGCCTCTCCGCCTCCCGCCGGAAGTCTTACCAGTACTGTTACCTTTAATAACAACGCATTTCTTTACTTTCCCTTTCAATAAATGTAACCCACAGTTTTAATTCCATATTCATAATTCACAAATTTCAAAAAAAAGGAAGAAAATTTAGTATCAAAGCTTAGCTCTATCTTAATACGGATTAGTATAAAATTACCGATATACAATTAACGATCTGCGTCAATAATTAATAATACATAAAATGACTTACTGAAACCGCCAACCACGCCGATGCGCATCGATGCAACTGAAAGGTGCTTTGAATCATTATAAGTGCTGGAATTATCGTAAAAAAAATAGAATTAATAATTAGGTACTAATACATGTCAGATAAGCCAAGGATAGCTTCCCTCTTAGAGACGGTGTGCTCCGGGCGTTACGCCGGACGATTTAATTTCCGTCCTTCTTATATTTTTCCCCTTTTTGCTTCGGGCCCTTCTTCGTTTTTAGAAGATTTGGGAAATCCGGTTATCGTTTCCTTGAACGACTCAACACAATAGTTATCCTTTCATTAAGTCACGATGGCACCACAAAACTAGGTTTATTTTAAATTCTCCCAACGAAAAAAGAATTGGCACGCTGGAAGAATCCGCGAAGCGCCATCTTGCTCTTTCTTCTTCTCAAAAAAACGCGTCAATGTAGAACCAAAACGATCATATCGCAGCCACAAATGATTAGCAGATTTTGTTGTTGTTTTACCACAGAGTCACAAGTCTTTATGCACGCGCCACTTTTGGCAAGATTTCATTAAATCAATCGGATTAATTCCATCGATATATGGATCGCATGGAAGTGAAATTTGTTCTTTTAAATTTTATTATAATTTCTTAATATCACGGTTAAAGATGGCTTCTAAAAATTTTGCTCATAGTCACAAGTTTTTAAATACATGCCACTTTCGGCAAGAATTCATTAAAATATTTGGAATGACTCCATTGATATATCGATTGCACGGAAGTGGAGTTTCTCCCTTTATATATTTTTATAATTTTGAAAGTAAAAAGCGACCAAAAATGATTTGCAGGTTTTGTTGTTGTTATGCACCAAAGTCACAAGTTTTTAAACACATGCCATTTTCGGCAAGAATTCATCAGATTGATTGAAATAATCCCATCGATATATAGATGGCACGAAAATGAAATTTCTCCCTTTTAATATTTTTATAATATCTTAAGAACACTCCCAAAGATTTCCTTTAAAGATTATGCTAAAAATCCACAAAAAGTAAAATCAAACAAAACCACTCTACGCCATTATCCAGAACCTTTTTTTTTTCCTCTTTTTTTCCAGGGTCCCCCAAGTTTTTCTTTTCTTTATTCCTACGCGCCGCTTGTGGCTTTTTTCCGAGGTTGCCAAACCTTCCCTTCTTCTTTTCTTTTGTTTTCACTCCCCACTACAGTGCCTGTTACAATTTCCTCATTTATTTTCGCAGAAATTATACCTGATGTCCTTAGAAAGTTGTCTTTCTCATCTCAGCCCTTATAAGGGATGCACCCAAAACGTGAAATGACATGGATCATATTCAGTCAGATTCGTTTTCTTCTCAATGATTTTATTATCTTGATATAATTTCGTCATAAGCAACTTAAAAACTGGACTTTTTTGTCATACAAAGGCTTAGTTCTAATGCCAATCCTTGCGTGATTAATTTCTTTATTTTTTATTTACTTACACATGAAACTCGACTAAAATAAATTAACAGTCAAATTTAATTGGCTCTTACAAGTAAATCTTTTACTAATGGATAATAAAAAGTAGTATAAGTGTATAAGGAAAAATAAAATAAAAAATAATAACAATTTATATATAAATAAATAAGCGATAACAGTAAACAACACCAGTTAATTTTCGAATCATAGTGAGATGACAAGACTAAAAGCTATTTTGAGAACAACGTCAGCAAATAGCGTGTATTAAGTAAAGTTGTTTCGGCAGACTTTTAAGAATCCGATATTGCTATTAAGTCATAGGTATCGTTGAGGTCTCTGCAAACAACTCCAATTATATTTACATTGACTCAGCTTAATGTACGTAAAGTGCTTAAAGAAGCGGTTGGGGACGTTAAAATTCACCAAGTAATGTATGCGAGTTCGCAGTACCATCAATCAATATAAAAAAGAAAGAGATATCAAGAATAAAGCTACGTTTCTCAAGAGACGGTAATGATAACAAAAGCAACCCATTTTCATAAAGAGTCGAAGAGACAAACGAATCCCAATTCAAATTTCTAAGGGCAAACAGTGAGAATAGCTTTTGAACAGATTCAATTGAATCTACATAATACCTACAGGGAGGAGATCACACAATAGAGACATACTCAAGTATTAGTTTAACTAAGCACATTTATAGCCTTTTTGTAATGTAAGGATACTTCAAAAACAGCTCTTAATGAAACCTAGCGCGGACCTAGCTCTATTCATCTATCAATTCTATCAAATTAAAACGTAATCTTGGGTCGAATAGAATCCTTAAACTGATGAACGAATCAACGTTTTCCGACTTGTGTGAGTCAATGAAATACTCGATATTGAATGATTTTCTTCTTAAGAAAGAAAGCTGCTCGCATTTTTTTAGATTTAATATCATAAAATTTCACGAGCATCGTGCAACCAAATTATTTAAGTCAATTTGCGATTCCAAGGAGAAGAAAGAAAACATCGTCAGTGTACATAAATATCCGGCTGGATTTAATCGTCCAGGGCACATCATTAAGGTGTAAATTAAATGAAGGGGATTCTGCCTTGAGAGACGCCAGATGTCACGGGAAATTCATCCTACGCGATGAAGTTAAATAGAATCCTGAACCGTCTGTTATGCCGATAAAAGCTTATCCGTTTCACTAACTAGAAATCCTTTTCTTTCCAGCCAGAGGCTGATCAATAAGTTATGGTTAGTTAAGTCAAACGCTTTACTAAAATCAGATGTGAGATAATAAAACATAAACTTAGTTAGTTTTCATTCCAACCTATTAAGGACTGATTTTTATCATAAAATGTTCAGAGTTAAATTTTTTTGCTATACAACGGCTTATTCTTCATAGGAACGGTTGTATAATGTAGGGTGTTCAAAAAATTGACACATGCAATTGAAATTTTTTATATTGTTATAAAATTCGCTTTTCTAAGATACAGTTCGTATCACAGGATGGTGGATATTTTGATCAAGAGCAATACACTTCAAAGTTCTTTTATTTACAACTATATTTTCTAACACTAGGACTATTCACAATTCATTTTGGCAGTACGCTCGACTAAAATTTTCTTGTCCGACTAATTGTGCCTTCCACAAATATTCCATTTATACACATTTTTACAATCATATTACTATACCTATCTTTATAGTTTCATTTTTAACACGCAGAGAATGTGCATTTAGTTTTCCCTCTTTAGGGAGTTTACTACTTAGCTGGAATGAACAGGATTTGGGATTTCCGTAACAATATTAATTTACTAAGCCAAAATATCATTATTCAGCGATTCAAGATACAAGAAATTTTCATAGTTGAAAATATTTTTCATTTAAAAACTTTTTCAAGATAACTCGTTATTTGCTCACGCGTTTTATATTTTTCGTATTAATTTACAATGCCTAAATACTAGTAGATAGCGATCTTTCGCGAAAAATTTTGAAAATTGCCAAACCATTTCATATAACAACCTTTTTTTAAAATAGAGTATTCTATCGGGTACGGACGTGAAAATCATCCATTCCAATCCATTTTCAACATGAAATTACATGGACAGACGTCCGCATACGGATAGAAAGACGACCGTCCGACCTAATTCAGAAGATGGTTCGGAAAATGATTCTGAAAGGATCGGTACAATGAAAGGTGGGTTTATCTTAAATTCTTTTGTGTGTTCCATGAAAGCTGCAGTAGCCTAATATTTTCTGCACTGGAAATGATGTACAGAATAAATATATTAGAAATTAATATCAAAATTCAACCCAATCGAAAAATATCGATTTCATTACAAATTAAACTGTAGAGATCTTTTGATTGCATTTAAAATATGCAAAATTCCAAATGAGTGGCATCTAAAGTTTGTTCTCAGATAAATTATCAAACAAGCGAATGCAAACAATTGAAAGTTCGTTTAGAAAACCTAAAACAAAGATTGAAAGAAAAAAAAAACACCAAAGCAGATAGAAAAAAATTATGGATTTTATAATGAATCTTATGTACCCACCATTACACGAATAATATCTCCTTAAATATGGACATTTGAGCTAAAACTTTTTATAGAAAATTTGCGATATCCTTACGATGGCGTCCAATTGCAAACCAGATTTACTCGATTGATTCAAAAACGAATGTCTTTCAATCTTCGCGAGGTAATAAAAACAAAAGTAATAATAATAATAATAATAATAATAAACTTTATACATGGCGTCAATATCCTAAATAGAATCAATTCAATCTTCTTTTAAATATTCTTACATAGCAGAAAATGCACAATCAAATGTACATTTAAACATATGGTGCAGCTTAATTGGGAATATTTCGATACTGCTTTTGTTGACTTGCTACATCGTCAAGGATTGGAAGTTCACTAGCTCTGTTTTCACATTTGTAACGGCAAGAAGTTTGCATTCGCCACTTGCCCTAATATAGATATGTATATTTACCGTGAGGGAGAAAAGTCGTTTACTCGTGTCGCCCTCACATATCTTTCGTTCACGAAATCCTCTGACGTCAGCTGATCTTTCAGCTGTGAGTGGAGAAAGAAAAGACTGAGAAAAAGTGTGCGAAAGGGAGAAGACCTCCAATGCGTGACGTTTTGTTTGAGTACGGGGTACAAATATAATTTCCTCGAGTTGAAATGAATTATAATGAAAAGAAGCACAGTATGAGTGTCACGTTGAATTAAGGTTTCTTTTGAACTTTCTTAAATAAATACTTGGCTAAAGAGAATAAGGAATAAAATAACGTGAGAATAGTGAGTTTGCATGCACGGAAGTAGATAAGTAAGAGAATCTAAAATGTTGGCATATTTGATTCGGAAAAAATAGGTGGTCTTGTAGGTGAACCCTGATGACCGGCGAGCGTGGCCCGACACTAGGAAAGAGTGTTGCAATATGCACATATATGCATATGCATACATATATTACATTCATCATCTGTGTAATAGTTTAAGTCCACTTTGACATCGCCGTGTGATTCTTCACTTGATCGAATGTGCTTGCAAAAAGTCCTTTCCTAATGAAACTTTGAAAATATTTTTCATAGTTGTTTTAAAATTTAAGACAAAAAGGGTGTTTTAGCTTGGGGTGATGGAAGTGGAAGATGCACCTCAAAGCGCGAGTATTATTGCTATTTTTTTGGATTTCCTGAGTAGAAAAAAGTAAACGAATATAAACGTTGCTTTTAGTGTGGATAACAAACGAACTGATGAGTGGAATATGTTCTGTGATTAGTCTGTAAAAATAACGAACTAGTGTTTGAATTTATATGATTTTATATGCGCTTTTACCTTTTCTGGTGCGCAATTTTCTCTGAAACTAATGACGTCTGTCACAATACAAATTCAACCGTTAATGTTTTGCCGCAACGATTCCAACCAATGTCATTGTTTTGCGTGGGCTATAACCACACTAAAGAGATGGTACTAAGTGCAGTGCTTTCTAATAATTAATTGCTTTAATTCATTATATATGTTTCCGATAAACGTCTTATGACTATTTACTGTAAATCGCGGTATTTAAGCTAAAAAAAAAAAAAAAACAAAATACGTTAACATAACTCGTAGCTTGTAGCTCTAGTATGAACATTAATATCTATTTCATCGCCATGACACGAGAAGATATATATTGAAAACTCCCTAATGTATCTTGTAATTTGCAACATGTAAGTTCAGGACATGCTTAAGTGAATGAAAACTGAGTCTAACTTAAATTCTTCGGTGTTTTGCATACATCTTTACAAGTTTGCTACATCCTTATTAGCCGTGAGGCGCGGTAGCCATGCACACGTATGTCGAATTTACATAAAGGCTTACAGCGGATACGATCAAATCGTTGCTTTATTAACATATATAAGTTCATTTTTGGTTTTAATCCAAATTCATATTCGATTACACCGATATAGAAATCATATATAGCAGCAATGAATTCTTCCAAACACCACCGCCATCGTTATTGTTTCCACCAATAGAAGAATATATACTTTACGTATATTAACTAGCAGACACTTGGCGTTCATTTCAATTTTTCGAAAAAAATAAAACTTAGTTCACAAATGTTTTTTTTTTTCTTGTTAAAAGTTTTTCTCTCAAAAAAAGTTTTCAGTTTGACTAAATTTTTCGTTTCAAAAACATCTATCTATTTTTCATCTACTAAAGCTTGCTTGCTTAAAGCCGCATGTGTCTTACTGACGGGTACTAATCTTTGGGAAAAATCATAATAGCCACGTTTTGGCAAGGTTTGTTTTAAATCTTCGTACACGTTTTTCATTTCTCCGCCTTTAGAAAAACATGTGCGTTTTAAAGGTAATTTCTTAAATCTGGTAGATGAACTCATATAACATTCTGTGGTAATAAAATTTTTTCTCTTTAGCGCTTCATGGGTTCGACGAAATGCTCAATTGCTTTTCACAGAGTAAACTTTGCCTGAATGTGGTCAGTTTTGTGCGTCATGTCTTGTTTCGAGTGCCGACATGTGCCAGATTTCAATTTTCCGTGCAATTTTAATTACTTGATGACGCCTTAAAATGGGTGCAGAGATTTAGTACCATTGTCTTTTTTCTTCTATCAATCCTGACGCAACTAACATCTTGCTATGATAAATCTTGCAGCAAAAAACGGTATGTTTCGGAAATACGTTCGTCGTCAGGACAAATGGACAAATATAGTTTACTTATTACTTTTCTTTTCTCTTGCATTTAACAAACAGAAAACTTCCATTTCAAGCTGCCGAATGGGTCTTCTGTATAAAAAAAAAAAAAAAAATATAAAAATACAAATCTACTCTTCATTTAACTAAACAAAAGTGGAGTTTTTTTTTTTTCCAATAATACCAAGCTTTCTAAGGTAATGCTAAAAGAAGTTTGAATCGTTTAATAATCGTTAAATGAATGATAAACCGATACAGGAAGATTGAGCTCGTATAGTGCTGTTGCATCAAGTGTTCCTTTTAGTGACTTGAATAACTTTCAAAGCTTTTCCATATGTAATGAAATGCATCTCAAAAGTCTTAAAATTTCGATTAGGATTATTATATTTGTGTATCGTAATTGTTTAACTGGGGTACAATCATATACTTGGGAAGCGAGCGTAGTCATTTATTAGGGATGTCGTCCGATAAGTTGTTAATTCTACATTAAAGTTATTGTGTACAATGCTTTATTTTCTTATGTTTGTATATATGGCAAAATGAACTCGTATGTGCGCTTTGGTTTAGTATGCAAATAATTTGAGGCCAATCTTAGACCAGGTCACAACATATACCTTCAGTATTGTGCTTCGATGCACATTCAATTACCGGAGTTTGCTTCAGAAATAGTATGAAATATATGCGACAAGATTTTGTTTGAGAATCTGTTTGTGATTCTAAGAATGCCTGCAACAGAATGTCGAATGGACGAACCAACTAAAAATTTTAGCTGGTCGAAAGCAGACTACTCTTTAAAGTGCTGCACACGACAGGGTAAAATTAATAAATAAGTCAATAAGCTTGAAACTTTAAAACAGTGCTGCACTATTTTGGTCTCAATGGGAAGCACCTCTATAAAAGCCATAGTCTTGAGGTGGAAGAAAAGGTTAATTGAATAATCATACTATTTATTAAGCACTTAATTTAAAAATAAGGGAAAAGCATGAAAAAAGAAAAGAAAAAAAATAAGACAATCTCCAAGTCTATAATGGAATGAAGTAGGAGACTTCAAAAATATTTGTTTTAGAGGTAAGTGGCACGTACTGAAATAATAAAAGCATTATCATTTTAATAAAATTGCGAAAAGTCACAATGAAAACTTTTAGATTTATGTGTCGAAACGATTGAAGCGAAATTTACTCATTTCTATTACATTTGAATACAAGAAACAAAAGGAAAATTTCCTACAACCTAACAATAGAAATTCGAAATGCTTCAGCAAAAAGTATTGAATTTATATAAAATGGAAACCACTTCCATTTATAGAATTAACACCAGAATACGCACTTTTACATAGTAGTGGTGTATTGTGATGAGAGATGATGACGTTAAAATTTGGAATTTATTCGCAATCCAGGTTATTAATGGTTTTACAATCGAACACATACATATGAATGTGTGTTTTCGCTTGCCTGTGGTGGATTGTGGTGGCTGTGGATTGTGTGTGTGTGTCCAAAATACATATAATATATGCACGTATTGCTATGTATGCACTCTCATGTCATTCACACACGTTGGTATGTCGAAGTAAGCACTTAGGTTAAAATATGCCGTACGGCCACACAATTTATTTGTAATACGAGAACAATAGTTCTACATACTTACACAAATCTGCACATATACAAATAGTTAGAAGGAAGGAGTTAAATTTATTTACATGGAAAGTAAATTTTTCATGTAACATTTTGTAATCTAAAATTAATTGCATAGAATTTCTTCATATTGTTTGTCGTTGTTAAACGTTAATCGTTTCTTTGATTGCTGTTTAGTTTAAAATGAATGGGAAGTTTGTTTCAAAAATTAAAAAGAAAATATTCTGGTTTGCGCTAACAAATAATGAAACTATTGGCTTGAAAGAGAAAAGATTCGTTGCGCTTTCCTGTTCCCGTTATAATTGTATTTATTAGTTAAATGGCAAGACAGGAAATTCAATGAAATCTTTACAATACCTTTAATTAAAATAATGCTATAAATCATGCTATAGATGATGACTGTTTTCACTTTGAAGTTCTGACGCATATTTGCATTAAACTTCACATCGATTCTGACAATATATTTAAAAATTTATCAAAATAAAGCCAGCCCAAATTTCCGTTAAGTGTGTCTTTGCTGAAAAATATAACTTTGTTTATCAGCAATAACAGGATGCGAGTACATATTAGTTCAGTCCGTTTTCTAGGAGGGAGGGTAAGTAGTGCTACGAGATACTGAGTAGGACTATGACTTCCTCGTTTGACAGCGTTGTCTTTAAGCTATACGAAGCTGTGTAAGTTATCTAACTAAAGCTTTGAGACATTGAAAAGGTGTAGATCTGTGCCCTTTGCGGGAAACTTTACTTTTCCTGCTCAATTTGAAGGATCAACGATGGATACGTGAGTATATCTTAAGTCCAAATGCCCGGGATTCAGAGTAGGATATTACCGTCGACGATGGAGCGGAATATTTAAGGCAATCATAATTTATTTTCTTATCACGATTGTAAGCATTTCTAAGAAGTCCTACCAAATAATTGAAGTAATGTCGCCCCAAAAAAAAAAAAAAATACATAGATATAGGCGTGATTTGCTAAAGTCACGATATGTTCAATTTTCAATATGAAGAAATTCAGCTTTATACAACAAAATTTACTCGAAAAATGCTTCCAGCTCTAATTTGGCATCTCTCACCCGCCCCGCCGTTAGCACCTAACGTTACTCTTTCCGATCAGCAGGTATTTAAATAGATGGCTTATTGTTTAACGAAACGATGCTTCCAATCTTATGACGATCCTCAAGTATAAGTCCGTTTGGGAATAATCTCAATACTTTGGTTAATCTGGTAATTCGTTTTGTTCTAAATGCATTTTAGACCACAAAAAATGAACCGAACTAATTTGCACACCCAATTCAATGAGCTCTTATTTTTAACTCATAATAAATAAGGTGCTGGCTCACAATGCAAGCAAGAGATTGGATTCAGAACGCTGTGATGATAATAAAGATCAGTTGATCCGTGGGTCGTTTCAACCCGTTAAAGAATTTACAAAGCTCTTTTTACGCGTTCTTATCAGCTATATCTGTTGTCGGTTGGTTTGTCTCAGTATCTGCCCGTTGATTTGAATATTTTATCGATCGCCTTTTCGTTTTTCGCGATTGCATGCAATATTTCGGCATGTCGATCCATTTGTCTAGTATTTGTCTAAACATTCTTATGTCCAAAATACCTGTCGCACACACAGAATTTCCGCGTTATTTTAATACTATTATTTGGTACATTACCATGTTTTGGCCCAAGCCGGAGGTTTTTGAATATGGATTGTAGGGACTTGTCTTTGCTCTGATACCACTAAAGTGTTCTTGAAGAAAGTTGTTATGCAAAATTAAATTTTGGTTTCTAATATTACTTAAAGAAAATCGGTAATGTATGATAGTATTTTGGCATTCTAGACGAAAGAGGAAAATGTGGATGGCATGATATCATTTTTTGAACCTCCTTCCATATAAACACTGTTAGCAAAAGTAAGGCTTACTTACATCAATTTTTTTTTCCATTTTTGGTATTTTATGATGGAAATTGGCTCAGACTAATGATTTGAATTTAAAATTTTCTGTTCTAAATCTAAGCCAAGTACTCGTGAAAAGTAAATCCTTCTTATATGAGAACGAGCTGTAATTTCTAACATATTTTGACGAAAACAGATGAAGAATAATGAGATACAGATAGATTAAGCTTGTTACGTTTCGTCTACGCCGATTCACGTTTTGAGTCCGCTGTCCTATAACGCGAAATAAGCATATGTATGGTAACTATTTTGTTGATAATTTGTAACGAAAATGTGGGAAGATGTGTTTTAGGAAAAGCGATGTAGATTATTTAATGGCTGGCTTTTCTCGATTATATTAGTTTGGGGAAAAAGAAATCCATTATTTTTATATGAACTTCAGGACTTTATTTAACATGCTTCGGATTGTCCGATTTGGGTCAAATATGAACCGTTTTGTTGTATGATTTGTTGCCATTTTAAAGGTAACTTCAAAATGCCTCTCTCATAGAAGTCCTGGTCTCTATTTGCAAAAAACTCTAGTAGTCGATTTTCACAATCCTCCCTAGATTCCAATTTTTTATCATTAAAGAACTTTTGCAATGCAAGAAAAAGATGATAATCGCTTGGTGCCAAGTCCGGACTGTATGGAGGATGCATTAAAACTTCCCAACCAAGCTCCCGAAGTTTCTGGCGAGTCACTGTAGATGTGTGTGGCCTAGCGTTGTCCTGGTGGAACACGACACCTCTCCTGTTGGCCAATTCTGGCCGTTTCTTGTCAATCGCTATCTTCAAACGGTCCAGTTGTTGACAGTAGAGATCAGAATTTAGCGTTTGGCCATATGGAAGCAACTCATAATAAATAATCCCCTTCCAGTCCCACCAAATGCATAGCAAAACCTTCCTGGCCGTTTGAGGTGCTTCACAGCTCTTTGACTACGATCGTTTTCGCACAGGGTTATCGTATGTGATCCATTTCTCATCTCCAGTCACCATCCGTTTAAGAATTGGGTCTATCTCATTCCGTTTGGCCAAGGCTTCGCAGATGGAAAATCGATCCATCATGTTTTTTTCTGTTAATTGGTGTGGCACCCAAACATCGAGCTTCTTTTTGAATCCAGCTTTATGTAAATGGTTTAAAACTGTTTTATGGTCGATTTTTAGCTCCTGGGCGATGTTACGACTGCTAACATGCCGGTCAACTTCGATCATTTCTCCGATTTTATCGACATTTTCGACGACCGGCCTACCTGTGCGAGGTGCATTTTTAACATCAAAAATTCCTGAACGGAATCTACGAGACCAAAATTGCACATAATTGGCTGTTACAGTATCGGAACCATAAACACCATTCACAATTTTAGCCACCTGTCTTGCATTTTCGCCTTTGTCAAAGAAAAACTGTAAAATGTACCGAATTTTCTCTTTGTTCACTTCCATTTTTAACACGCTGTAACTCACAACTGAATGCACCAAACAAAAAACAGCAAAAGAATTTTTTTTACTGCGAAATGTCACCTTTCCAACGAGCATAAATCTGAAATGGTTGGATCGATACTTTACGAGAAATCTATCAGTGCAGCCATCTACCGAAAAAATAATGGATTTCTTTTTCCCCAAACTAATATTATAACATAAGGTGTTTTGTTTTTGTGGCTTTCTTTACCATTATACACGTTTGTGATCAAGTGAACTTTAAAACGTTTCACCAGTTTATTGGAAATAAGTTAAATTAAATGTGTGTGCCTGCATGTAATCAAAAGAAAAAAAAAAAAAAAAGAAAAAAGAAAACGAATATTTCGTAAAGCTTACTAAACGAATTATTAAAAGTGGAAAATTTTCGGTCCTTCTCCTGAGCACAGAAAATTATATTGCTTCTCTTACGTCTTCCGTAAATCCTTTTCCGATGCTCGTACTGAAAAATACCAATACACACAGTCGCACATAAATCGCTGCAATGAAATGAAGACATTAAAAATGAAATAAAATAAAAACTGTGATAATAAAATAGAAATTTATATGTGCGCAAAAAATTCCGCATCTAAATATCTTTGTTGCTAAAACCGGTTTTCTTTGCAATATTACATGCATATCTAGCAAGATGTTACCCGCGTCAAAGTTGCAACTGGCGACTTGCTTGCACAAAAACATTTTATTAAATTTTCTATATTTGTTATGTGTTATGTCAAAATTTTATATTTTTATGTAATGATTGTCTACTACTTTCTACTAATTTCATTCAGCTCCCGGGTGCAGTAACCTGTCGTGGTTTTAATAAATAAAATGCAGCAAATTTTTCTCTCATTTTCTGGTTTCGATTGCAGAATTAAAAATCCATTTTTACAGTGGTTATTAAAGCTATTATTGCTGTACATGGATGCATGAGTAACGAAAGAGCAAATAGTTTCATATGATTTACCTGAAGTCGTTATTACAACTGAATATACGCATTCTCCTTATCTGGCTGGGCTGAAATTCAATAAAAACGTCAACGTTCATTTACGTATATTTGTATGGATAGATGATTGTATGTGACTTCCTTTTATTTACCGCCGGTTTCGGTTTATTCAAGCGCAAGTTTTATGGGCATTATTGTATCATTATGTTTATTTTTTTTTTGTTAAGATTTTGGCATAAAGCTGTAATGTCTTAACTTATTAAATAATAATATAATTCATTATAGAATTTGATTTCCTTCTTATTTGATAAAATTCTTACTTTTATCCATATTAATATTCTGTGTTGACTGCGGTAATTCTTGATAAAATTTAAAATACATAAATTTGTAGATATGTTTTTCTATGGCTTCACTCACGGCAGTGTATAGTGTAGTCTTCAAACTTGCTATACTAAGTTTCTTTTCCAATTTTTATACCCATCACTCATTTTGTTTTTTTTCTATAATGTATGTAGCACTCAAAAGGAAGCTTCAGAGACCCTATAAAGCGTATATATTCTTGATCAGCGTGAAATTCTGAACTAATTTAGCCATGTCTGTCTGTTTGTGTGGTCTTTGTTGTTGGCACTCATTTGATCGCAAAAATGAAGATATCGACTTCAAATTTGGTAGAAACATTTGAAGTCTCGCCGTGCATTGAAAATGGGCCGAATTGGTGAGAGTAGATGCCCGCAGTAGAGCACAAATTCAACGCAAGTCCGTTTTTTTTAAGAAAAATATGTGGGTTTGTTCTCGTTACTCAGAAATTATAAAAGTTAGAAGGCCGAAATTTTCCACATTTATCTTGCGAAACACTGTCATGCCCACGCAAAGTTTCAAGTGTAACTTTACATCATCTTTTTCTCACCTTTTTGGAGGTTTTATGCTTATTTATCATAACGCAAACTAGACAAAATTACTAAAAGTATTTTGTACATTCCTGAAATGAAGGCGTATTATCTGCATAAAAATGGGTTAATTCTAAAATGAATATGATTGGCACCGCAACCTGGGGGAAAGAGAAAAAAAAAAAATTTCTATATGAAAATAATAATAAGTCACACGATTTCATATCGAGAAAATACTCTACACGAATTTAATCTTTATGTTATTTTTTAACTCAGATCATGTATGGTACGGGTGTAGAAAATTCAAGGAGACGCTATTGGCACTCAGAAGAACGTAAGGGAGAGAGAAAAGGTAGATTCTATTATATTAATCGATTGTGGATAATCTTCGGAATTGATATAATTTTAATTTTCAGTTTTGGTTTTATTGTGGAAAGAGCAAGTTTATATAGATTCTATACATACCTACTTAAGAATAATACAAATTTTTTAAGTCTTCTTTCACCATAAATATAAGGAAAGAAATTAATATTTACAATGGCGTAGAGAGCGAAGGAAAGTCTACAACTAACAACCTCCGAGTAAAGTGATATATCAAAGTGTGGCACGTGAATGTATTAGGGTTTAAGGAACTTGATTTATAAGAGTGCTATTATGTAAATGGCAAATAATTGCACTTTTTTTTGTATAAAATTCCTGTAAGTGCTGGGTCTAGTTTTAATATTTCTTACAACAATTTTGGGCGAAGAATTGCTTCTTACAAAAGTAAACAATAACAAGCAAGCAAGAAAATTAAATTCCGCCTTAACCAAATTCTTCATGTTTAATATTTTTATTTAAAAAAAAAAAAATTCCAATACTCTACAATATTAAGTGGGTATGCCTATAACTTTTGTACAAGCCTTGTAACCTCACCCGTAGAATACACGGGGTTCTTTTTATTTTTGTTTCTCACGTAGTTTGTCAATAATGAGGGAAACAAATTAATTTTTTTTTCCTTTTTAAAACAAAGGTATTTTTAATTCATATTATACGCTAGTTGTGCCGATTTAGACAATTTTTAATGTCAACGTGCATACAAGAACTTGTAATGTGTTTTCCAAAGTTGAAGCCGATACATTAATGTTTGCATTTAGAAGAACGTTTACCACAGATGTTGTATAGACGAATATACGGATATGCCTACAACAATTCAGAATTCGACACTCATCTTAATATATATACACACTATATATATTACTAAAATTTGTGTGAAGCTTCTTGACATTGCAAACTTTATGGCAAAGGCGAATACACTTTCGTCTCTCGGTGTTCACTATAAAATAGTGTCTCCGCAACGGTCATACCTTTTAGTAAGCATTTTGACACTTTTGCACTTGGGATTAAGAGCAATTAGTGCAGTTTTAACTTGTTTGTTGTTAATATTATCTAAACTGTAGACAATAATTTGGAAAGGTCCATCAGTCCTTGCTGCCATGAATGCAAAATTAACATTTCGCCTGTTTAGGTATTGTCCTAACATCGCCATGTGCTCAAAGCTGTAAATAATAAAAATCATTTATAACAAGAGAGCCTTGGCTAGAAACTTTAATTAATGGAAGGGATTCGCTTGTCTTTTTTGTCACGCGTCGCATGCTAGCAATGGAAGTCGATAGTTTTCAATTTGTGTACTTTTGAAGATGTAACACCTTCAGCTCATTTTATCACTCCTCTTCCTTATATATTTATTTTTTTTCCTGTTATTTTGGTTAGAGAGAGTTTTGAAATACTTTAAAATGTGAATTTTTTTTAGTTTTAAAAGTTTCGTAGATTATAGTGAGAAGTTAAACAGACGGTTTCATATATTTGCTCACTTCATTCGCAACGTTTTTATAAAGATACTGAACCGTTTTAGTTATGTTTGCATGTTTGTTTAAGATTAGTTAAGAATGTTTATGCTTAATCGACATTGACCGGTGAACGGTACGAACTATGTTGAAACAATTATCCATCACATAAAAACAAATTTTCCACTTTTAATATCGCTCGAGAAAAATTGATGAACACTAATACTTTTATACATGATGCGCAAAATTTAAATGGGATGACACAGTTAATTAGATTCCCTCTGATATAAATGTTTTTTCGTTTTTAAAATGTGGATCTATTTATTGTATATTGTGACAAAAATTGATATATAATATAGTGAATTTTATTGTGGTGTGTGGAACTAGGTAGGTAGCTCATCATATAAAAGTCCTCGCTGATTTATAATATTGTTACGAAAATCCCAAATCCAGTTAAATTCAACTAAGTAATTTTCCCTAATAATACATTCCCTAAAGAAGGAAAAACCAAATGAGCATTCGCAGGCGCGTCATGCAGGTGCAGGCCGATGGGAGAGTTAGTCCGGCAAGAACATAGAAGTTGGGAATACGGCCAAAATAAATTGTGAATAATCTTACATTTAAGGAACATGATTGTAAATCAATGATCCTACTGTTAAGGAATATAATTGCAAATCAAAGAACTTTGAAGTGTATTTCTGTTGAATAAAATATCCGATTATAGGGTTTTAAGTGGTTTATTATTATGTTTTAAATTAAAATCGCCCTAAAATATTTTATAGTGCAAACTTTTAATAGCTTCTCTTCTTACTTTTTACATCTATTATTAGTATAGTAATAAAAGGCAACAAAGCCTTACTTATCTAGGGTTAGAAAATATCAGTTTGGGGAAAAGGAAATCCATTATTTTTTCGGTAGATGGCTGCACTGATAGATTTCTCGTAAAGTATCGATCAAACAATTTCCGATACTGTACATTTACATACTGTACATTTCGCAGTAAAAAAATTCTTTTGCTGTTTTTTGTTTGGTGCATTCAGTTGTGAGTTACAGCGTGTTAAAAATGGAAGTGAACAAAGAGAAAATTCGGTACATTTTACAGTTTTTCTTTGACAAAGGCGAAAATGCAAGACAGGTGGCTAAAATTGTGAATGGTGT